>NW_026606705.1:3627500-3770000 GCF_029890125.1 Rhinichthys klamathensis goyatoka
TCAAAGGTCAATTTTAGCCTGTGTGAGGGACTGGGCATCACCAGGAGTCTGTGTTCTCCCTATCATCCCCAGACAAATGGCCTTGTTGAGAGAATGAATGGCACAATTCAAAGGTAATTCACATGTGTGTAGGCACATGTTCTGTAGTTTAACATTTCATGATTTTCTTTTTGATTGTTAATGTCCAGAAGCCTGACAAAAATGGTTTGGGAAAATCCATCAACATGGCACCTGCATCCAAATGCAACAATGTTCGCACTAAGAACAAAAAAACAATTAACAACAAAGTTTTCCCCATACTATTTAATGTTTGGGAGAGAGGCACGATATCCATGTCAGGTACCAAAGGATTATGAGGTTAGTGGTTTGTGTCTTTTTTTTTCTACTGACACTTGATCTTGAAAAATGTGAATAATTATTGTGAATGTCTTACTTAGATCTGTCATGGAAAGGTGGAAGCCATGGTTGCAAGTGAGCAGCTGTCTGAGGGGTTGAGCGATAGGAGGGAGACAATGGAAGTTGTAAAACAGAACATCGCAAAGAGTCAGGAGAAAGTACGGAAGCGAAAGATGGAAAAAGGGCAGGAGGACAACTTCATGGCTGGGGATAAAGTGTTGGTTAGGAATGTGAGACAGGAGAACAGAGAGGGTGGAAAAATGGACCCAGACATGCTGGGTCCATTTACTATCACTAAAATAGAAGCCACCAGCCAATCCTCCTCACCCTGCAACACCTCCATCACCAGCCAATCCTCCTCACCCTGCAACACCTCTATCACCAGCCAATCCTCCTCACCCTGCAACACCTCCATCACCAGCCAATCCTCCTCACCCTGCAACACCTCCATCACCAGCCAATCCTCCTCACCCTGCAACACCTCCATCACCAGCCAATCCTCCTCACCCTGCAACACCTCCATCACCAGCCAATCCTCCTCACCCTGCAACAAAGGCACAAACACAAATCAACCCAGGCCGACCAACTACTCACTCTTGCTCCCCAGACACCTTCACTGGGTCAAAATATCCGGAAGAACAAGGTAATAATGAAGTGGTTTGGTTATATTTCACAGTGCCATTGCTCGGAATTTTACTTTGTATTCATTGAGCTTATTTTAGTGATACATGATATATGGGAGGGCAAGAAACAGAATGCGCTGTGGAGCAAAATGGGCCTCTACAAATTGTTCACCAAAAACCTGATGGGTCTGGCACCAGGCAAATGGTTAGAAAGTGAGGTAGGGTTGCATTCTCAAATTGTGCATGGTTACCTTATAATATTCATTTTATTTCAGGCAATGGCACAGAAAGTACAAGGCAGACAAAATATTGTTAGGTCATACAGTGCAAAAAAGAAACAAAAAAACAAAAACAGAACATACAGTATTTAACTGACAATCGAATTCTGCCTGAAAGGGAGTGGGAAGAAGACAACTTATTTAATCCCACCCCAGTTCCCCATTTGGTGATTAATACATTGAGCTTCATTGTTACTTTGGTCACGGATTGTTTACATATGTTGTATCATGCAGGTGTTACCACAGTAACAAGTATTTATTATAACAACAGTACCAACAATTTAAGAAGAATAAACAATGCCAACAATGGAAATGGACAATATACCAACAATGGTAATGGACAATATACCAACGATGGTAATGGACAATATGCCAACGATGGTAATGGACAATATGCCAAGAATGGTAATGGACTATATACCAACGATGGTAATGGACAATATGCCAACGATGGTAATAGGGAATATGCTAAAGATGGTAATGGACAATATGCCAACGATGGTAAGGAAACATTGAGCACATGTTAACACTATAAGACAGAGTACAACAGCAATGTAAATTAAAGATCCTCATCTCTGTATTTTAACCAGACCCAATGTTTATATAACAGTTTAAATTGATGAATAGTTTGACATTGCTTTTGTTGCAAGTCCAGTTTGTTCCAGAGTTTCACTCCGCATACAGACACACAATAATGTTTACGAGTGGTTTGGGCTCTTGGTAATGAAAAATATCCAAAGCCTCTCAAGTTATGAGCTCGCACTGGAATTTGAAAAAAACGTAAGTTAGGCGGTAATAAGTTGTTAAATGCTGTATATAAGACTATTGATGTATTATATTTTACAAGATCATCAAATTTTAACAACTTTGACTGCGTAAACAGCTTATGCTTAATATACCAAAATTGCTTACCTTTTTTTTTAATAAACTTTAAGAATAATAACAATAAACTTTATTTTATAAAGCGCCTTTAAAAGCAGCTTCTTAAAGCGCTGTACACAGAATAAGCAATATTCTTATTTTGGTTAAATATTGTTTTTTTGGTACCTTGTTTTAACAATCCAATAGCCCTTATTTTGATTATTTTTGTAAATAGGTTGTGAATGGTTATCTACACCATCTTAAAAACTGATTAAATATGTCAGGAATAAAACGGGCATATTTAATCGATTCATACCAGATGACTGCAATCTGGAATGGAAGCCAAAATGGCTTGAAAAAGGTTTTTGCATTTAAACACAAACTTCAAAGTGTTTTAGTATATTGACAGGTTTTAAAACTGCTATTTGTATTGTTTGTAGCTTGATCCATCCAACTATGATGTTCTTTTCGGGGCTGTTTGTGTCAACGACAACCATTGGACATTTATAGTAAGTAACTTTCTAGATTTCCTAGGGAGGGAGGGGGGGTTCAGGCAATGTTCCCAAAATTGTCCAAATCAATATATATCGACCTTTTTGGTGCTAATGAATCAGCAATTTCCAAATGTAAGGATGCTACAAGGCAAGTATTGTATGCAAAGTTTCTTAAAACATTGAGGTATCTGTTGTATATTATGTATTGCGGCTTAATGATGAGTGCACTTGCACACACTTCTATTTAATATATCTTTCCTTAGGATGAAAGGTCTGAACATTTCCAGGTGGGGATGCCACTCAGTTGTGCATCCTACCCAACAGGATTCCACATCATGTGGTGCATTTGTTTGCAAAGTAAGCTATATGTACTTGTATGAATTTTGACAGTCTTTATTGATAAAACCTAATTCATGTATGGCATAACTGCTCACATCAGCTAGCAGAGCTGCTTCTTATGGAAGAAATAACGTTTTCAAATGAGGAAGGCGTTTTAATGCGCCTGGAAATTGTAAAAAAAAGGCTTTTAAGAGAAACTGGTGAGAAATAATCATTTACATTTTTATAGCCTTGACTATCTTTATTTATAAAGTTTTCTGGACATGACATGACCCCCCTTTACATATTATAGATGACCTTTCACAGCTCTGTCGTTCGTGTGGAGAGCATCATAGGCACAAAGGCCAAACTGTCCAATGGGTAAGAACAATTTACAGTATAAATATACATTGCAAACCACTCACTTAACAATTAACTTATTCTAATGTTTGTTCGTCCTTCCTTAGATTGAATATACAGAATGTGGAAGGTGGTACCATTGGGACTGCTGTTATGTTATGTATATGTTTGTTGAACATTCCCCTAAATAAATGCTGTGTGTAATTCACTGGATCCTACCTGTATGTCTTTAATTATAAAATTATATTTGCTTAGCTATAGCTTATCACTTTTCTCCACTCTTAAGGAACATTTACGGAGTGTCCTGTACGCTTTAACTTAAATTGTCTTGTTCCTTTAACCACAGTGCATTGCTGCTCAATTTAAATTAAATTGATTCCCCGTCTGACTCCCTGTTCACACTACAAGCGACTTTGTCCCTGCATGTCGCCAGTGGCTGGCGATGAGGTCGCTAGTGGGCGTTCCCACTACTTGTTCCCTAGTTATGTTTATGAATGACATCCAATGACAGCGAATCAGTTTTCTTGCCGCTAAAAACAAATATTCTGGAGGGAAGATACTAAATATAAATATACTCACTATTTAAAAAAAGGCTGAAGTGAAGCATGAAAATGAACGATAAACAAAAGGCGATTTTTGTCATTGTGTCCGTGTATCTACGGCAAAAGCGCAAACGCCGGTCTATCTGGGTTCATGAAACCATTCGGGCTCAGAGTCAGCACGGCGAGTACCACCAGCTGGTGCAGGAGCTGCGGCTGGATGAAGTCCGGTTCCAGCAGTACTTCAGGCTGGACAGCTGCTGCGGAGGGTTGGTCCCCTGATTGCAAAGGACAATACACATTTCCGACAAGCCATTTCCCCCGGTGAACGGCTGGCAATTTGTTTACGGTAAGTAAGCCTATTTAAATGCATTTACTGAACCAGGTTGATTTCAATATTTTAATCGATTTAGATGCTTTTATATAGACTACACATTTAATTTAATTAATATATAAATACACACACATAGGCCTATATAAATATATGTGTGTGTGTGTGTTATAATATATATACACACACTTGTAAGTATAAACAAGTATAGATATATGTGTGTGTGTGTGTGTGTGTGTGTGTACAACCAAAGAAGAAACATATAACATGTTGAATCTGAATGTTGTTGTGGAAATTTTAATCTTACATTGATCAGTAGTGAAGATTACTAGGTAGTCTGAGCCATGTGTTTCTATTGAACCTAGTCAATGAGTAAAAATATACATGTGAACGTGGCAATGAATAGGTATGTGACAAACTGACCTATATACGCACGAGCGCTTTGTTCCCGCGGCTGTGTTCCCAGAAGGTAATCAGCGCCAGACGCGTTGGTGACTTAGGAAATATGTCGTATCTTTGCTTTGTGAATACCTCTAAAGCCCATATACTAGTGACGTAAATTACGTCATCACGTTGATTCTCACGTTCAAATTTCCAAGATGGCTGTAGTAAGAAGAAAGTTATAAGCAAAGCAAAATTTCTCTCAAGTTTGGCATCAAAATCCGCTATGAAGGTGAGTATTTTTTTGTTTCAAACCCAATACTTTTGATAGATTATACATTTAACTTGAATGAGGTGAAGTTTGGAATTTAATTGTAACATTCGCATGTGTTTTTTTACGATCCGCAAGTGACGTTGTTGTCAAAAGCAGAATCGGCCATTCGATCATATTGGCTTCCAAAACTTCTCCCAGTTTTCATTGATCCGTGCAGTATTTTTCAAAGTAATCATACAAAACGAAGGTTTAGAATTTCTAGATTACATTATTGGCATGATTTCGTCAAATATATAAATAAATGCCATGGATGGTTATAGATTTGTTTAGGAACAACTGTGCTTCTGGCTGCCTGCCAGGTCATGTGACCCGTTTCTAGCAAGCTGATTGGCCGAATCTTACAAACATTTCAGCCCATGTGTGCTGTATTATTCTGCACAGAGTTGGTAAAATTTAATTATTTGCACAATTACTGAAATGTCTTCTTTTTTTTTCAAAAGTAAATCAAAGCAGAAAAAACAACCAAATCTCTGTAGTACTTGAAGGCCTCATAGCTGTGTGTTGTGAGAATGAATTTCTTTGGCCTACTGATGTTTATTCTTAAACAAAATTCAACATACATGCGATGCATTTATTGATTTGTAAATGATAAATTGTAAATGATAAATAACATAATCATCAATTAATATTACTTATGAGAAATAAATAATTGTCTATTTTGTAGGTATTTTTACTAATATTTTTACTTCTTGATGAAACGATGCCAGTGGTGGGAAAATAACTTTACGTCCATATCATCCAAGGTGAGTCGTTTTTCACTGAAATAAATAGAATTATGGAATAGTAATCTTAATATATATTTATTTTAAATTATACTGAAAAACTGGAGTAGGTCCTGTGGTGTTTACTAGTGGTGGAACGGTACACAGAAGTCACGGTACGGTTCAGACATCATGGTTCGGTACGATTTTGGTGCAAAACAAAAATGTATTAGGCATTTATCTCACCCACTCACCTCACACACACACACACACACACACATACACACACACACACACACACACACACACACACACACACACACACACACACACTCACACTCACTCACGCACCCACACACACACACACACACACACACACACACACACACCCACACCCACACACACACACACACACACACACACACACACACCCACTCACTCACTCACTCACACACACACACACTCACCCACTCACACACACACACACTCTCACACACACACACACACCGATCCGATGTACCGTTCCACCCCTAGTGTTTGCATATTTATATTTCCACAACAACAAAATAGAAATTTCTTCTAGATGAGCGATTTTGGAACTACATTCAATATTCATGAATTAAATTGGATATAAATTAAATAACTTCTTTTTTCCCCCTAAGTTATACCATCATGCCACCTAAGAAAAAGTCAAAGCGGGGATCGTTTTCTCCTCAGCCTGGCCTGTCTCGTCAGTATTTGATGGAACATTTCACTGCTGTACCAGCTAATCATGAGGAGCTAAAGAATGGTCACGTGTTACTCTCATTCATCTCTAATGACCATTCTTGGACAAATGTTGTCCGGGATGTAAGCAACAAAATTCCTGGAATCTCAATTCTACAGCATCAAGTTGTGTCCCTTGTGTCCAGATCATTACACAGATTTAAGAACCTCTCTCGTGATGCAGAGATGGACAAATTTAAGGAGATCTGCAATGAAGTTTTCCCTGTACATCATTCCACTAGTTCCAAGACTGATCCTCCTACCTCTATGAGTGACAAACCCACCTCTCCACAGTTAGAACCTACATCATCAGTTGAGAATACACCTTCACCCTCAGCCTTGAGCCCTGAATCGATCACCCTTCCACAGCTAAGGGGAGATGTCTTGACTCCACGAAAACTCAAAATGAGGAGAAGACTGGAATTCATGGCAAAATCTAGAAGTGAAATGAAGCAAAAGCATGCTATAGAGATGAAGTTGTTAAGAAAGCAGCTGAGACCGCATAAGAGTGTGAAGTACCTGAACCAGTGTCTTAAAAGGAAAGATGAAATCATAGAGAGGAAAAAATCTACAATTAGGAGTATTCGACATAAACTGAAAACCACAAAATGGGCTATTGAACTAGAGGAAACTAAATTTAAGTTGGCCAGACTGATAAAGAAGCACCGGAGATTGAAGCAGTCCAACAAGAACAGGCGTCTTACTACCATTAGTAAAAAACGTAATGAGAATGACCATACTAGACTCTCAAACTTGTTAACTGAGAAAGATGACGAGATAAGGTACTTAGAGAATGAAACACTCTGTCTTAAAGAATCCATTACTAATGAAGCGTCTGTTGTGGAGAAAAAAACTAAGAAAGATGAGAAAACCTTCTCATTAGATATGAGACAGATGGTGTATGATTCAATAATCAACCAAGTTCCTACTAAGAATATACCAGTACTCATCAGAAGGTTTGCTATGCGATTTGGAGTAGAGATTACTGCTGTTCCCCACAGAAATACTGTCGAGCAGATGGCCCGAGAGCTTGGTGTGATATCGGACCTACAAACCGCTGAAGTGGCAATGACTACCGAGAACCTTACATTAGGATTTGACTCAACAACACAGGAAGGTGTTCATATAAATAGCATACATCTTACAACTAAAACAAAGTGCTTTGTAGTAGCCATCGATCAGTTACCCGGTGGCACTGCAGAAGACTATGCTGAACATGTGACAAGTTCTATTGATGAACTGGCTAATGTTTATTCAGTTTTATATTCCTGTGATTACCAAGACTGCCGTAAATCTATTATCAGCAACATTTCAAATGTTATGACAGACCGCGCAGTTGTAAACCACGCTGCAATCCAGAGAATTTCAGAGTCGTGGGGCAAACCTCTTAATGAGCTTAACTGCCACCTTCATCCCATCGACACCATTGCCAGTTCATGTCGGGCTGCATTGAAGACATTGGAGACTTCTAAGGGACATGTATTTGGTAAAGACTGTATGGCAGCAAACATTGTCCTCCAAATGAACAAACTTCGTTATAAGGATGGGAAAGGAGACCCAAAGGGTTTCACTACTTTTCTTGAAGATGTCAATTTGCCCCGTGGCTTGTTACCCCGTTATCGCGGGAATCGTCTCCATGTACTTTTTCACCTATGTGGCAAATACATAGAGCATTATGAACTGTTTGAGAAGTTTTTGAGAACTGGGACCGTCTCATGTGGTGGATTGCTGTCAGGCTTGCACAAAGACTTCATTAACCCAACTGCCAAGTTGGAAATCCAGGTCCTCGGCTTGAATGGAAAACTATTATCAGGCCCTTGGATGAAGAAGTTTTACACTTCCGTCGAAAAGCAAGTTGATCACCTGGAAGGAATAAGTATTGTCAAAAATGTTCTGTCATCCCTCAAAGAAGCTCAACAGGATCCAATCAGTGTCCTCACTCGTGATACCGATTTTTTTGGTGGCACTCTTGACAAGTGTGACTCAACATTAGCCAGACTCCTAGAGTTTCCATCGGACAAAGATTCTTTTGTCAGTATGATGTCTGTCTGTCTTTCTGCTACAACTGCTGTCATAGAAAGACAGTACAAACGATATTTAGAACTTGTTGTGACTGATGAATTACGGAAAGAAACAGAAACAGCTAGGCCACACAACATTGACTCTGTGTCACGTTCACACTTAGGAACAGGAGAACTCAAGTGCATAACAAGGAAGGTTTATTTACAAAACAGAACAAACACAAATCAAAAACCCACGAGGGGGAAAACATAATAAATGAACATGAAACAAACACTGGGTCAAGAATACAGGGAACACCAACCAGGAACAGAGAAACATCTGACAACGACAACGAACCGACAAAGACTGCAAACATGAGGAGACTTATAAAGGGAACAAATCAAGAGGGAACAGGTGGAGAAACTCAAACACTAATCAGGTAACGAGCGGGAGGGATCAAACAATGACAGAGGCACATGGCCCAACATAACAACCACCCATGTGCAACACAAGACAGGACAGACATGTGACATAACCCCCTCCCTACGGAGCGGCTACCAGACGCTCCATGAGGCTAGGGCGGGGCAGGAAGGAAACATCAGGCGGAACGGGAGGGACAGACCAGGGCGGGACAGGGGGGACAGACCAGGGCGGAACGGGACATCGACCGGCCAGGGCGAGACAGAGTTCATCAGGCGGCCAGGGCGGCGAAGAACCCTCGGGCGGCCATGGCGGCGAAGAACCCTCGGGCGGCCTGGGCGGATCAGACCTTTCAGGTGGCCAGGGCGGTGAAGACCCTTCGGGTGGCCAGGGCGGTGAAGACCCTTCGGGTGGCCAGGGCGGTGAAGACCTTTCGGGTGGCCAGGGCGGTGAAGACCCTTCGGGTGGCCAGGGCGGTGAAGACCCTTCGGGTGGCCAGGGCGGTGAAGACCCTTCGGGTGGCCAGGGCGGTGAAGACCCTTCGGGTGGCCAGGGCGGTGAAGACCCTTCGGGTGGCCAGGGCGGTGAAGACCCCTCGGGCGGCCAGGGCGGAGCAGGCCTTTCAGGTGGCCAGGGTGGTGCAGACCCCTCGGGCGGCCAGGGCGGATCAGGCCTTTCAGGTGGCCAGGGCGGTGCAGACCCCTCGGGCGGCCAGGGCGGTGTAGACCTCGGTTCAGTCTCTGGGACAGGCACAGGCTCAGACTCTGGGATAGACACAGGCTCAGGCTCTGGGACCGACACCGGCTCCGGGTCAAGGACAGGCTCCGGGACAGGGACAGACACTGGCTCAGGGACAGACATTAACACAGACACAGTCAAAAGAACAGAAACAAATACAGAAACAAACATAGATTCCGGCTCAGGGACAGACTCCGGCTCAGGGGCAAACACAATCTCCGGGATCGACACAGGCTCAGGGACAGGGACAGACACTGGCTCAGGGACAGATACTAAAACAGAAACAGTCAACATAACAGAAACAAATACAGACACAAACATATCTTCCAGCTCAGGGCCGGACACAGGCTCTGAGACAGGCACCGGCTCAGGGACAGATACCGGTTCAGGGACAGGCACCGGTTCAGGGACAGATACTGGTTCAGGGACAGGCACCGGTTCAGGGACAGATACCGGTTCAGGGACAGGCACCGGCTCAGGGACAGATACCGGTTCAGGGACAGGCACCGGTTCAGGGACAGATACTGGTTCAGGGACAGGCACCGGTTCAGGGACAACCACCGGTTCAGGGACAGGTACCGGCTCAGGGACAGGCACCGGTTCAGGGACAGATACTGGTTCAGGGACAGGTACCGGCTCAGGGACAGGCACCGGCTCAGGGACAGGCACCGGCTCAGGGACAGGCACCGGCTCAGGGACAGTCTCTCGCTGTGCAGGCATGACGTGGACAGTCTCTCGCTGGACAGACGGGACGCGAAAAGTCCTCCGCTGGGTAGACGGGACGTGAATAGTCTCTCGCTGGGCAGATGGGACGTGAGCAGTCTCCCGCTGGGCAGAGGGGACGTGAGTAGTCCTCCGCTGGGCAGAGGGGACGTGAGCAGTCCTCCGCTGGGCAGAGGGGACGTGAGCAGTCTCTCGCTGGGCAGATGGATCTCCTCTCCTCCGTCCATGACGGTGAGAAGCCGGCTCTGAACTGCCCTCCACTGGTACAGGGTCGTAAGGAGGCCAGGATGGAGAGTGATGTTGACCCTCCTCTCGACCACCTCCTCCTCCTTTACAACCTCCCCGGGTCCCACGAAAAATTACCTGGCGGGTCCCCCGAAAATCTCTCCTGTGACCTCCACGGGTCTCAGAAACCCTGGCCAAGCGCTCCGACTCCTCCCTTTGCTGAGCCATCAAAGCGAACGCTTGGAAGATGTTCATTCCTCCGGATTCCTTACCGGGCCGAGTCCTTCGGTCCCTGCCGATAGGACGGAACTGGGTTGCTCCAAATGTGGCGATGACATAGTCCGGGCAATCCAGATCATCGTCGTCCATATACATGTCCATCATGCTTCTTCAAAAAAAAAAAAAAAAAAAAAAAAAAAAAATCCTTCTTGCTGCTGAGTTCAAAAATGGTCGGTTCGTTCTGTCACGTTCACACTTAGGAACAGGAGAACTCAAGTGCATAACAAGGAAGGTTTATTTACAAAACAGAACAAACACAAATCAAAAACCCACGAGGGGGAAAACATAATAAATGAACATGAAACAAACACTGGGTCAAGAATACAGGGAACACCAACCAGGAACAGAGAAACATCTGACAACGACAACGAACCGACAAAGACTGCAAACATGAGGAGACTTATAAAGGGAACAAATCAAGAGGGAACAGGTGGAGAAACTCAAACACTAATCAGGTAACGAGCGGGAGGGATCAAACAATGACAGAGGCACATGGCCCAACATAACAACCACCCATGTGCAACACAAGACAGGACAGACATGTGACACTCTGAGGAAATTATGGGTATGTTTAGTGCTGCCAAACACCGAGCTCCTAATGCCACCCTATGCTTCATGTCATCTAGGATGAGGGCTCAAAAAAACCATCTAGTTGAGTACCTCGATGAACTGAAATATCCTAAAAAGGAAAAGATCATCTATTGGGCAGTAGGTATGGCTCGAAAGAAAAGACAAATTAATCGGCAAAGTCATGTGGAGATGAGGCGTGAATTATCACGAAGGGCTGCCCTGAAGCGTCAAAAGAAGGATCAAAAGGAGCGAAAAGCAATTGAAAACAAACTTAAAGTGTTAGACGTGTCCCTGATCGAGAGTGAGTTTCCTGAGTTGGAAGAAAACTCCATTTCTGCTGTGACTGAGATTCTCTCTGGTGCTTTAGTGGGCCGTAATATTTGTCATGTATGGTTTGATAGTGATTCTGGGGAGAAGACTGTTTTCTCAGGACGTGTCGAGAAACTGAAAAAAAAGAAAAAAGGAACTTATGTAATTGCCTATTGGGGTGAGAATGAATCGTATGATGATGCTGTAGACTTTGAAGTGTCGGTGTATGAATTAGCAGCAGACTTTATATGCCAAGATCTAACATTATCCTAGAGCTGAAACGAGTAATTGACGACTGATCAATTATTAAAATAATCGTCAACTATTTTAGTAATCGTTTTGTTGACAGAATTGTCTGATTTTTAACCAGAATTAAATTAAAATTTTGTATTTTTTATTTTTTGATGAAACCTTGAACCCTGTCTTTTTAGATCTTGTGATGTAAATTAATCTCTAACATATGTAAGCAGAAGTAAAATTGCTTTGTAGATTAAGATGTATTAATAATATTTTACCATTTAAATTGCTTGCCAGCATTTAGTCAAGAAATGGCCTAAGAAACAATGAAATTCATGTGCCAATGCCAATTGTCTGTTTAATACAATAAATATGTGAATACAGCTTTTATTTGAGAGGATTTTGATTTCATATGGGAAAGATATGTGTGGATTGATGCTCTCGGTTTTATCAGAGGAAGTGGTTAATTAGAAATAATAAAATTTTATATATTAATTTTAAAAATAGGTCATCTTAATCTTGTTGGGCTTTTAATTACCTACACTGTGGTGTTTGAATTATACAAATAGACCAAGAAATGAGGAAGTTATGATATTTTGAAGTGTTTGGTCAAGCGGAAGAGGTCACAGTTTTTCATTGTTTTATTGTTTTAATTAGGTACAAAAATGACCCCTAATTTCCGAATTTAAAAATTCCATAACTTTCTTAAATATTATCCGATTTTAATCATTTAAAAACCATTTTAAAGGTATTTTTACTATCTATCATATGGTTATGATTATATATGAATTTTCTAGTATTTTTTTTTTTTGTCACATACCTACAATGAAGAAAATCTGTGCCGCGAGTCACATAATTGATTGTTTACTTTCACTGTCACGTTACGCAAAATGGGAGGAGTATGTCAAACAAATTAACGTTAATCACGGAAGGAAATTGAATATAAGGAAGTGTGTCGTACCTGGGAAAGGCGTCACCCGTTTGTGCATTGAGAAGTTTAGTGAAATCGTGACGGATCGTTGGGGAGAGACGGCCGCTTGTCGATCTGTTGTTTCCTGTGGTTGAAGTCTGGTGCGTCGCGAAAGTCGGTGCATTCCCAGACAAACAATGATGGAGCTGTTTTAAAGACAAGCCAAAGCTGCTGTATCCGCCTATCCTAGTGTCGAAGAGGACACTCGATACTCACTACACCTGTTTCTTGCCTGCAAATGTGGTCAGTACCGCTGCGACGCCATACAAACATTACGCATACACCCACTCGCATTTCACTTTTGCACATTCAGTGTGCTTAGTTGTTTTTCATAATTTGGTGTTGCCTGTTAAAATGATTGTTTGCTGTTGGTGATTTACAACAAAATGAATGAGTTGTTTACTTTTTTTCTTTTTTCCTTTCATATGAACAATTGTGAATGAATGTGGACACGAATCTGCCAACGTGGATAGTGACGCGTTGTGACGCGATGGGACGCGTGGATGTTGCGTTGATGTTGCATTGAAGTGAAGACGTGGGAAGTTTTGCACGGATTTAAAGAAACGTCAGAGATGAGATATACCGTGGAACTTTTTGTGTGTTATTAGTATTATTATGAATAAATATCCTTTGTGAAATGATTTTTCTTTTTTGATTATTACTATAATTTTTTTTGTGTGTAACAGGTGGTTATTTTTTGGCTATCCTGGGTTCATTTAAATTTTGACAGGTTTTATCCTGTCTGGCGCCCGAACTTTTCTTTAAAGTCATTTATTTGTATTAGGGCGGCCACCACCGTTACATGTACAACCAAAGAAGAAACATATAACATGTTGAATCTGAATGTTGTTGTGGAAATTTTAATCTTACATTGATCAGTAGTGAAGATTACTAGGTAGTCTGAGCCATGTGTTTCTATTGAACCTAGTCAATGAGTAAAAATATACATGTGAACGTGCTTGTGCGTGACGTTTCAGGAACATATTGGACAGGACAACTGACCTTAGGGACGGTCAGTTTTGGCCAGTTTATTTCAGTACCAGTTTGTGTCTTTAAGTAGAGACTAAACAGCAATAAGGACCTTATCTGGGTGGGTGAAAGGTACAGCGGGTGAAGAGGAACCTTGAAAAGAGTATAAAGGCTGTCTCATATCTTCCTGTGGTGTCTCACTCACTCCACAGGGTAACTGCTGTGTTGGCGACTGGGCCTATTCTTGCAAGAATAAATACTTCTCTTTTATAAATTTGATCCCGAGTTCTCTCTTACGCAGTGATGATGTTTAACAGAATGTTTGCCACAACAATGTGTCGATAAAGGCTGTCTCATATCTTCCTGTGGTGTCTCACTCACTCCACAGGGTAACTGCTGTGTTGGCGACTGGGCCTATTCTTGCAAGAATAAATACTTCTCTTTTATAAATTTGATCCTGAGTTGTCTCTTACGCAGTGATGATGTTTAACAGAATGTTTGCCACAACAATGTGCCGGTTAAAATATTATAAATATAAACATATTAGGGCTGTCAGTTAAACGCGTTATTAACGGCGTTAACGCAAACCCATTTTAATGGCGTTAATTTTTTTATCGCGCGATTAACGGTCTTTTTGGCCTAGCAAACTTTGTAGTTTTTTTCACATGCTTTTGCAACAGGACGCAGCATGCGCGGTGCTGCGCTATGAAACCCATTCATTTCATTGGCTTGCGCCGCGCGAGGACGTTTTGAAAGCGCAAGCGGATCTAGCTAGACCGGAAACAAAACAATAGGCACGCCGCACACACTTGTTTGGGCTTGCGAGTCGGCCAAATAGTAGGTTAACGTTACGTTTTGAGTGGATGATGAGCGCGAGACGCCGAAATGGATGCCAATAAGATTCTGAATGGAAAGATTACTTTTAAAAAGTTGCCAAATGGTTCCATTGACAAGACCAAAGTTATCTGTGTGTTTTGTCGTTGTGAACTGAGCTATCATCATCGCAGCACGTCCAGTCTGAAACACCACTTGATGGCCAAGCACACACATACATACACACACACGCACAGCTGATGCGAATTCTCCGCCCCCTCGTCAGTATTTTTTTCACCCTTTTATTGATGGACAGTGTTACATTGTGTGAGAGATTATTTGCTCCAAGTGAGAATGTTAGTGTGAAATTGAACACAGTATTGTCAATGTTGTTTTCAATAAAAAACAATTGCACAAAGCAAGTCGATCCACTTTTCCATGTTGATAAGAGCATTAAAATGAGAAAAAAGAATGGGACAAAAAGAAATCAAGAGACATTTAGAATAGATAAAAATGTGCGATTAATTGCGATTAATCGCGAGTTAACTATGACATTAATCGCGATTAAATATTTTAATCGTTTGACAGCACTAATATATATATATATATATATATATATATATATATATATATATATATATATATATATACACAAACTCACCTAAAGGATTATTAGGAACACCATACTAATACTGTGTTTGACCCCCTTTCACCTTCAGAACTGCCTTAATTCTACGTGGCATTGATTCAACAAGGTGCTGAAAGTATTCTTTAGAAATGTTGGCCCATATTGATAGGATAGCATCTTGCAGTTGATGGAGATTTGTGGGATGCACAAACAGGGCACGAAGCTCCCGTTCCACCACATCCCAAAGATGCTCTATTGGGTTGAGATCTGGTGACTGTGGGGGCCATTTTAGTACAGTGACTCATTGTCATGTTCAATAAACCAATTTGTAATGATTCGAGCTTTGTGACATGGTGCATTATCCTGCTGGAAGTAGCCATCAGAGGATGGGTACATGGTGGCCATAAAGGGGTGGACATGGTCAGAAACAATGCTCAGGTAGGCCGTGGAATTTAAACGATGGCCAATTGGCACTAATGGGCCTAAAGTGTGCCAAGAAAACATCCCCCACACCATTACACCACCACCAGCAGCCTGCACAGTGGTAACAAGGCATGATGGATCCATGTTCTCATTCTGTTTACGCCAAATTCTGACTCTACCATCTGAATGTCTCAACAGAAATCGAAGACCAGGCAACATTTTTCCAGTCTTCAACTGTCCAATTTTGGTAAGCTCTTGCAAATTGTAGCCTCTTTTTCCTATTTGTAGTGGAGATGAGTGGTACCCGGTGGGGTCTTCTGCTGTTGTAGCCCATCCGCCTCAAGTTTGTGCGTGTTGTGGCTTCACAAATGCTTTGCTGCATACCTCGGTTGTAACGAGTGGTTATTTCAGTCAAAGTTGCTCTTCTATCAGCTTGAATCAGTCGGCCCATTCTCCTCTGACCTCTAGCATCAACAAGGCATTTTCGCCCACAGGACTGCCACATACTGGATGTTTTTCCCTTTTCACGCCATTCTTTGTAAACCCTAGAAATGATTGTGCGTGAAAATCCCAGTAACTGAGCAGATTGTGCAATACTCAGACCGGCCCGTCTGGCACCAACAACCATGCCACGCTCAAAATTGCTTAACCCTTTGACGCGTACGATCACACCGGTGTGATCAGTCTTGGCTGGTCCCTGGAGCGTACGATCACACCGGTGTGATTAGAACGGTCAGTGCATCACGTGATCAACTGCTAAATTCAAACGTGCTTTCGCGCGTTGGCTGGCGCTGAGCCAGAGACAGACGCACTCAGTGCTGTCATATATCACAACTATTGAGTATTTTAAACCACATAATGTTTATTTTAGGTTTCAGACATTTAAATACACATAAGTACTAGCAAAACAGTGATTTTGAATTAGTAAAATAGACACTGATGTCTATGGAAACGGCAACAATAATCATTTCCATTATAATAAGACAAAACGTTTTATTCATATCAGATACACATTGTGTAAGTAGCTTTACATTTTACCCTATTCTTCTCCTAGTTCACCGGCCACTTACTTTCATGTATTTCGTGAGAAACAACAGGTCCGATTCTCTGAACTGTGAAACAAACTAACATGGCGCCGCCCATCGTGCATACAGCTCAACTAACGCGATCGTTATAAATATGTTTAAACAACAAAACACATCCACTTGCACATATTTGACAATCGGAATATCAGTGTTTCATGCTGTAGCTAATACATTTGTGAATATTTTGAATAGAAAAGGAAAAAAGACATAAAAGCAGATCATCACTCATTCAGCTCTGTGTTGTGATTGCGCTGTGTCACGTGACAAGAAATGACGCGTCACCATGGAAACATTAAAGTGACAGGTTCTAAATAACGGTCGCCTTGAAAAACTCACGCTGGGGGGTCAGTTAGAATATTTTAAACTTACGTGTGAAAGGGTTAAATCACCTTTCTTTCCCATTCTGACATTCAGTTTGGAGTTCAGGAGATTGTCTTGACCAGGACCACACCCCTACATGGACTTCATCAAACAAGTTGTCAGATGATCTGTCTAAATCGGTTCGCGAATCAGTTGATCTGTTCAGTTCCTCGCGCACTGAATCGTCTGAAGCGCTTTCAATTCACACTCGGAGTCGAAACAGGAAGATTTAAGAGCATCAAGAGCGTTGGATGAAGTGGCCGATCTACAGTCTAGTCTAGTGAAAGCAAATCTGCAAATGCATCATATGTTTGCCAGCGATAAAGATCTTTATTAGTTGAACATCTTCGTATGCTGTCTGTGAATGAATGATTCCACAGGACGATACATTCGATTTCATTTCATTCAGGTAATACATTTTACAACCAAACAGATTATTACGCCACGATAGCACTAATAAAAAGTATGACATTATCCGGTTTTTGTTCATACATTAATTTATAGGCTACAAAAAAAAACGCTTCAGAGCGTCGGCGCACTGGTTAACAGGTTAAATAAGCTACCATTGTCCACAGTTTATGAAATGAACACCCGCCATCCCGCGGTATATGTGTGTGTATTGCGCGTGTATTGCGCAGTGGCATAATCACACGAATAGTTTACATTGATTGAAACTAATTTGTTTAAAAATGAGGCTATTGCAGTAACAAGGCAGGTTCACATAAAATCATTATGACATATGATGACATTATTTTTTGATCTAACGAGCATTGGCGATGGAAAAACGGACTGTCGTGCGTATTGTTTTTTTTTCTTCTTCCAATTAGCCTACTATGTTAAAAAAAAGGACGAAAACATGTTACTTGTTCAATTAATAAACAGTTTGTTTGATGACAAATCGCTAAAGATGAAATTGGCCTCCCTTTCTGTCATTGCATTTTTTTTTTTTTTTTTTTTTAGATATTCGACTTTTGCTCCTCGATTGTCGAATGGCATTTTTGGCAGAAATGCACATCCCTACGCGAGGCGAACTATTCTCAAAGACTTACTTTTAGTCATTAGTCACTTTTAGTCACACATATTGTGAATGCCTTCAGAGAATTCAAATGAGCCATTTTAATCTAGATTAATCTAGATTAATTTCAATATTAATCTAGATTAAAAAAAATAATCTATGCCCACCTCTAATATATATATATTATGTATATAATGTATTTTTTTAACTGCAATATTTTTTGTAGATTAATATGCTTTATTTTCATATAAATTTATACTTTAATTCTTAATACATATTTCCACAGGTTCCTTGCAACAGGGGATTCATACCGCACGCAGTATTGCCTTCAGCTACCGGGTTGGGCACAGCACTGTTGCTGGTGTTGTGGCAGAAGTGGCAAAGGCCATTTGGGACTCCCTGGTGGAGGACTACATGCCAGTTCCAACCACAGAAGATTGGCAGGACATTGCAGCAGAGTTTCACCATCACTGGAATTTCCCAAACTGTCTAGGGTCTATTGATGGGAAGCATGTAGTGATCCAGGCTCCCAACAACTCTGGATCATTATTCTACAACTACAAGGGGACATTCTCTATTGTCCTCTTGGCAGTTGTAGATGCTAGATACTGTTTCCGCATCATAGATGTTGGCAGTTATAGGAAGTCCAGTGATGGTGGGACTCTGGCTAATTCTCCCTTTGGAAACGCTCTTCGAAGTGGAACCCTTAGCCTACCGGAGGAGACGCTGCTGCCAGAAGCAGAGCACCTGGGGCCCCAGCCTCACGTCTTTGTGGCAGATGAGGCCTTTCCTCTCCGCAGAAACTTAATGCGACCCTTCCCAGGTACCACCCTTCCCAGTAGACACAGGGTGTTCAACAACAGGCTTTCACGGGCAAGGCTGACAGTTGAGAATGCGTTCGGTATACTCGCAGCACAGTGGCGAATGTATCGGCGGGTAATTGGTGTCAGCCCAGACCATGTGGAAGCCTGTGTGAAGGCAACCTGTGTTCTACACAACTTTCTGCGGAGGGCAACAGGGACTGTGCGGACCCCCCAAACCCTGGCTGTTGAAGGAGAAGCCTCTGTACTGCAGAACATCAGCAGAGCAGGGATTAACAACACTTCTAGGGAAGCCATGCGTTTGAGGTAGACCCTTGTTGAATACTTCTGTGCTGAGGGTGCAGTTCCCTGGCAGCCACAGGTGTGACAGGCATGAAAGGTTCTTTTCAGAAATAACCCAAAGGCTCTTTTAAGAGCCACCCACATTATAATAAAAGAGCAATGTTTCCATGTGTTTCCATCATCTCTTTTTATTACTAAATTATATCCTGGCTATAAGAAATGCTCAATAAACACATCTCCCTAAATACATAACAGCATAATGTAAGAATAATAAGTGACTGCACTATGGTAATCACACTATAAAAGGCTACAAATTTTAATATATATATATACACTAAATAATTGCATATATGAAATCAGTATTGGATCCAAGTATTGGATTGGACCTTCACTGCATGGACAAAATTCTTCAAAATATTATTTGTGTTGTGCTGAAGAACTGTACCCTTAAAAATCATTTAAAAAAAAGAAACATTGAAAATTCTGGAACAAATGTATTTTATTTAAAGAATTACCTTAAAGTTATTGTTATTTTTATTGTTTTATTTTTAAACAATTCTCCCCCCCACCCCCTCAAAAAACAAAACAAAACTCAACATGAATCTGGACTACATGAGGGTAAACAGTAATTATAGCTCGACCCTGTCAGCTGTACCTTGTTCTCATAATAACAAAAACACTTAACAATATGAACCTTGGCTGCAGGGTGACAGGGTGACTACGAGGGTAAATAAGCTTACGAACACCCCTCATGGCCTTGTCAGCTGTACCCCACTCTCTTCCTGCTCCTGGCTGCACTGTGCCTCAAAGATCATTCGGTGTATATCAAATTTCACTCTTTCCCTCCTTCTTGATGTGAGAGTTTTAATGTGTGGCAACAGGCTACGGAGGAAAAGTTAATCTGGGTCTTCAGATGCTGGATGGTGCTGCCTCTGCCCTATTTAGAGCTGAGACAAGATGTTTCTCAAAAAGAGATAGTGTCCCAGTGTCCCCCCCCTTTTCGATGATGTTCACGTCGCGTAATTACGTCACTTCATAACGTTCCCATGGCAACAGGGGGAAATGGCTGCCCTTGTGTGAAGGAAACGCAACATTTTTCAACATTCTGCTAAGATATATGTGACTTTTTTGCAACAAAAATGCGGGGATTATGAAATCATACAAGCCCCGCATATTTTGCGCGAAAATCTGCGGCAAAAGTGCGGCATATTTAAAAAAATGCCCCTATTAAGTATCCAGACTTTGGCTGATTATGCCTTGAATCATGCGATCGCATAATCGCGTTTTTCTGGAGGGACTGAAAGGTGATGTTCATAATAATAAATTCTAGATGGAATAGCAATTGGCATTTTACAGCACCCTAGTGGCAATTTTGGGAACATGCAATGATAGCTTACAGCAACCTATTTTTGTGAAATCATACTCGAAATAAAAAAATACTGCAGGACTTGGGACTTTCAGACCACTGTGGACATCTATACTTTATTTTTATGAAATAAAGATATTTTATGATATTTACAATATTTCAGTTAAACTACACTTGAACAATAACTTTGTTCTTACTTCTTAACAAATGGACCAAAAAAAAGTGTTCAATGAGTATACAGATTACATCTAGCCTACAGTAATTTTATACAACAGACATTTTATAAAAATATATCAATAAAACCTAAATCAATGTATTCGGTATTGGACATCAATTTAACATTGACATTAGATCTTGAATTTACATTAAATTTTGGTCACCCGACGTCGCAACCGAAATGTAACCAAATATCAACGTCTTATGACGTTGTGTGCCTGCTGGGAATAATCTGTTATGTTTCATTTAACAGACGCTTTTATCCAAAGCAACAAGTAGGAGAGCATTTAACACACACTCGGCACAATCCGGCTCGACGTGATACCATACGGGTTCTGTTGTCTTACACGTCTTACTGCGTTACAGTAGGTTAAATCATAACAACGAAACTTTACGTGTGATTCATGTCATCGCGACATACTGTAACACATTATACTTACAGTGTGTGTTTGAAAAAAATTATGTAATCGTACTCTGCTTTTTTTCTGGGGTGCATTAGACGGCCAAACAGCAAAGCGACTAAACGAACACGAAAATTTGCAAGAGCTATAAGAGATTTGAAGCTTATGGCAGACGCGCCCAATAGATGATTCACGCTGTGATTGGCTGAATGTTAGTTCACTCAAGTCTAAGTAACAAATCAGAGAACACGGCCGGAAATAGTGGCGCTGGGTGAAAAAAAATGCAGGGGACAGAATCACCTGTTTCTAAAAGTGCGGGGGACGTGTCCCCCCCGGTAGCTATGCCCCTGGCCACGCATCATTCTTTTTATATTTGTCCCTGTAGTTGGGTAGAAACATGTCATATAAAATTGGTGAATTGCTAACTGCAAGGATAAATTTTTCCTCCATTTTCCCGTCAATGCACTGCAGGCCCAGGGCCAGGGGCAGGGGGCTGAGCGGAGAAGGATCACGCGCACTCCACTCCTATTGGTTGTCGCTCCTGAAAGTCGATGAAAGCTCCTGAAAGTCCTGAAAGCTCCTGAAAGTGTCTGGCGTTAAAGTGAAAGTGTAGTGTGAACAGGGCTCCAAACATACAGCGGAGCAGCGACAGAAGAGACAAACATTAATTTACCAATAATATGGAAAGCTTTCAAATCTGCTCAGTGGAAAATTTGCTGTCAAGTCAAGTCATCTTCATTTATATAGCGATTTTAACAATGGATTGTTTCAAAGCAGCTTTACAGAGGTAAACATATAATTTAAGGTAACAGAGATTGTTTTGGTTTTATAGCGGTTCTTGAATAATGTTATTTCCAGCTAAAGTTCATTTTGATTGATTCACCTCCGTCGAAATGATCAGACTTTAAACGCGAACCTGTGATTAACGCTGACGGCGTTCACATGCACATTCAGAATTGATTCTATAGTTATGTGCTTTTGAAAATATGTGCGCAGGTTTGTAATTCCATACAACCCATGCCTAAAAAAACTACTTGTCTTGCCTATAAATTTGATACAGAATTTTGTTTTATTTTATCACTTCGGGGTACGCGAACTGAAATTTACAACGCTTTATCTGTAGAGCGGGAAAGGGATCCTCCATAGGGAGAGGATAGTTGACACTTCAGCACTGCATTGTCATTGGGTCCAGGCGAATCTCCTTCGTCAGATCTGGATACGGCAGGCTGCGGGAAAACCTTGGGATAAACAAAGACACTAATATTAGCGTAGATGCCATTCTTTTTATGATGTAACGAGTACATCAAGATTTAAGGGAAGTGTTCCCAGTTCTGGCTGACCTAATCTATGCAGCCTAACATTGAATTATAGAAGTCTATAATGTATTTTGTGTATGCTAGGTCAAAGAGATGTGTTTTTAGTCTAGCTTTGAACTGACAGAGTGTGTCTGCCTTCCGGACAATGGTAGGAAGACTTTTGAGATCTTTTTTTTTGATAATTTTGAGATCGCAATAGACGTGAAGGACTATAATGCGTTAAGAGCTCGCTCAAGTACTGCGGAGCTAAACCCTTTAGTGCTTTGTAAGTAATCAACAATATTTTAAAATGTATACGATGTTTAATAGGGAGCCAATGCAGTGTTGACAGAACCGGGCTAATATGGTCATATTTCCTGGTTCTGGTAAGAACTCGAGCTGCTGCGTTTTGAACTAGCTGTAGTTTATTTATTAAGCGTGCAGGGCAACCACCCAGTAGAGCATTACAATAGTCTAGCCTTGAGGTCATGAACGCATGAACTAATTGTTCCGCATTTCCCAATGACAGCATATGGCGTAATTTAGATATATTTTTAAGATGGAAAAATGCAGTTTTACAGATACTAGACACGTGACTTTCAAATGAAAGATTGGTATCAAAGAGCACACCCAGGTTCCTAACTGACAACGAAGACTTGACAGAGCAGCCATCAAGTGTTAGACAGTATTCTAGGTTATTACGTGTGGAAGTTTTTTGTCCAATAATTAGAATCTCTGTCTTTTCAGAATTTAGTAGTAGGAAATTACTAGTCATCCAATTTTTTATATCAGCTATGCATTCCGTTAATTTTGTGAATTGGTAAGTTTCGTTAGGTTTTGAAGAAATATACAGCTGAGTATCATCGGCATAACAGTGAAAGCTAATTCCATGTTTCCTAATGATATCTCCTAATGGTAGCATGTACAGAGTGAACAGCAACGGTCCTAGTACTGAGCCTTGTGGTACTCCATACTGAACTTGTGATCGATAAGACATCTCTTCATTTACTGCTACAAACTGATAACGGTCAGATAAGTATGATTTAAACCATGCTAGTGTAATTCCACTAATGCCAACATAGTTTTCTAGTCTATTTAAAAAAATGTTGTGGTCAATTGTGTCAAATGCAGCACTAAGATCGAGTAACAATAATAGAGAGATACAACCATGATCGGATGATAAGAGCAAATCATTTGTGACTCTAATGCATCAGTGCCCAACCAGTCGATCGCGGTCTGATCCCAAGTCGACCGCGAGGAGTGTAGAAAAAAAATAAAAAAATAAAAGTTTTTTTTTTATGTATGTTATATTTTTTATTAAATGTACAGCTTTAAACAGCTCATTCGGCACCATTATTGAGATAAATGCACTCTGTTTTTCTCATATGTGCAATTGTGAGCTGATTTTTGAAACTTCAGCTCACAATTGCACATATGAGAAAAACAGAGTGCATTTATCTCAATAATGGTGCCGAATGAGCTGTTTAAAGCAGATGGACACAGATAGACAATACAAGAGCTGTGGACGTCACAGGCCAGGTTCTGTGTTTGACGAGAAAGCAAACATGTGCTAAAACCTCAAAGAGCCATGGAAACGTGGGCTTTTTGAGGGAGAGACAGAGAAAATATATATCCTCCTATATCATGAGTCCTTGCCAACACGTCCACAAAAAAGTATTTAAAAAAGAGAAAAAGAAAAAACTAGGTCACGTTTAACCGCGCGTTTTTAGGTCGCGCATGAGAGGAGTTTGACAGTTGTCAACAGTAACTAGAAGCTAGTGAACAGCGGTTACAATTACACGCTCCTAAACGTAAACATGGCTGAGGGGAAACGAGCCAAGACCTACCATTTTCACCTTGAATGGGAGGAAGATTATTTTTGTGTTTATTCTCATTCAAAGCCTGTTTGTTTGATATGTAATGCTTGTAATGCGGCATTTTAAAACCGTACACGGGAGCTACGAGAGGGATTTCCCTGCAAAAACGCCTTTACGTGCGGGATTTGAAAGCACAGCTTGCAGCACGGCAATCAATCTTTACCAAACCGAAGACCCAGAGTAAGGCCGCAACTATTGCTTCCTATCGCGTCAGTCACGTCCTTGCTAAACACAAGAAGCCATTCATTGACGGCGATATGGTGAAGGATGCCTTTCTCGAGGCAGCGGATAGCCTTTTTGACGACTTTAAAAATAAAACAGAGATCGTGAAGGCCATTAAAGAAGTGCAACTCTCCCGCAATACTACAACAAGGCGAGTTGAGAGAATGGCTGTGGATGTAGAGGAGCAACTGAAGAAGGATATTGACGCGTGTGAGTGCTTTTCCCTCCAATTCGACGAGTCGATTGATATGGTGGATGTGGCACAATTGTGTGTTTTCATCAGGATGATTTTTGGAGACATGAGCGCCAAGGAAGAGCTACTCACAATTTTGCCATTAAAAGGACACACCAGAGGTGAGGATATTTTTAATGTTTTCATGGGATTTGTTAGGGAGACACAAGCTGATCTCCATCACAACTGATGGGGCACCTGCTATGATGGGCCGCACCAGTGGGTTCATTGCACTGTGCAAAGAAAGTGAATCTTTCCCGGATATCCTGAATTATCATTGTATAATTCTCCAGCAAGCGTTGTGTGGAAAGATTTGAAAGAAGTTATGGATATTACGATGAAGATTGTGTGTTCAATTTGGGCCAGGAGTCTGCAGAGAGGGCTTTTCCGTGCTTACTTGGAGGAGAATGATGCTGAGCACACAGACCTGCTGCTTCACACGGATGTTAGGTGGTTAAGCAGAGGTAAATTTTTGGCCAGATTCACGGAGCTATTGCCTGAAATCAAGGACTTCCTGAAGCTTTCAAAACATGTGGATTACCATACAAAGCTAGATGACCACCATTGGCTTTTAGATTTATCTTTCCTCACTGATCTCACTGGCGAGCTCAATGAATTGAATTTAGAACTGCAGGGTATGGATAAAGATGTAGTCAACATGATGAGTTCAGTGAACACATTTCAAAGCAAGCTACAGCTGATGTCAAGCAGGCTGCAGCGTGGGAACCTGCGCAACTTCCCTCACATGCAAGCAGAACTACAACGTCAAGGTAAAGGTGTGACACAAGGTAAAGGTGTGACACAGCTTGACAGTGCACGTTATGAGGAGTATGTTCAGAGCATCTTGGCAGAGTTTGAGAGGCGTTTTACTGACTTTGCATCCATCTAGCCTGTAGCCAGCTATATGTGTTATCCATTTGGTGCAAGTATTGATGTTTGGTGACATTGCCGACAAAGTCAAATCACTTTTCGACTTGGAAAGCTCCGCTCTTGAGGATGAGATTCTGACATTGCAAAATGACATTGAAATCAAAGCCAGATCAACATCTGCTCAACCTGGAGAGCATGTAGTGTTCTGGAGTCTACTGGTGGAGGAGAAGTATCCCAATCTGAGAAGATGTGCCTTGAACCTGACAGCTCTTTTTTGATCAACTTATTTGTGTGAGTCTGCCTTCTCGCACATGAAAATCATCAAGTCCAAGTACAGATCAACAATGACTGATGACCACCTTGCATCCTGCCTACGCCTTGCAACCAGCTCCTACACTCCTGACTACGAGAAGCTATCTTCCTCCTCCCAGTGCCAGGTCTCCCACTAAGGTAGAAAGTGATTAGGGCTGGGCGATATGACCAAAAAATCATATATCTCGGTATTTTTTGGTTAAATAGCGACGTATATCTCGTTACTTTCTACGTTGTTCTATTTGGATAAAGAGAATCTGTATTATTGTAAAAAAATATATATTTTCACATCCTGCTCAATGATATCCAAACAATGTTGATATTGAAGGATATGGAAACAAATATAGTGAAATGTAGCCTAGGCTATGCAATATATTTCCTCAGTGCAAAAAGGTGGTTAAAATCACATTACATTCTAACATAACATTACAATCTAAAAACAAAAATAATGCTTTTGTTTTTAAAATGACTAAAGGTTAAACTAAAAATAAAAACAAAAGCACAAACTAATTATATTAGCCTGCATTTGATTAACCCATTATAATGGTCACGTTCATAAAAATATACTTGTAGGTTTTAAATTCCATATATGGCACATTTATTGTCTCCAACAACAAATATTTTAGCAATATGTATATTTTAGTCAGAACTATTGCGCTACTATTGTGCTCCGTCTGTTTGGCGCGCTCGTTCAAGGAAGCTTGAATTTTAGCGGAGATTCACTTGCAGCTCGTCCTCTCCTGACAGTGCAATGGACATATTTGTTTGACTTTCTAACATTTACAGATGGAGAATATACCTGTGACATGTAAGTTGAGCACTGAGGAAAGCACCACATCTTTACGCATTAAACAGCGCTAGTGTTTATCTGTCAGTCAGCAACAGTATCTGTCAGAGCATCTCATGCTGCTTTAAACTGGTTAACTATATCTTACCAGTTATTTTGAAGCGCTTAATATAAGCTTGTGTCATGTTTAGGAGAAATTGGGGCATAATTTACGGGTGGGACATGTCCCAACCACTTTTTGCCAGGCTCGATATTGTCCCCACCACTTTTTAAAAGTAGACTAATTGAAAAATAGATTGCGGAAGGTAGGCTATTAAAGGTACAGCACGATCTACAAATCGGCATCCTTCATAATTGATTTAATTAATTTAACAACATTTTCTGGCGGTCAGAAGCTTTTCAAAGTCCTCATGATGAATATCTTTTGTGATTGCGAATAAGTGCAGTGTCCTGTGAGTGCTACTCTACCGCTGCATTAACATGTGATGTGAATGTACGTCGAGTTTTACAGTATTGGGACTGAGGCGCCAGAACTGCAGCTGATAGAATGTGCGCTGTAGCACGATAATGCCATATTTTAGTTTCTTATTGTGTCTCCACAACAATGTTAGTGAGTAAATCTACTGAAATTGCCACCATAACAGTGGAGTGTGATGTGTAAGACATAGGGCTACCATTTTTTTTTTTAAATACTATTAGTATTATTTGAAGTTAACATATAGCCTACGTAGTAGACCTACACCCAAAAACTAGCTGAGGATAAATTCTTTAAAATTGGGCAATTCCAGCGTTATGGATGTGACATTTGCAGTCAAAACTTGAAATATAAATCCTCAGAAAATGCATTTAATACTGAAACGTCTGTTTATATATCCATAGGCTACTCCCTTAATAAAGGAGTCCAGATATTAAAAAAATATCAGTCTACACATGCGTTTTATAACATGAGGGAAATACACATAAAACATGACACAAAACATCTTTAACTTTTAGGTGGCAAAATATATATATTTTTTAATTCTATGAATTACACTGCGCAAAACAAAAATGATACTACCCACCGGATGAAGAAGGGTCGGCCTCCACAGAACATAAAATATTATGTTTAATTTATTTTTCGTGTTCGCATTTATGAGGAAAAAACAATGTTCTCCGTTATACGGCAGCGGACATGACCGCAAAAGTGACTTTAAAACTTTCACAGAGACCTCAAACACAAAGCCTTTCTTTAAAGTGAATTTCGTTTTTTAGGTGTTCAAGCACGAAGTGCTGAAAACCTATTGTATTTGTAAGGATTTTTATTATTAGGTGTTCAAGCACGAAGTGCTGAAAACCTATTGTATTTGTACTGATTTTTATTATTATTATTATTATTATTATTATTATTATTCTTCTGCCGTAAAACGCATCGTGCAGAACAAACCGTAAGTGCTGGAGCTCTGAAACTTTGTCAGATGGTAGTACAAAAATCGAGGAGAGCCTCAGAAAGTATGACCCCGATTGGCCTATAGGTGGCGCTACAGCAATCAATTGCGCGAAACTGCTCATAACTCCTAAACCGTATGTCGTAGACTCAAGTGTCTTATATCATTGGAAAGCTGGAGGCCTGAAGAACAAAACGTATATCTCCGATTTCATTTCCGGTATGCAAATTTTTCCGCCATTTTGAATTTTGTCAAAAACCTACTTTTGCGAACTAGTCCCTGGTTTTTCGCCCGATCAAAACCAGACAAATGCATACATGTTCTCTGGAGTCTGAATATCAATAATCATTGAAAAAAAGTTGAATTTTCTATTCACGGTCGCTAGGGGGAGTAAAATGATCGTTGTGGGAGGAGCCTATTTTACTAATATGGCTATAACTCGAGAAGTAAATGAGATATCTTCACCAATCTTGGAACACATGTGTATGAGTTCAATCTGAGGTCACAGTAAAAAAATCGCGTCGACCTAACACTAGGTGGCGCTATAACACACAAAAAACCTAAATCGGGCTATGACCACCTGACCGTTAGTCCGATTGACTTAAAAATTGGTATGCAGTGTCTTGGTCCAAGGTGCCATGTATGTGTATGAGGAAATTGGCGTAACTCAAAAAACATGGCCGCCATCGGCCAATGAATTTGAGCACCTATTACACGAGGTTAACGGAGGCCAATCGGAACGAAACTCGACGGACATGTTTGACTCATGGCCCAAGAGGTCTGTAAGAGTTTTGAAAGAAATTGGCCACTAGTTGGTGCTAACAAGTTTTACGGCTCTGTAATCAGGTGGTGTTGCACACATCCCCAAAATATGCATATCATTTGATAGATCTCCTCAGGCTGAACAACTTTGCCTCTAGAACCATTGCTGTCAATCAAATCGTTCATTAAATATTCACGAATATGTTAAAAACCTACTTTTGCGAACTAGTCCCTGGATTTTCGCCCGATCGGAACCAGACCAGTCTAGGACAATTCTCTGGACTCTCTAGATCAATAATCATTGAAAAAAAGTTGAACTTTTGCATTTTTCGTATGGTTATAACAGGGTCATTTAGAAAAGGGGCGTGTCAAATACACACAAAAGCCTATAAATCATAAATAAAAACTCAGAACTAAACAAAAATTGGTGAGCATATGTGTCATAACATGGTGAAGAAGCATGCAAAGTTTCATGGAGATCGGACCATACTTGGCGCTATAACTGTCAAAAAGCTTTAAAACCATACATTTCCTATGGCAAATTGCCTGTATTGGCTGTAAATGCTGATCTCTTGAATGAATGCTCAGATCTTCTTTAAAAAAGGTCAAGAACATGTGTAATATCACTCTGTACGGCATTGAAAAATTTCAGACAAATCAGACAAAATTTGCCTCTATAATTAATTGTCACAGGAAGCCTCAAAACGAAAGTAAAACATTGGGCCACGCCCCCCCAAGCACGAATTCACTCATAACTCGAAAACGGAAAGTCTCTGCCCGCTCAATTTTTGATGGTAAGGTCCTCTCGGGGATCTTGATCCAAATCTTTCGTCGCGGGGCTCGGGAGCGCCCCCCCGCGGATCGCTAATCTGTGAGAACCCCAACTTGAAACGGCTGTAACTCTTGATCCAAAGACATCTGCAGGGTTTAGTCACCTAGATCCTTGTGGAAGAGCTTGTTGGAAAGGGCTCGTCCTCATCTAGCTTCGATTCGAGTTTGGTGCGATTTGGCCTGGGCATTCCCGAGATATAAGCCCACAAAGATATGCATTTAAACGGACATTACTCCCGACAGCAATCACTCAGCAACACGGGGAGGGTCTTGTTCAAGAGGGCTCCTCTAACCCTATCTAAGTTCTGAGTTTCAGATTTTTTCACTTTCTCGTTCCCGAGATATAAGTAAAAAAATAAAACGAATTTCCTGTCATTCATTTCAACCGTTTATGTAGGCTGTAAAACCGCTGTTGTCCACTAGAGGGAGCAACAGCATTAGATATTTTTAATCTTTTTTAACCAGTTTTCAGCAATGGCTAACAAACAAATGCTTATAATATAATATTAAATAATGATTTATTAGAAAGTTTAATATTTTTACATCACAAATAAATATCTGAAATGCTTAAGGACCACAAAAAGAGATTTTCACAATATCATAACCCACAATTGTGTGTGTGTGTGTTTGTGTGTGTGTGTAAGCATGCATAATGGTATTCACATTGAAAGACTGGTTTGCTTTAGTGCACAATACTCAGGGTTTCTGCAGGGTTTAGTCAGTCAAATTTAAGACCTTTTAAGACCTTTTTATGACCAATATTATTTAAATTTATGACCTACTCGAATTACGAAAAATAACTTCCTTTCAAAAGTCTTTTTTTATTGACTTTCATTAAAAGTAATAAGTTTAATTATTTAAAGGTTCCATTTTCTTAAGAGTAACAAACTGAAGGCTCCCTTTTCCTAAGTATCAATAACACAGGAACAACACAACACTTATCACGATAATATCAGTCAATATCGATAATTATGACGATAAATGTCAATTCTTTATTTCTTTGAACTTTGAAGGCAGATTTTTGTTCCTAACTGAAAGTTGTAGAAACCAGAGTGTTAATTGTGGTTTTAAACTACTCTTTATTGTCAAAACATATCATGACAAACACTTGCCAAACAGGTGAACATTTCACAAATCTGAGGTAGAACATTCAAACATTTGTATTTTTTCCTTAACAAAAATAATATCTTTATTTCAAAATTAATTTCTTAGTTTCTGCATGTGCTAATGGGGGATATTGTTTCAAGTCTTGAAACAGGTTTGTGTTGCCTGACTTTGATGGCACGTATCTTTATGAAATGTATGAAAAACAGTAGGCTATAGCCTAAATACATAAATACTGTAATTATATTCCATTAGTCCTTTAATACATTGTCTACATTAATAATATAATACAATTCAATATGTATCCCACATTTCATGGTGCAGTTAATATTACTAGGCTAACGTTACAGTAAAACCATGGTAAAGGATGTAAATGTGTAGATGGAAAAGCTTTCTGACTGTATAGTTGCGCACAGTGTTTCTCCTGTTCGTCAGCGCTGTTTCATCTGCCTTTAAACTGGTTTAAATCACTGAGACATTTGTGTTCTTCGCTGAATTCAAGTGCTTCTCACTGGATCTCGTGATCGAGACTGATCAAAGTTAACCATAGACAGTAAAAGAACGCGTCTGCTCTAGTGAGCTTGATCACGCTACGCTGCCGTTTGGACTTTGAGCCGAGCGGATAAACGCTCCGTGAGGCGCGCGCGGTTCAAATGAGTTTCGTTCCGCTTTTGGCGCATAAACATGATCTAACATTTATCGAACTCTTAATATCGTTTTATAGAGAAAACATTATATCGCGATAATGAATGAATGAGCATATAAATTTAAGATGTGGCTAAATGTAATTTATGACCTTGTATGGAAAAGCCGGACGTTTTTATGGCCTAAAATTCTTATTATTAAATTTAAGACGTTTTATGACTTTTTATGACCCCGCGGAAACCCTGATACTGATTAAACCAAGTAGTTCAAAATAAAAGTGGTACTATAGCAATAAGTGGTCTTCTACTACCCTCTGCTGGACATTATACTTATTAATAGTCTTTTCACATGTGCTTTTGCATTCATATATTCAGACACTAAAAAATAACCTTATGTGACAATTACTATAATAACAAAATCATATTTTGTCTTTCAATTCACTTTACTGTTCTGAAGCTTCACATAATTGCTAACAACGTGGTAAATCATAGTAAATCATGCTACAATCCTGCTGAATCATTCTAGAATGTGGTATATCATGATAAATTATTGTGTAACATTCGGTCACAACAAGGTAACATCAAGGTAAACTAAGACAAACCATGGTAAACTGACTATTGTAGTACATTGAGAAATATGAATCCTGAAGGACAATTGCAGTAAACATTTCTTTTTTCCATCACATAGTTCAAATATCTGTATCTACAACAGAATGTGTGTGTGTAGTCCTAGGTTTCTGAATAAATGCTGAATAATCTGATTAATAGCTTGCAAAGACATTAAATGCTTATAGACCATTAAAATATATTTATATAATGACTTTGTGTGTATGTGTGTGTGTGTGTGTGATCAAATGTCTACATATGAGTGTAAAAGCACCTGTGAAAACACTTTATTAATAAGTAGAAGGCCAGCAGAGGGCAGTAGAAGACCACTTATTGTCTCACTCTCATTTTGACACACTTGATTTTCAACAGTAAATCAAAGCACTAAAGAAAACCAGTTTTTCCATGTTAACTATTATAACACAATCATTTTTTGTCAGAGTTTATCACTTCATTTTTATTGGCCCTTCACATCAATGCAGCAATGTGGTAAATCATGGTAAATCACGATAGAAACATGGTAAATCATAGTAAAAAATACTATTACATGGTGGATCATGGCAAATCATGCTAGCAATGTGATGAATCATGGTAAATCATGCTACAATCCTGGTAAATCATTCTAGAATGTGGTATATCATGGTAAATCATCCTATAACATGGGAAATCATGGTAAACTGTGGTAAATCATGCTAGATTCATGGTAAATCATACTGGAACATGGTAGATCATGAAAAATCACACTAAATTTGGTATATCATGGTAAATCATGCTAAAACATGGTCTATTCCATCTATGATGTCAATGTTTAAATGCTTGCTACATAAAACTTAATGTCTTTTGATGTTTTTGTGCTTAACGGCCTTAAAGGCCTTAACTGCTTGAACACCGCTAAATGCTGCTAGCAGCTTTAATTATTATTATTATTATTATTATTATTCTGCCGTAAAACGCATCGTGCAGACCAAACCGTAAGTGCTAGAGACTTGAAACTTTGTCAGATGGTAGTACAAAAATCGAGGAGAGCTTATCAAATTATGAGCCCGATTGGCCCATAGGTGGCGCTATAGCAACCAATTGCGCAAAACTGCTCATAACTCCTAGACCGTAAATCGTAGACTCAAGTGTCTTATATCATTGGAAAGCTGGACTCCTGACTTAAAAAACGTATATCTCCGATTTCATTTCCGTCATGATAGATTTTCCGCCATTTTGAATTTTGTCAAAAAACGACTTTTGCGAACTAGTCCCTGATTTTTTGCCCGATCGGAACCAAACCAGTGCACAAATGTTCTGTGGAGTCTGAATATAAATTATAATCGTAAAAAAGTTGAAATTTCGATTTCCGGTCGCTAGGGGGCGCAAAAAGAACGTTGTGGGAGGAGCCTATTTTACTAAAACGACTATAACTCCAGAAGTAAATTAGGTAGGTTCACCAAACTTGGTACAGTTGTGCATGAGTTCAATCGGAGGTCACAGTAAAAAAATCGCGACGATCGAACACTAGGTGGCGCTATAACATGAAAAAAACATATAAAGGACTGACCGTTAGTCCGATTGACTTGAAAATTGGTATGCAGTGTCTTGGTCCAAGGCCCCATGTATGTCTATGAGGACATTGGCGTATCTCAAAAAACATGGCCGCCATTGACCAATGAAGTTTGAGCCCCTATGAGACGAGGTTAACGGAGGCCAATCGGAACGAAACTCGATGGGCATGTTCGACTCATGGCCTAAGAGGTCTGTAAGAGTTTTGAAAGAAATCGGCCACTAGTTGGCGCTAACGAGTTTTACGGCTCTGTAATCACGTGGTGTTGCACACATCCCCCCAAAATGCATATCATTTTATAGATATCCTCATGGTGAACAACTTTGCCTCTAGAACCATTGCTGTCAATCAAATCGTTCATTAAATATTCACGAATATGTTAAAAACCTACTTTTGCGAACTAGTCCCTGGTTTTTCGCCCGATCAAAACCAGACCAGTCTAGGACAATTCTCTGGACTCTCTAGATCAATAATTATCAAAAAAAAGTTGAACTTTGCCCTTTGGTTCACTGTAACAGGGTCATTTAGAAAAGGGGCGTGTCAAAATACACTCAAAAGCCTATAAATCATAAATGAAAACTCAGAACTTGACAAAAATTGATGAGCATATGTGTCATACCATGGTGAGGAAGCATGCAAAGTTTCATGGAGATCAGACCATATGTGGCGCTATAACTGTTAAAAAGCTTTAAAACCATATATTTCCTATGGTAAATTGCCTGTATTGGCTGTAAATGGTCTTTTCCATCTATGATCGTAAAATTTTCATATCTTAATGTTTAAAACCAGTGCAGTACAATTATCTGGACTCTCTAGATCAATAATTATCAGAAAAGGTGTAATTTCTTCATTTGAATGGCTGTAATAGTGTAAATTGGATGGCTATAACATTTTGGATGGCTATAACAGCCAATAAGTGGTATTTTACTGCCCCCTGCTGTCATTTCATCATACTACTCCCTAAAATTGTTATATATAATTGAAATTTAGACTTTATTAAATCATTATTTTAACATTTACAATCACATTTTGTCCAAATTCATCTATTGCTCTGTACTCTCTAGAACAATAATTATCAGAAAATGTATAACTTGTAATGTATAACATTTGGATGACTATAATAGGGTCACTTCAATATGTAGCCTTGACCGAAAGCCAATATCTTTTCAATGAATGCTCATAGCTTCTTAAAAAAAGGTCAAGCATGGCTAACAGCCAATAAGTGATATTTTACTGCCCCCTGCTGTCATTTTCATCATACTACTCCCTAATATTGTTAGAGTTCATATTTAGACTTTCTAAAATCATTATTTTAACATTTACTATCACATTTTGTAAAAATGCATCTATTGGAGTATTATGGACTGCATTTATTTATTTTATTTATTACTCTTTACAATTGTGTCACAGGAAGGCTGAAAACGAAAGTTTTTATTTATACAACTGTTTATAGTCTGTAATACCACTGTTGTCCAATAGATGGAGCAGCAGTATTATACAAATGCTGAAGGAGTATTGTTCATTCTTAGTTAATGCTAACTAATGTAGTTAACATTAACTAAGAATGAACAATACTCCTTCAGCATTTGTTAATCTTTGTTAATGTTAATTTCAACATTTACAAATACTTTATTTAAATCTTGTTAACATTAGTTAATGCACTGTGAACTAACATGAACTAACAATGAACAGCTGGATTTGTATTAACTAACGTTAACAAAGATGAACAAAAACAGTAACAAATGTATTGCTCATGGTTAGTTAATGTTAATTAATACATTAATGTTTAATAAATTAACCTTATTGTAAAGTGTTACCGACATTTTTAATCTTTTTTTTAATCAGCTTTCAGCATTGGCTAACAAACAAATGCTTAAAGCTATTTTTTTATTAAAAAAATACCAAAGTGGTATTTTACTGCCCCTTGCTGTCATTTCATCATACTACTCCCTAATATTGTTTTATAATTCATATTTAGAATTTCTAAAATCATTATTTCAACATTTACAATCACATTTTGTCCAAATTCATCTATTGGAGTATTATGGACTGCATTTATTTATTTTATTTATTACTATTTACAATTGTGTCACAGGAAGGCTGAAAACGAAAGTATAACGTTGGGCCACGCCCCCCAAGGACAAATTCACTCATAACTCGAAAACAGAAAGTCGCTGCACGCTCAAATTTTGATGGTAAGATTCTCTCGGGGTTCTTGATCCAAATCTATCGTCGCGGGGCTCGGGAACGCCCCCAATCTTTAGATAATTTTTTCATTATCTCGTTCCCGAGATATAAGTGAAAACCAAATTTCCATTTATTTATTTCAACTGTATATAGTCTGTAATACCACTGTTATCCAATAGATGGAGCAGCAGCATTATACAAATGCTGAAGGAGTATTGTTCATTCTTAGTTAATGCTAACTAATGTAGTTAACATTAACTAAGAATGAACAATACTCCTTCAGCATTTGTTAATCTTTGTTAATGTTAATTTCAACATTTACAAATACTTTATTAAAATCTTGTTAACATTAGTTAATGCACTGTGAACTAACCTGAACCAAAGAGTATAGAAGAACAAGAGGCGAAACTCCGATGCTTTTCTGGTAACAGCCACTAGGTGGCGCGGCCGCCATTTTGGGGTGAAAATTCCAACTGGAGTTACTGGGCAACAGCACAGATAACAGTTTTTTAGGTAGTTTTTCTTGCATTTTTATGCAACTTTACACATTTACTACTATTAGTAGTTACCAACTCCACTAGGCCTGAAATATATTTTGTACGTTTTAATCCCCTGGATCGTGCTACAAACATGATGATCTTAACATGATGCATTGGTGTGTCCGTTATCTGTGTTTTTTTGTTTACATAGGCTTGCTTTAACGGTCATTAATATAAAATAGTACTGCAAAAAAAACAGTTTACTGTAAAGCTATTCTATTGCTGTTATATATTTATTGTCCAACATTTACATTTTAGTACAATTACATTTATTTGCTGAATTCATTTATTTCATTGAACTTATTTTTGTATGTAAGGTTATGTGTACCTCCTGGGAAACGGTCTAACGTTATAACTTTATGAACTTACATCACTTTATTCTTCTTACCTGTCAAACTTAATGTAGAGATTAATATAATTAATTAAATCCTTGAACTTCCCTGTCTCAAGTTATGTGGGGGAAAAGCCTAGTAGCAACTTCTTTTTAACGGATATAACGTTAACTGTTGTGAATTAAAATAATCACCTAATTATTTCAACCTAAAAATGACCTCTGCACTGGACTAAATATATGTATAATATATGACTGCCGAGTCGCTTTCACCCCAAAATGGCGGACGCGTAGGGCTGCTGCTGGGCGCTGGTGTTGCAATGGAACGTTCTATTGGCTTTCACTTCTTGTCAATATACGTTCTTTGCCTGAACTAACAATGAACAGCTGGATTTGTATTAACTAACGTTAACACTAGAAGTGCCAGAATTCCATAACTACTAGAACTGCCACAAGCGGTCATTTTGACCGTTAGATTGCAAACTCTATATCTTTAATGATAAATACCCAATTGAGAGATTAATGCATTTGTTGTATTAGGATATCTTTTAAAAACAAAACAACACCAAACTGTACATTTTAAAAAGTTTAATTATACATTTATAAATAATAATATCAGTAGCCCGTAATTATCGCATAGGGCCTATTCACAACAGAGCTATATTTCCATATCCCTTCAACATAACTCAGAACAAGATAATAACAACTAAAAGTATCTTATTTAGATATTCTTTTGACAGTGAGAGAGACAATGTCATGGTTTATGAATTCGCTGTCTCCTTTCTCGTCTTGTTGTGTGTGTGTGTGCGTGGTCGCTGATCAATGCAGCTTATCAGCACGTGCGCTCTGATCAACGCGCCAGCTGCAACTGATCAGCGATTCGACCCTTTTCAGTGTTACTGTTCTCGCCTAGTCTTTGGGTGTTTCTCAAAACCAAGAATGCAAAGAACGGACTTGTGTTCTTGGGGAGAACGCTCTTGCTAGTTGTTCTTGGAAGAATGAACTCACAAGGTGACGAGCACACAGAACGCTGCTGACAGTTTGAGACGATGTGTTCTTGCTGGTATTGCGCAATAATACCCCCGCACAGACACCGTCTGCAGTACCCTAACATAACGAGAATTATTGACGATAACAGCCAGGCTGCAATGGTCTCTTGGCTGTGGGGAAAAACGAGTCTGTGAGCAAACTGGCCGGTTGGCTCGATAGCTAACGTTACACCCGCCGGCGCTTATGGAGATTCTCACTTCCGAAAACGTTTGAGCACATTTTCGATTAGCCATACATTTTCGTAAAAATGCCAATATTTGAAATCTACACAGTTGATTTCTCGCATCAAATGTTCTCAGAAGTGAATTTAGTGATGAAATAGTGTACGTAATTGTAGAAAAACGAAATACTGTATTGACCTGCCTCTCCTTCCTCGAATGCCGAATTGAATGCTGGGATATTTCTGCCGTCAAGTTCACACAAGTTACCAACCGATGCATCCTCGGTAAAATGGGCGTGTCAAGAACACATCCGGGATTTTTAACTGTTCTTGCCAAAATGCAAACTTGTGTATTGGGACAGTACTTGGGCCACAAAAGATGACGTTTCACAAGAACACAAGGACACAACTACAGACAAGACCACAGATTGAGAAAGGCCCTTTGTCAGATCGTTGTGGATTTTTCCTGCGTGTTTGTTCCCTGCCTGTATCCGTTTTCCGTGTGTCATCCCGTGTTCAGCACTCCTGGTTCAGCACTCACTCCAGCGTCCCTGTGCTGCCAAGGGCTTCATACCGGACATTTGCACACCTTAACTCTCCCAGCATCTGACCAGCTCTCAATAAACATATCTGTCATTTTGCAATTGAATCTTCTGATTATTTCCTAATAGACAAAGGTCAACCGCGAGAAATGTAACAAAAGAATACCGCGAAATTCAGTGCGGTCAATATGACCGTCTATGGCCGAAATAGGTAAATATGTTCATTTGTTTGTTTGTTTGCCTTATGTGTAATTTATATTAAAAACATTTTAAATGAAAATACAGACACTTTTAGGAAAAGTCAGGTACCAGCAGGATTTTTTTTTTTTTTCAACAAAGTTATTGCAGATATAAAATTCAAAACGGTCAAAATGACCGTCGTGGCCGTTCTAGTGTTAACAAAGATGAACAAAAACAGTAACAAATGTATTCCTCATGGTTAGTTCATGTTAATTAATACATTAACTAATGTTTAATAAATGAACCTTATTGTAAAGTGTTACCGACATTTTTAATCTTTTTTATCAGCTTTCAGCATTGGCTAACAAACAAACGCTTTAAGCTAATTTTTTATTAGTTTTAATATAGTTTTATATTATTACATCTCAAAGAAATATGTGAAATGCATGCTTATACACAATTAAAAGAGATTTTCACAATAACATATCCCATGTGTGTGTGTGTGTGTGTGTGTGTGTGTGTGTGTAAGCATATGTCTACATATGAATGCAAAAGCACTTGTAAAAAACACTTTATTAATAAGTACAGTGGCCAGCAGAGGGCAGTAGAAGACCACTTATTGGCTCACTTTCATTTTGACTCACTTGATTTTCACCAGTTTTCTGCACTAAAGCAAACCAGTTTTTCCATGTTAACTATTATAACACAATCATATTTTGTCAAAGTTTATCACTTCATTTTTATTGACACTTCACATTAATGCTAGCAATATGGTGCATCATGGTACATCACAATAGAAACATGGTAAATCATTGTAAACAATACTATTACATGGTGTATCATGGCAAATCATGCTACAATCCTGCGGTAAATCATTCTAGAATGTGGTATATCATGGTAAATCATCCTATAACATGGTAAATCATGCTAGAATCGTATTAAATCATACTAGAATATGTTCAATTGTGGTAAATCATGCTAGAACAGGATAAATCATGGCGAATCATGCTAAAACATGGTCTATTCTATCTATGATCTCAGTGGTTAAATGCTTGCTATATACAACTTAATGTCTTTTGATGCTTATGTGCTTAACGGCCTTAAAGGCCTTAACTGCTTGAACACCGCTAAATGCTGCTTGCAGCTTTAATTATTATTATTATTTTTCTTCCGCCGTAAAACGCATCGTGCAGCCCAAACCGTAAGAGCTGGAGCCTTGAAACTTTGTCAGATGGTAGTACAAAAATCGAGGAGAGGTTATCAAATTATGAGCCCGATTGGCCCATAGGTGGCGCTATAGCAACCAATTGCGCGAAACTGCTCATAACTCCTAGACCGTAAGTCGTAGACTCAAGTGTCTTATATCACTGGAAAGCTGGTCACCTGACGAAAAAAACGTATATCTCCGATTTAATTTCCGCCAATATAGATTTTCCGCCATTTTGAATTTTGTCAAAAAACTACTTTTGCAAACTAGTCCCTGGTTTTTTGCCCGATTGGAACCAAACCAGTGCAGAAATGTTCTCTGGAGTCTGAATATCAATAATTATTGAAAAAAAGTCGAAATTTCAATTTCCGGTCGCTAGGGGGTGCAAAATAAACGTTGTGGGAGGAGCCTATTTTACTAAAATGGCTATAACTCGTAAACAAAATGAGATATTTTTACCAAACTTGCTACACATATGTATGAGCTCAATCTGAGGTCACAGTAAAAAAATTGCGTTGATTGAGCTCTAGGTGGCGCTATAACATGAAAAAAACATATGGCCACCTAGTGGTTAGTCCGATTGACTTGAAAATTGGTATGCAGTGTCTTGGTCCAAGGCCCCATGTATGTTTATGAGGACATTGGCGTATCTCAAAAAACATGGCCGCCATCGGCCAATTAAGTTTGAGCACCTGTGAGACGAGGTTAACGGAGGCCAATCGGAACGAAACTCGATGGGCATGTTCGACTCATGGCCCAAGAGGTCTGTAAGAGTTTTGAAAGAAATCGGCCACTAGTTGGCGCTAACGAGTTTTATGGCTCTGTAATCACGTGGTGTTGCACACATCCCCACAAAATGCCTATAATTTGATAGATCTCCTCATGCTGAACAACTTTGCCTCTAGAACCATTGCTGTCAATCAAACCGTTCATTAAATATTCACGAATATGTTAAAAACCTACTTTTGCGAACTAGTCCCTGGTTTTTCGCCCGATCGGAACCAGACCAGTCTAGGACATTTCTCTGGACTCTCTAGATCAATAATTATTAAAAAAAAGTTTAACTTTTGCATTTTTCGTATGGCTAAAATAGGGTCATTTAGAAAAGGGGCGTGTCCAAATACACTCAAAAGCCTATAAATCATTAAAAAAAACTCAGAACTTCACAAAAATTGGTGAGCATATGTGACATAACATCATGAACAAGCATGCAAAGTTTTATGGAGATCGGACAATAGGTGGCGCTATAACTGTTGAAAAGGTTTAAAACCATGTATTTCCTATGGTAAATTGCCTGTATTGGCTGTAAATGGTGTGTTCCATCTATGATCATATAATATTTATATCAAAATGTTCAAAATAAGTGCAGTACAATTCTCTGGACTCTCTAGATAAATAATTATCAGAAAAGTTACAACTTCTTCATTTGGATGGCTATAATAGGGTCACTTTAATATGTAGCCTTGACCAAGAAAGCCTATATCTCTTCAATGAATGCTCAGATCTTCTTAAAAACAAGTCAGAACATGTGACTCTAATTAAGATAAGAAATAATGCATCTATAACAGTTTAAAAGGTTAAAGTTATAACATAATGGCATATTAAGCCAATAAGTTGTATTCTACTGCCCCCTGCTGTTTAAAATAGTCATTTTGTCATGCTACTAACTACTAATATTCTATTATTCTTATTTAGAGTTTATAAAATCACTATTTTAACATTTACACTCACATTTTGTCAAAATTCATCTATTGAAGCATTGTGTCACAGACAAATGTTAATCCTGAATGAGACACAGTTCAGATCACTTTATCTACAACAGAATGTGTGTGTGTAGTCCCATGTTTTTGAATAAATCCTGAATAATCTGATTAATAGCTTGCAAAGACATATATTTTAATGGTCTATAAGCATTTCATATATTTTCATAATGACTTGTGTGTGTGTGTGTGTGTCTAGATCTGAAAGCACATGTGAAAAGACTTTATTAATAAGTAGAGTGGCCAGCAGAGGGCAGTAGAAGACCACTTATTGGCTCACTTTCATTTTAACAGCCTTGAGTTTCAGCAACAAAATTCTGAACTAAAGCAAACCAGTTTTTCCATGTTAACTGCATTATCCATGCTTACTATAAAATCCATTATATAACAATTACTATTATAACACAATCATATTTTGTCAGAGTGTAACACTTTATTTGTACTGATGAGTAAATCATGGTAAACAATGGTAAATCATGCTAGAAAAGGGTAAATCATGTAAATCATGCTACAACATGGAATATCATGGTAAAACTATGGTAAATCATGCTAGATTCATGGTAAATCATACTAGAACATGGTAAATCATGGTAAAAGTATGGTAAAGCATGGTAAAACTATGGGAAATCATGGTAAAACTATGGTAAATCATGCTAGAATCATGGTAAATGGTTTTCTATCTATTATGTCAGTGGTTACATGCTTGCTAAATGTCTTTAATGCTTATGTGCTAAAAGGGCTTAAATGCTTGAACACCGCTAAATGCTGCTAGCAGCTTTAATTATTAATTGTATCTTAATTTTATTCAATGTTTCATCAACCAATTTTTTGACTACAGATCTCAAAACTCCTCCAGTAGCCCCTTAAATAAAAAATGAACAGTCCCAAGTTCACCATATTGATCTTGCGTATTTTGATATATTTATTAGGCTAATGTTACCCTAGATGTGTTGTGAATGTTACGTTTAGCTTCACCTTTTCTTGTTTGTCAGGTGCGCAATAGTTTTGTCTGTGTCCTGCTTCAGCTGTGTGAGATCCTCTGCGGTTCTCTTTTCCCTGCTGATGTACTTCTCTACGGGTGATCAGTTCTATTTCCTCATCAAGACAGTCTTTTATTCAGTCTTTTCCTCTTTTGATTGTTTTGTTTTACCCAGTTCTGTGTGCCATAACGACAGAGTGGCTTGTTAAATTTTCCTGTCAACTCCTGCTCTTGGATCCTTATTATAACCCTGACAGATCTACCTGTTTTGTATCTGGTTAATTTTTCTGTTTGGTTCATATTAAGGTCAGTTATTACTATTTTGTGTGTGTGAGAGAGAGAGAGAGAGAGAGAGAGAGAGAGAGAGAGAGAGAGAGAGAGAGAGAGAGAGAGAGAGAGAGAGAGAGAGAGAGAGAGAGAGAGAGAGAGAGAGAGAGAGAGAGAGTGTGTGTGAGTGTGAGACTTTTTTTTTTTACTTTAAAGCTCCTTTTAATTTACAAACACTTATTCAAAACTATAAATATTACATTACACAATAAACCATTAAAAAACAACAACCTACATATACATAAATAGGATTAATTGCTCACATTAAAATTATAGTTCATAACATGATATCATAACCTCTCTCTTCACTCGGTTGACATAAAACACCTTTAGTACCCCACAAATAAAAAAAAGAGTCAGTATCATTTACAAATTCATAAAACTTGTACTCCAAAATTAACCTACTTTTTACCAAAACATTAAACATATGTAAAGGATCAATTCCTCCATTAAGAAGTGTTTTATTCTTCCTTGTCAGCCAAATTGCCATCTTAGCCTTACCAAACAGGAAATTTATCAAGACTGTTTGTGTCCTGTTTGAGGCGCTATATTTTGGTCCAAAAACAAAAAGTCCATTTGTAAAATGAAAACCAAAACTATGACTCAATTCCCCTAATACACCAAACAGGTCTTTAAGCCTTGAACAACCAATAAAAATATGAAAAACAGTTTCTGAAATTCCACAAAAAGAACACTCTTCCTCTTGCAAAGGATTCAACCGTGCCTTATATCGATTTGTTGCGATTATCCAATGTGAAATACGCCATTGCAAATCTCCAGTCCGTTTTTCAATTGGTTTCTTATATATGGACCTCCAACTACCTTTTGGGGAAGTACCAGGCTCAACAAATTCAGTCCACTTAGTCTCTGGAAGATCTTTTAACGCTCTTAAATTGAGATATTTTACACAAGCACAATAAAGAGCTTTCTTAGAAGTACTGTTGAAAAAAACAAGTTCAGGTGTCCTAAAAGAGAGCAGACTTCCCTCAAACTCCTGCCACTCTCCTACATTCACAGCCACACTGACCTTGGGAAAAACATTCTCTGATTCCTCAACTTTTAGTGGCAGAACAGGAAAAGAGACTTGAATCTCAGCCAACAATTTTTGCACAGTTCGAACAGAACGGATACCAGTCTTTAAGGCCAGTTCTTCTGCATTAATCCACTGGTCATTCGACCTAAGATGGCAGATCTTATGGACTCCTGCTCTCACCAAGCTTGTGCGTACAGTCCGTGACTCCAATATCGCACTGGGTATGTGACAATTAAAAATTAAAGGTTCTTCAAGATCCCAAAGACTCCGTGTTTCAGAAATCTCTCTTTTAACCATAAAAATCTGCCATGCATTGAGTACTGAGGCATAAAAAGATGGGAGCCCACTGAAATCCATCTCCTTTAAATTCATTAAAAAGAGATGTCTATCCAAATTCAACTGACCCACTCGATTTAATAAAGCACAAGCCACTGTTATCCAGTTCTGAGACTGATGATAAAGTAGTCTCTGCGCAGTTTGCAATCTAAAAGCAGCCACTTTAGACTTAATATCCATGAGGCCTTGACCTCCTTCATGTACCTGCAGATACAGAACTGACTCTCGTAGCCAATGTTGTCCAGACCAGAAAAAATTTACAAACAATTTTTGGACTCCTCCAATAAAATCTTCTGGCGGATTCAAAACAATTAATCTATGCCACAGGATAGAGGCGGCAAGATTATTTATGACCAGCACTCTTCCTCTATAAGACAGTTGAGGCAAAATCCAGTTCCATTTGGACAATCTGGCACAAACTTTGTCCTTCACACCTTCCCAGTTTTTTCTTTGGTAGTTTTCAGAACCCATAAAAATTCCTAAAAACTTGAAACCACTTTTTTCCCACTTAACATTTTCAGGGACAACTGGTAAAGGCATTGTTGTTTTATCATTACACCAAAACGCTTCTGTTTTACCCCAATTGAGTTTTGCAGAAGACGCTCTCTCATACAATCCAATACTGTAATTACAGTTTTTCTCAAATGCTAAAACACAAAAGCCAATCCTCTAAATCAAATGACCAGTTGTCTAAACACATTTACTAAATCTAGCCATCATTTTCCAATATCATAAACACATTTCACATGAAGACACAATTCACAAAACACAATCCTCCGTTCTCATAAATCTTAACACATTTTTCCTTGCTAAAACACAAGTTGCAAAAGAACTCTGCTCATATTCTCAAATGAAAGCTCATGTGATGCAAAATGCTTGCCACAGTCAGCAATATTTGAACACAATGAACACACCTGGCGTCATTCATTACACACAACGACTCAAAATTGAAGACACTTGTTGCTAATGCTGTGACCACATGTATAAAAGCAAGTTCAGAGTGCACAGTTTGCTGAAGATTACAAACAAACACAATGGATGAAGGCAGAGTCAGGGGAAGAGGAATTCGAGTCAGAGGAGGGAGAAGAGCTGGCCATGGAAGAAGAGGAGCAGGCCAACGAGGAAGAGGAGAAGGTCCAGGAGGGAGAGCAAGACAACCTCGCACCATCATTACGGACGAGATGCGAGCAACAGTCATTGACCATGTCATTGTCCATGGCATGACAATGGCTGAAGCAGGACTAAGAGTCCGTCCAAACCTGAGTAGGTTCACCGTGGCCACCATTATCAGGGCATTCAGACAACACAACAGGTATTGTCAACACATGTTTCTTTCTTTAGAGTTGAAAGAATGCCACATAGAGGTGGGAGGGTTGCCATATTTACAGTGGCACAAGAAACCCTCATTGTGGATATGGTTCGTGAGAACAACCTCATTAGACTCCGGGAGATCAGAGACAAAGTCATTGCCGATAATGTCAACTTTGAGAGCATTGATGATGTCAGCTTGGCCACAATAGACCGAGTTCTCCGGCGCCAAAAGATGCGGATGAAACAGGTCTATAGGGTTCCCTTTGAGCGCAACTCTGCGCGACACAAAGACCTACGTTACAAGTATGTGCAAGTAAGTATACATCCATGTTCACAGTACAGTTAGTGGACATACTGTGTTGCTCAGTGGCCTACAGTACTTCTGGACAATACTGTGCTACCTGATTGACTGTTGTTCTGAACACCTGTGCACTTTCACATTTTCACAGAGGATATTACAGTTGGACGCGATGGCTAGACCTCATGAGTACCTCTTCCTGGATTAGGCTGGCTTCAACCTGCAGAAACGAAGGCAAAGAGGCCGTAACATCATTGGCCAAAGAGCCATCACTGAGGTTCCTGGCCAACGGGGGGGGTAATATTACTCTTTGTGCGGCCATGGGTTTGGAGGGGCTTGTCCACCGGCATGCTGTCCTTGGGTCTTACAACACCCAACGTCTCCTCACCTTCCTAGAGGAGCATTTATGTGATCATTTGGGACAATGTACGCTTTCACAGAACAAACCAAATCAGAGAGTGGTTCACCACCAACAGTAACCACTTTTTAAACGTCTGTCTGCCACCCTACTCCCCTTTCCTGAACCCTATAGAGGAGTTCTTCTCATCGTGGAGATGGAAGGTTTATGACAGACAACCATACACTAGAGAGAACCTCCTAAGGGCAATGGAGCTGGCCTGTGTTGACATCCCAGTGGAGGCCTTCGAAGGATGGATTCGCCATTCCAGGGCGTTTTTCCCACGGTGCCTGGCAAGAGACAATATAGCCTGTGATGTGGCCCGATGCCGCACAGTGATTGTGGTGTGTGTGTGGTGTGAATAAAGTAAATAAAAAACTTCACACCCTGATCATGTTTTCAAGAGTACTGTTGTGTGCAATAGATTCTGTTTTTGCATTGAGTTGTGTTACAGTAGTGTACATGCAGAATTTATACTCTTCATATGAAACTCACAAATCTAAATGCCTAATCCTCTGCAGAGATCTAAGAAGATCCATTACTGTAAAGTTTCTAAAAATATGCATTGGCAGTTATGAAACAAAGAACCTTCTCACAAATTGAGCATTGTGTTTTCAATTGTTTTGCTGTAGTGTGTAATGATGTGTATAGTGTTTACATTTTTGAAAGCTTCGAGCTGCTCTTTTGGTGTGAAAGTTTGAGTTTTGAAGTGAGAAGGTGTGGTTGTGTTTATGTAGCTTTAGAAAAGGGTGTTGTGTTTAGACATTGGGGAACATGGAGGAAACGTTTGTGAAATGTGTTTTAGCATTTGAGAAAAACTGTAATAATATCAATATCTTTTTGTTCTTTCACCAGTACAGTAATGTCATCCGCATACGCAGTCAGTTTAACAGAATGCAGATCATCACCAATCCTTAAACCAGACAGTTCTTTTCTAAGCAGACATAAAAGTGGTTCCACTGCTAAAGCATAAAGCTGACCTGACAGTGGACACCCCTGCCTGATACCCTTCTGTATGCTTATTGGTTGACTTAAACCACCACCAATCTTTAAAATAGAAGATACATCCATATACAATAGTTTGATCCAAGAAATAAAAACATTTCCAAACCCAAACGCATGCAGTGTTTCAAACAGAAAACCATGGTCAACTCTATCAAAGGCTTTTTCCTGATCCAGGAACAAAAAACCTATATCCACTTCATAAAGTTTAGAGTAGTCCAAAATATCTCTGATCAGAAAAATATTGTCATGTATTGTTCTACCTGGAATACAATAAGACTGGTCTTGATGTATTATATCACCCAAGACAAATTTCATTCTATTGGCCAATAACTTTGCTATTAGTTTATAGTCAGATGTCAAAATTGATACAGGCCTCCAATTTTTTAAGAGACTCAAGTCTCCTTTCTTAGGTAACAATGCCAACACTGCCCGTTGACAACTTTTGGGAAGTAGTTTATCATTAAAACATTCTAGAACCACCTCATAAAAGTCTCTTCCGATGATCTTCCAAAAGTTATTACTATTTTGTGTGTGTGTGAGAGAGAGAGAGAGAGAGAGAGAGAGAGAGAGAGAGAGAGAGAGAGAGAGAGAGAGAGAGAGAGAGAGAGAGAGAGTGTGAGTGAGAGAGAGAGAGAGAGAGAGAGAGAGAGAATGTGTGTGTGTGTGTGTGTGTGTGAGAGAGAGAGAGAGAGAGAGAGAGAGTGTGAGCTAGAGAGAGAGAGAGAGAGAGAGAGAGAGTGTGTGAGAGAGAGAGAGATACAGTGCACTATGCAAACTGGCAACTGTGTGAGAGGAATTTGTGTGTGTTTGAGAGAGGGAGGGTTTGTGTTGTGATGTCTAGTAGTTGTGTGACAATAACTACTTGTTGTCTTTAATTTTTTATGTTACATGCTTTCTTTATCAAAGTGTTTGTTTTCTTTGATTATATAACATGTTAATTATTTGTTGTTATTGGTTGTCTCTATCTGCTTTTTTGCTTGTTTAATTGTTATAATAAGCAGATTGCTTGTCTCTTTGTCTGTCAACTGTTTGTATTATTTTGTGAAGTGACCTTGTTCTTGAAAGGCACTATAAAAAATAAACGTATTATTATTATTAAGAAAAAGTGTTGTGAGATTAGTTACTTCAGGCTGGAAACGATGTGTGTGGGTTTGCGATGTTGACACTGGACTGGTAGATCTCGGGAGGTTGGCTACTTGAAAAGTAGATCTTGGGTCAAAAAAGGTTGGGCACCCCTGCTCTAATGAGAGCAGTCTCAGTGCTATGGTACGCTCTAAATCCGGACTGAATCCTCGCAGATATAATTTCTTTCTAGAAAGGAACACAGTTGTGAGGATACTGCTTTTTCTAATATCTTTGACAGAAAAGGCAGATTCGAGATCGGCCTGTAATTGACTAATTCTGTTGGATCAAGTTGTGGTTTTTTAACAAGCGGTTTTATCATAGCCAGTTTAAAGGTTTTTGGTACGTATCCTAGAGACAAAGATGAATTAATGATATTAAGAAGAGGATATATATGACATCAGAAAACATCTGTGACGAATCTGTAGCCGTCTAACATCTGCTGGAAATCCAGGTAAAACTATCTGCGTGCATGCGCGTTCCCCCAGTTAACATGATCCCCAATTGATGACACAGGATTACACTTTAAACTGTTCAAGTATTATATTGGGTGTTATTCATGAATTGTTCTTCATCCGCACTGTAACTGAAATTTAAAACTGTTAAAAGAAAAGGCTCAACAAACTGTTGCATAGATATAATACTGTAGGGTGCGGCCCCTTTAAGGACGGTCATTCTGTGGGCTCATGTGATCGCCTAGGAAGAGGCACAGGAAAAGAAAAAAAAAACTGAACTGAATTGAGTGAGAAAGCAATGTTGTGCTCATATGCAAACTTTTGAACTTTCTATAACAATTTCTGATAAACCTTAATCTAAACTATATATTCCCAGCGTGGTGAGTAACATTTTGTTATTGCTAAAATCACTATGTAGATCGCTATTTGTGATTAGCGCCTAAACTTAATGCTATTAGTTTGTTTATTATGTTTGGTTTGACATTTATAGCTTAAATTGCCTATTGAAATATTCATGCAATGTTGCATTTATTTGTTAAACAGAGTTTTATACGTAATACAGCGACTGTTTTAGAAATCTGTATTGACAGTTGTATCACACATATGTGATCATGTTTCATGCTAATGTGTTGATATTTGCTTGTAGGAGATATCTTTGATTTATAAGAGTATACTTTAATGTTTATTATCTAAAGCTGATGTTATAATGTTTGGAGTAATGTATTTGGTGATGTAAACATTACTGGATACTAATTGTAAATTGTTTTTGTGTTTACAGTTTGACCGCATACAAATGTGCAAATAAATATTCCTAACTACAACTAAATTACAACAAAAACTTAATGTGTACATTGTGAGTTCTGCACAAGAGGAATAATAATAATAAAAAACCAAGATCCAAGTTAATGTCATCATTAGGGCTGTCACTTTACGTTCGAAAATCGATTGCACAATCGATCGGACCAACCAACACAAGTATCGAAAACAAAAATAGGGAATCGATTTTAACGGCCTTTCTTCGGATCGCGTTCAGCTCGTCATGACACGCCCGCAGCGAACGCGCGTCACACAGCAACTGCAGGCTCTGACAAATGGTGCGTTCAAGTCCTCCTGGGGAAATTCGTACGTACGAGGTGGGAAGTCGTGTTTACGACGACAGTGCGTTCAAGTCACTTTTGTCGGAGGAAGATGGCGGAGTACTTTCTCTTAATTAATTACACAAAAATACAGTAAGGTTCTTAAACTGTTGTTCTAGAAAATGAAGAACAAAGAAATGTGCATCGGATGTACTTTGTTTTTTATGTTTTTAATTAATTTATGAAGCCACTGCCAACTTTATCGTTACATGTTGCACTGTTATATTATAATGCCATCATATTCTGTGCAGGCAATTCGCTTAACTGCGCTGTAAATAAGAAAACCTTGACGATATCACTGCCTAATATTTAAGTATTGTGGTATTCCGCCATTTTTCTCAGTGACACGCCTTTTTTTGTGGGCGGAGCTTAGGTGGAGGCAGACGATCCCTCTGGCCGCTTCACTAACGTTAGTTTGCAAGTTTTGTTTGCTTGTTTTTTAACAATGACTGGAGAAAATCCGATTTTATCTTAATGTGTAAGGTCACTCAGTGTCCAGGACCGCGATTGTTATTTGCAAAAGTTAATTTTAACGGACGGAACCAGATTGGCTGACCCGTACACGCTCACTCACTCAATGGATGGACGATCTGACAGGATTAACGTTAGCGCTACCTCCGGTTGAGTGGCCTGACTTCTACACCTATCCGATAGAGAAACTGAGCGTAAAGAGAAACTGAGGGCATATAAATCTTTAGATGCCTCTAACTAGGCTATGTGCTGAATGGTCATGTACAAGACTTGTGTGGTACGATCCGCAGTTCTGCTGAGCCAGCGCCAAGAAGACGACAATGTAAAGAGTGACATTACGGTGCAATTTTAATGATGTGAATATTTTCTAGAAATAAAAATTCCAGATACAGCATATTCATTTTCCATTGATTCTTGCACACAACAAGATGACATTTAATAATAATAATAATAATTTAAGCTCCTTATTATGTAGCCGAATCTGTGCTGGTTTGTATTAGCCGCCTCATGTTTTGTCCGTTTGTTTTGCCTCCAGCTAGCGCCGTGACGTAACTGTGACGTTGGCGCAAAAGGGGTCTATACTTTTGCATAATGTGTCTCTTTTTTCAACAAAAATGTGAATTCTGCCGGTATTCAGACAGTCTCGTGCAGATACAGATTCGGGTTATGGGCTACAATAGGCTACGTAGGTGAAATTTGTTTGACATTTAAATAATCGAAATAATAATTCTAATCGTAAACACAGCCATGTTAAAGCCTGCAGTAATGTTTTTCATTGATGTTTTGGTAGTCCACTCTGCTTATTGTTTTTCGAGAATGTTACACTCTTGTTTGTGCACGAAACTTCACGCCAATAAATCATCAGAAATATTGCTGACATGTGCGCGTCTCAAGCCCCCTCTTTACGTTCGTCCTAATGCCTGTTGGTTGTCCGTGGATTTGCCTATATTTGGCGAAAATGGAAACGTCTTTAGACATGGAAAATCGATTTTACAATCGATTGAATGAACACTTATGTCTCAAAAATCGATCAGGATTTTTTCACAAAAGTGACAGCCCTAGTTATCATTTTATTGGTAACAAATACATTAAGCTTAGATGGATATAATCTTTGTGCTTTGAACTTTTTAATGCGAAGTGCTGCGCGCTGTGACTTTGCTTCAAGTGCATGCCATCATTCGGGATGCGCATAATCGCTTTGCCGCTCTTATTGGCGCCTTTCATGTTAAGGGAGGTTTAAACACCTGGGGTAAGGGGGCGTGGCCAACGGGAATATCACTCAGGGCCACGCCCCCTCCCCCGGTCGAAATGGGCCTGCCATCACGGCTAGAAAAAATCCTAGAGGAAACAATTTTTGAACTTGCTAAATACTTAATTCACAAATGCAGATTTTTGAAGCCTCTACACTACAGTAGCCAGTTTTTTCAATGAGCTAAGTGCACTTTAGCTCCTTTACCCCTTGCAAGGACTTACTTTTACATAAATGTTATTCATTTATTTTTATTTTATTTGTCGTCTTGATTATATATTTGATTTGAGACCTCATCGCTGTTACTTATTGTATCTTGCAATTATGTCTGCCTTCTGAGAATTGTAAGTTAATATTGTTTGTTCAATACCTATTTTGTCTGTAAAATTGAATTTCAAGTAATAATAAAAAGCAGGGAAAAAATCATAACGAAAAAAAAGAAGGATGCAGAATTGAATTGGGACAGCCTTCCTCGCGCCGCGGTGACGCAATCGGCCTTCAAATGCGACCTTCGAAGTGTGCAGCTTTTGAATTGGGACGTCCTTCGTCGCGCCGCTGTGACGCAATCGGTCTTCAAATACGGCCAATCGACCTTCAAATACGGCCTGCAGAGGATGTAGCCTTCACATTGGGACACAGCTACAGACAAGTAAGCTGGAGTTCAGCGATCTTCATTTCCCAGATAGCAGACCAACACTGAATTAACATTGAATCAATGTTAATGCATTAACCAAAAGATCATTGAATCAATTTTGAAATTTAACATGGATTTTTCATCAGGTTTGCACCCTGAAATAATGTTATTTCAACGATGAAAAATCAATCAAGATGGACATAAAATCAATATTATTTCAACCTTAAAGCTGCAGTCCGTAGCTTTTCCTCTTTGTCGCCATCTCTCTGTTCAAAATCTGTAACTGCAGTGATTCGCGGAATTATCATCTTTACGTGGGTTGTAAATCGGCATGAAACAGCGCGGATGAACACAGTGCTTTGAGGCGAGTGCTGCTGTCAGTCACCGCGCTGTGTGGATACTGTCGTACAGAATCACAGATTCACTTTTTAAAAGTTTGACCAACATAAGAATTTTCATAAGAAAATGTCTTCTGAACAAGTAAGTAACATCCATTTTTGTTCTGACCAACTAAGGGGAAAAAAAGCATTCGACATGATAAGCTTCGTTAGATTTAATCAACGCGATTTACAGCAACCGTGCAAATTATAGCCTACTTTGTTCTCAAATTGTTCATGTTAACAACATCACATCAGCATTGCGTGACTAATGTTAAATTCAATGTGTTTTATGGTTACCTGTGTAGTTCAGAATTCATATTCTCCATAATAGCAAAACGAGAAAGGCACAACAAAGGAAACTCCATAACTGTGTGAATTAAGAAAACGTACTGTTACACGATTGAACTATTGAAATGTCTTACTTGTTCAGCAGAAAAAAGCCGTCTCTTCTTCCGTTTTGAACCCCTTCAAAACACGAAGTTCACGCACTTTTCAAAAGCCCCGCCGATGTTTAAATCCTTGTGTTCGCATGAGACGGTTTCTTTCTCTTTCCCTAGCCACCTTAAATCCGAAGTACGAAGTCTTTTGGGTTTTATGACTGCTGAATCTCCAGTTGACACTGATGATTGTTGTTTGGATCTTTCTGGATGCCAAAAGTTTAATTATGTAAAGTGCTGCGAGAAAAGCCTATACATCTAAACATCTCGTCACGCGCAGTATAGCCGGCTAGCCGAAACTCCTTTATATGTGTACGGGTGTGACGTAATGACGCAAAGACATGCTCGAATTTCCCGCGGAAACCCACCAGTACCACTGGAATTAAAATCATTATTACAAGCTATCCGTTTTGAATCTAGCTATGGCAAGCAGATAGTTTTGACCACTGGCAGAATAAGTTTTTTTTAATATAATTATTTTGGATTATTTTTAACTTAAAAAAGCTACGGACTTTAGCTTTAATTAAATCACTTATTTAACATTGAATCAACAGAAACGATATCAAATTAATCTTGGTTTATGTACAGCAGTATTCTATGCCAGTTAATTGTCTGTTTTTACTCCTTTCAATCAAAAAGGGATGTAAATAATATGGTTTTGAATCAAAAAGTCTCCCAAAGTAAACAACTTTACATGCAAATGTGTTTATGTATGACCCCACACAGTTTGAACAGGAATTAACATCACATTCAGGAAAAACAAAGTGGCTCTAATGGTGACTTAAACCTATGAACATTTTATACAAATAAAACATTATGGCCTGGTTTCACAGACAGGACTCTTAGATTAAGCCAGGATTAGGCAATTAGGACATTTAAGTAGCTTTTATAAACGTGCCTTAGTAAAAAAAAAAAACATTACTCTTGTGCATCTTGAGACAAGACAATGCCACTGACATATTTTAAAGGGGTCATATAATGCCATTTTTGTATGAATTTTTAGGGTCTAAATGAAAACGTTGTAATATACTTTTATTAAAAATTCTCATTAGTATTGTAAGAAAACACTACTTTTACCTGGTCTAAAACAGCTCTGTTTTCAGCATGCCGTTTCAGTGCATATGCCTTTAAATGATAATGAGCTTTGCTCTCTCCATCCCTCTGTTCTTTGGTGAGTTTTACAGTTTTTCTCAATTGCTAAAACACTAAAACCCATTGGCTGAACAAAGTTCTCAGTTGCCTGAACTCATTTAGCTAATTGTGCATTCTGTTGTCAATACCTTAAACTATTTCACATGGCAAAACACAATTTGCAGATCTTACTTAGACTTTTCAGCAAAACGCTAAACACATTCTCATTCTCAAAACATATTCTGCACTGTAATGCACACGTCATCCATACTGGTAAACACAAGTGGCAATGATCAAATACAAATAGAGAACAAATGTCATTGATTGAACACAACCACTCAAAATTGATTTAACCTGTTTCAAATGATGCCCAAAGACAAGAAGAAGCACACTGATCACGTTTACTCCTTTGATTTTGGTCCCTTTTAGTATTGTATACTGTAGTACAGTGCATTGTAGGCTGTATACTGTACAATGAACACATTATATGGTCCCGAACATCGTTACTGTAACAGTACCATTTGTTACAGTACTGAATGCTCAATAGATTTTACTGGTTGCACTTGCAGGTTCATATCAACAAAGAACAAGAATTACAGTATCAAACAATAGAACTGACAAAGGAGAAGTTTGTGAGATGCAGGGCACTGTACTGTAAAAATAGGGGTACAAGGAGGAGGAAGAACAAATAAAATTGCAAAGAGCAAAGCAGAGTAGTAATTTCTGATCAATTTTGCGCTACTATGATGTTTTCATTCATCAAAAGACAATGACGGACAAATATGAAATTTGTTTTAAGATTAAAAATGTACTTCTCCCTGAAATTTTGATGGTACAGTAATGTGTCACGGGTAAGTCTACAAACAGAATAGCCGTCCGTAGATATCTTTCGAGAACTGTATGTTTTGAACAATGTGTTTTCTATTTTTTGGTGTATTGTTTACTGACTGCTTGATAGTGTATATCATTTTGATCACTTTGTCTATGATTTGAGAGCAGTGTTTGATTTTGAACACAAGTAAAACTGTTTTGAGGCGAAAGTTTCATTTTGCAAGAAGAGTCAGAGGTTTTGTAAATAGTGCTTGAAGATGAGGTTTTGTGTTTAATGTTTTCAGAAAAAGGAGCAAGGATTCAGAAATTGTGTTTTAGCAATTGAGAAAAACTGTAATACAACGCACGTGGAGTGTTGCCTTGACAACAGTTGAGGGGATATTTTGGAGAAAGAATGGCAGCGGGAGTCTCTGAGGACACATCTGTGCAACCGTATCAGTTTGAACCAGAGTCGGACCCGGAACAAGATGACGGCCGCAAAGAAGTTCGACAATTAAGGCTCGAACAGGACATTTCTGAATGGTTGGTTAAAGTAATGTCACTTTGATCTATTATTGGCAGGGTAGAGTAGTGAGATACGAACGCTGTGTGTTTACTGATGTATACGTTAGTTCATTGACAGATTGATGTTACAGGTAATGGTCATGAACAACTTTTTTTCGCGATTTGCAAAGATTAATATAAAGCTTAATAAAACTTTACACTCACTTCTTCTAGAGGTTCAGCAGAAACACGAATAGTTGGTACCGATGCTTTTTTCAGGAGCAGCTTATTAGCAAAACCAGCTTTATACTGACCCTCGTTTATAAAGCAGTCTGGTGAGAAATGATTTGCGCAAACATGAAAGCATTGACGTTGCTCGTGGGGAATTCCTTCGAAAACTGCGTCTTCAGCAGTTCAGATTTAGGAACATCAAAATGACTGCTGTGTTCATTATTACACCCAAAGAACAGAACACCACAATCGTTTAGACGCCATTCTGCTCCAGAATATCAACAATGACGGACTATGATAGCTCACTCAGGGCGGGTCTGTGTTGAAACCCTGCTGTCAATCAACAATCGTGGGAGGTGCGTCCGATAGTGACATCACAAAATCGAACGGCTCGATTTGAGGCAGGGGAAAACATATGAGGAGATTAAAACAAAAACACTGGATGGATTTTTATCATTATATGATGGTTGTGTACAGGCACTGCCAACACACATTTCAGTACAATCAACTTGTAAAAGTGCATGTATCATTATATGACCCCTTTAAAGATATATCAGTGGAAGTTGCTTTCAGTTAAAACAGCTCAATCATGCATTTTAGTCCGGAATTTAGCTTAAAGCTGCAGTAGGGAGTTTTGAGAAAACGTTGACTTAGCCTGAAAATTTGAACAAGCACAACTTACAGGTCCCACCCCCTTGCTCTCTGCTGCGCTACAGCCCTCCCTCCACAGCTCGTCCTCCACAGCGGGGCCTGCCGTGAACGCGCAGGCTAGTAAACAGGGCCACCGATAACAGCGGATAAAAAGTTATGGCACATTCACTAATAGGGACTAAACGTCAATAATATGCTTTACATTGACTATGGCCTGCCCATACTTTGACTACAAACTTGGTCCTCAAGTCATTATGTATTTTGCAATAGCCTACATGTAACTTTATAACGTTGCACTTTTTCTATAAGTTATAAATAGCTAGTAAGATAACGTTAATATAACGGTAACTAACGTTACAGTATGTAAGTAATTATTCTAGCGATATATAATGCTGGATAAGGTGTGCTAGTACATTATTTCAGCAACATGACAAGCCAGTGAATTAGCAGGTTTCAATTGTTGCTTAGCAGAGTGCGTGACATTTTATCTACATGTTATTCGGCTAGAGTTTTGACACCGAGTCAATGGGCTCTGTGTAATTCTTTCTTTTTCGCTTGTTTATCGTCATCAGTCTTTTTCCTTTTACCTCTTTGTTTTATGAGCAGGTGTCGTGTCACTCGAGAATTGGCAGTTTAGGTTGTTTCTCCGTCATAAGCACAGCTGCAGCACGCCGGCAATCTTGAGTTTGAACGACGGCTCGCGCTGTGCAAGAGAGGGGTGTGATCAGCGCATACACGAGCGTGATTGACACTGCTAAGACACTCCTCCTGGCTCTTATTGGTTGTTTCTGACCGGGAGCGTGTATTTCTTGCAAATGGCAATAGGACCACTGGGAGGAGCCAGAGGAGCTTGATTTTTAAACAGATTTATACAGTTTTAGCAAATACATTTTTTCAAAAGTTTTCACAGCAGCTTTAAGCCTTGACTGTGAAACTGGGGAGAAAGAACTTAAAATACAACTTAAGTACAGAATATAATAAAATGCATGGAATTGTTGATTCTGAATTCATAAAGTAAATACCAGGAAAAGATCCTGGAAAACCATGACAACATAAATGCAAACGTGCATTTGTAAAAATTTAAGTAAATGCAAATTGAAACTCACCAACAAAGACAGAAAGAGTGCTACAGACAAACACTACCACAGTTCACTGCTTAGGACTTGAAGCTTTTCAAGGATTGAAAAAAGGATCCTCGGTTAGGATCTACTCGTCTGATACAAAAAGGATGTCCTTATTAAATTGATACTCTGATGAACTCAGAGCTTTCCACCATGAGCAATGTCCCCAAGCAGTTCATGGGGCATAATGGAGCCATTTTTGCAGTAACAGCAAAAACAAAATTCTCAGCCATCACTTAATGTTGGAAGGCATCTAAAGAATACACAAACAAACAGAAAGTTAGAACTGCAAAATGTTCTAAAACCATTGATTGGTAGTAGTGTATGACTGGCAGAAGGTGGGTCATAAATATTCAGAAATGTGACTGTTGCAAATGGACAACAAATTTAAGTGTGACAATTTATTTTAATATAAGAATTTTAGGTTGATGATGTATATCATACCCAGAAGCAGGGCACAAGCTGATGTAGCTGAAGTTGATTCAAAACTTTAACTCCCTCGATCACAAAGCCAATGGCATCAGGTGGTTTATGAAGTTGTCCCTCACCTTCCGAATAATGAACACTGCCATGGTGAGCTGGTCAAGGTCACAGTCATCTGTCTGGTTATCCTAAAGTAGTGTACATAAAACAAACGTTTCATTGCCTTTTGCTATCATAACTACAAAATACACAAATTTATACTTTTTCTGAAAAATAAATCAAAATAGAATATGCAGACGTTCAACTCACAAGGTACTTCTTGATGAGGTCTTTAGGATTTTCTCTCAGGAAAAAAAATAGGGCCTTCAGGACACACTCTTCTCATGTGAATGTTTTCAGTCTGTGATAAGTCAAGTCATCTTTATTTATATAGCGCTTTTCACAATACAGATTGTATCAAAGCAGCTTCACAGTGATAACATGAAAATAATTACAAGAAGTTTGTTTCTAGAATAAAATTGCGTCATCGTCCACATGAAGTAACGCAGATCAAAAATATTGTTGAATAATTAAATGTCCCCAACTAAGCAAGCCAAAAGCCAAGGCAACAGTGGCAAGGAACCAAAACTCCATCAGGTGACAGAATGGAGAAAAAAACCTGGGGAGAACCCAGACTCAGTCGGGGGCCAGTTCTCCTCTGGCCAACGAACGAACAGTGTATGATTATGATTCAGGCAACATTACAGGTCAAAAGTCAAATTGAATCAGAACATTCACAATATTATCCAGTTCCATCTGGTTGGAGGTCGGAGTCATCACGCCGGTATGGAGACGAGTTTGTAGAGGTGTCCATGAGGCCTTCACAGGGCTGATGAGGCTGGCTCTGCAGTGATGCGTTGTGGTCGTGTCCAGGCTGTAATAGCAAATTTTCTATTAAACAATCATCAATGCGTAAGAGACAGTCTGAGAATTAAAAATGATTTATTTCTTGCAAGGAATAAAGGTTCAGTTGTTCCACAGAGGTAGTCAATGTACAGTCTGCGATACAAGAGTGAACGAAGTGTGGAGGGGGAGCGCAGTCTCTTATAACCCTATCTCAAGGTCTGTTCTTCTGCCCATAGATAGACTAAAGTTCAGTTCTCTCTAGTCAGGAAATCACAGTAATAACCTGAACTTTAGGTTTTGGGCATGCTCTTCTACTCGCTCTAAAACCGGCCTGTACTTTGACCTTTGGGGTCAAAGTCCATCCGTTTTTCTCCCCGTCCATCCTTCTCACCTGCTCGCTTCAATCAGTAAATCAGCAGTAGCAGCATTCATTGGTTTGAAAGAGATGGCAATAATTCTGCCATAACAGTCCCCACTTTTTATCATTCACTGATAAATAATCAATCAAATACTTCAAACAATAATAGTAAATAAAGGAACCAAGTTTCAAGTTTACATCACACTTATACCTTCATCTCTGATTTCTGTATAACTGATCACTCTTCTTCAAACTTGTAGGAAAGAAATAGTTAAAAATGAAATAAGCTTAGGCTGTTTTTTTTTTTCTGGGGATAGGCCCTTAATTTTGTAGCAAGCAAGTAAACATTTTTACCGCGCCGGGCTAAGCGAGAAATCACTGTTCCTGCGCTCCTGTAAACAGACCCTCAGTCACGTCAGTAAGGAAATAGTCTATAGCTCAGTAGGAAACACAATATCAATAAAACACTTGATTACTTAAAACATATCATAGAAAAAACACACAGAAGAAAAGTCCTTCAATTTCATTCCCTGTCCTTGTACGCCATCTCGTGACACGGATGGCAGCTGCTTTTAACCCTCTTTGCTTATCATCGTTCTTTAAGAAAAATAAAACACTTTAATGAAATCAAATTAATAATGAAATAAAAACAGAAGAAAAATATAATCACATCAAGAAAAATAAGGAAAAAAGAAAAAGAAAAAAACAGTCACATTTTACCACATGTTACTATAGCTCCCACTATCAGTATCATAGTCAATTTTGTCATCCAAATCCATGTTCACCTTAGTCAGTTTAACCTCCGTCCCTGCACTCACCAGTCTCTGTACTGAGCTGGAAAAACACTGAAAAATGCATGGTAGGCAACACAGTATTAACAATCCTATTGCTCCAATTGGCAACACAACTTGTAACACCCAGTGAACCCAGCCTCCCCATTCCGTCATAAGCCAGCTCAGCCAGCTGTTCTCAGCCGGCGCAGGCTCTTTCACAGCTTTTCTCATGTGCTCAATTACATTAGTGATATTGTCAGAGTAGTCAGGGATATTAAAACAACATGACGTCCCCAGCATTCGGCAAACTCCGCCTTTTTCAGCTGATAATAAATCTAAAGCGAGACGATTTTGAACGACAGCGTCTCTAATTTGTCTCATTTCGTCATTTATCATCGTCAAAGCGTTTTCAGAGCTATTAGCAATCGCTAGTACAGTCCAGGCTAGTCCGTTTATTTTATTAATGGCTACCGCAGTACCTACTCCCAAAAATAAAGACAGCCCCATATTCGTCCCCGGCGTCGTCCACGGGTCAGATAATGTGTACCCCGAATAATGTCTTGGTAGTGGCCCTGGCATAATGTTAACACTTCTCTTCCCCCTGGTCTCCCTTGTTCTATTTGGCAAATACACAGATGTCCCTGCATCCATTAACCCTGGAAAACAGCACCCAGACCATTTTCTAGGCAGCTTGTGAAACGCCCTACTCCCACACACCCAAACTGCTGCTGGCGTCGTTTCCCTCGGTGCGCTGAACGGACAAGTGAAATTGATCATTTTACCATTAAGTACTGTCGTACAATTGTCCACTGTTCCGTCCTTCACGTCGATTCTGACTCTGCAATCAGAGTCACCTACATTGAACAGTTTTTGTTTATTCAGACAAACACAAACATCACCAGTCACTTGTGCCACTCTCAACGGAGGCAGCGCCATGGCAGAGTGATTGTACTGCTGCACATGTTCACAGTTTCCTGCCAGTTCCTTTGTCGGTGTCCTTCCTCCTTCCAGATCGGCCACAGCTCTCAGCACATCAGTCATTTGCTGTGGAATCAGACACCTGGTGTCTTTTGCTGTCGCTACAGTCAGTGGGACAGCTTTAAATGCGTGAGACATTTGCAGACAAAGCCAACAGTCTGTTGAAATTCCTAGTTCATTTTTCTGCAACATAGCCAATGCACAGGCCTTGTTACCTTGACATTTGGACATAGCTTTCTTGACTTCAGGATTCATTTGGTCTTTTCTCAGGTCTCCGTTTCCCATCCAGGCCATTTCTTCATTGGTAGCTGGTTCAAGTTCAGTCATCACTGGAGCAATCACTGTCCCTTCTGGCTGCGCCTCGGTTACCATGATGTCCACTTGGTCGTACCAGTCTTTTCCCTGCTTGTCCAGAGCACAGTAATATCTGCCCTGGTCCGAAAGTTTTGCGTTAGTCAATTCAACTGTCATGCCGTACCTGTTGTTGCTCATCATATTGTTCGAGAACACTTTGAATCTCGGTTCCCGCCCCGGTTTGTAGTCATAGTAGTAAGCCAGGACGTTGTCCCATCCGCACGACCCACGACAGAAGTACGGAGCCGCGTACTCCGTGTCGATTCCTCTGCAATCTGGACAGTTTTTCTGAAAAGGGTTACAGGTAAATTTCACCGTTGTACCTTCTTCGATCGTGACGATGCGCCCCTCTGTGCCTTCCGTTGCCTTTACGAATATCGCTTCTCTCCTGATAGGTCGAATTTCCGTGCTGTTCTCCACTTCAGTGCTGTTCTCGTCCATGTCGTCTGCTATTGGCCTTGCTTTCAGCTCCTCGTTCCACAACATTATTATCAAACAAATGGTTATTGATATCACAAGCAATATACCTGTAGTCTTTACCAGTCCACACATGCCCGGTGCCCTGAATGGGTGCCACGGCTCTGGACGTGCCATCTCTCTAGCTCTCTTGATGAGATACACAGCTGTATGACCAGAATGTGAAAGGGAGGTTTGTCTTTGAAGCACTGAGGAGCTTATCTTCCTTGTTGATTAACGGTTCCCAGCCCAGCGCTGTCTGTGCAACCAGTGATGTTCTTTCGCCTGAGCTCTTTTCTGAGGTTCTCCCCTGAAGCTCTCTGGGCCTGAGGAAGCGGTCGGTTCTCTCTCTTAATTCTGGCGAGGTTAGACTGGCGCCTATGTGCGTCAGGGTGATCGTTCCACCGTCCGCCCTGTCAGGTCCAGAATCCCTTCACGGAGAAGAACTCATCCCGCTTATCTGACACCAACTGTAATAGCAAATTTTCTATTAAACAATCATCAATGCGTAAGAGACAGTCTGAGAATTAAAAATGATTTATTTCTTGCAAGGAATAAAGGTTCAGTTGTTCCACAGAGGTAGTCAATGTACAGTCTGCGATACAAGAGTGAACGAAGTGTGGAGGGGGAGCGCAGTCTCTTATAACCCTATCTCAAGGTCTGTTCTTCTGCCCATAGATAGACTAAAGTTCAGTTCTCTCTAGTCAGGAAATCACAGTAATAACCTGAACTTTAGGTTTTGGGCATGCTCTTCTACTCGCTCTAAAACCGGCCTGTACTTTGACCTTTGGGGTCAAAGTCCATCCGTTTTTCTCCCCGTCCATCCTTCTCACCTGCTCGCTTCAATCAGTAAATCAGCAGTAGCAGCATTCATTGGTTTGAAAGAGATGGCAATAATTCTGCCATAACAAGGCGCAGGTTCACCGTCTGATCTGGATACGGCCCGGATCCGGCTGACTTCAGTAAACCTCGGAATAAATGGAAAGACTTACATTAGATGCCATTCTTCTTAAGATGTAACGAGTACATCGGGTGTTTTGGGAAGTGTCCCCAGATCCGGCTGACCTAATCTATGCAGCCTAATAATCCTTTAACTGATTTGAAATAATAGAAATGTATAATGTTCTATGTGAATGCCAGGATAAAGAGATGTGTTTTTAGTCTAGATTTAGAGTGTGTCTGCTTCCCGGACAATGTTAGGGAGACTGTTCCAAAGTTTAGGTGCTAAATAGGAAAAGGATCTATCGCCAGCAGTCGATTTTGATATTCTAGGTATTACGAACTGGCCGGAATTTTGAGATTGCAATAGACGTGAAGGACTATAATGCGTTAAGCGCAAAGGAGCAACTGAGTCTAAAGTGCTGGAAAAGAGAGAGTCGATCATTTCTGTTGCAACATCGAGTTCTTCTAAGTTATCTGGGATTCTGAGATGATGAAACTGATCAGGAAGATTATTTATAAAGCAATTTTTAGTGGCAGAAGTGATAGTTCTACCCTATTTGTAACACGGAGTCGGCTTTGCAGCCTTGGCTAAATTAAGAATACATGAGATTAAATAATGATCTGAGATGTCATCGCTCTGCTGCAGAATTTCAACATCATCAATATTTATTCCATGTAATAATATTAAATCTAAAGTATGATTACGACAATGAGCAGGTCCTGACACATGTTGTCTAACTCCAATAGTTCAGAATGTCTTTAAATGCTTTTTCGTTATCTACATGGATATTAAAATCACCAACAATTAGGACTTTATCTGCAGCCAGTACTAACTCAGATAGAAAATCAGCAAATTCTTTGATAAAATCTGAATTGTGGCCTGTATACAGTAGCCAGCAAAAAAGTAGAATGGGATTTATCACTTAACCCTCTGGGGTCGGCGGTCTCGCCGGCGATACCAGCTCACTTTTTTCCTTATCAGTGCAAAAGAGACTCAAATTACTCTGTTGATTTTGATCATACATATAAGTGTTGTACATCATTCGATCCTGTTAAGTTTGTATTTTTTTTTTGTGGAACCTCATAATAAAAACAAAGTGTTGTGCTTTTCGCCTAATAAAGAAAAATAAACATGATGCGCGTTCTGCGTTCTCTCTGTCAGTGAAGTCCATTCTGAAACGCGTCCGAAAAATGAACTGTAACTCTGCAAATACTCAGTCAAACAGGTATACAGGCACACAGGCATGAAGCCTGAATTATCTTCTTTTAAAGGGTCACTTCACCCATTTGCATTAAGGTTTGTATTGTTAGAAACCCAGTCATATATTATAATGATGGTGGAATTTTGCTTGTTTTTTTTCTGAGATGGGAGAAAAAGGGATTTAAGTGTTTTACTTCCGTCCTATCGTGACGTAAATATCGTCATTTTGCGTCACGATAGGACGGAAGATAAATTTCATTGCATATTAAGAAAACTACAGCCTTTAGTTCATTATTATTCAAGGGCGTGGGACCCACTCACCCCACCGGCCTATTACAGATCAGTGATTCCTCACTCGATCTGCCCTGTCGTCGCTCCTCGTTTTATGCGTCCGCTCCTCGGTGAGAGACGCGAGAGAGACCGGTGCGTCTCACCGGTGTCGTTCATTATCACTCACGCCACCGGCCTCGCGCAGTCATCTCACGTGCCTCGGCTCGCCCTCGTCCTGCTCGCCACAGCCAACTAACTATAAATTTTGTGTGAAATGAATTTCTAACTCTGGTGGCAGCTAACGTTAGCCTTGTAGACGGAAGAGTGATTTGTGATGTTTGCGCTGCTGTTCTGGATTAGTGGGAGTGGCTTGCGGAGCTGTGCAATGTGGTGCATTGTGGGAGTTGTTGTCTTACATACAAATGCGCCCAAAAGTTATTTTCTGTCTTTTCTCAGTCAAGAGGGCACCAAATTCAAAATTTCTTTTACATTTCGACTACATATATGACCCACTTCCAATAAAGATTAATGTTGAAATGGGTGAAGTGCTCCTTTAAATGAAGTAATTTATATAAAAAAACAAATTTTCTCATTTTATGTAATCTGTACGAAAAGAGAGAGATGATAGTCGTTCTCGTCTCAGGTCATTAAAGTTAATTTGACCACGCCCACGGAGCGCGCGCTCTATTCAAACACAAATGCTCTGAGGCGATCCACGTCCGCATTAGCTGGATAACCCACCGAAAAAGACTCAGATTTACGACGCTGTGAGGAATAATACTATCTTAATAATAATCCTGGAAAAAATTACCTCAGAAGTGCAGGTAGTTTCATTTGGAGGAGCAACGGATCCAGCTGAGGAATAGGTACATTATTTATTTTCAAGTGCTTTGTTCTAATCGCGATATGGAATAGTGTCTGTAAACAAAAAGACTGTTTGAATATGAATCGCATTTTTGTGTGTGAATGAATGAACGGCTTTTACCCTAACTATATTCCAATACTGAGATGAGTAAAAATCGACTGAAATATGTTGAAATAAAATATTTTTGTATAACCAACGTATTAAACTGCAAATTAACATTTATATGTCCTAATCATAAAAACGATATGTTACATATGAAAGACAAGATGTCGTTTTTACTGTAAAATACTGCCACATCAAATAAGCTTGTTTGCTAAGATGTTATTATAGTGTTTGTTCGATTGTAGGCTATATTCAAACTAATTAATCCGCAACTGTGAAATATGTATAATAAAATGTATACTTTAATATATACAAAGAAAGATTACATTTGAAATATAGTTAATTTTAATTGTTGTTGTAATTGTAACCTTTTTATTAAAATAGCAAAAATATATGTAGGCTACATATAAATAAATCTTAGGTAAATCTTAAAAGCTCAATATAAGCCTCCTCTTTAAATTATTTGTATTGTGTTTTATTAGTGACACATTTGGGATATATTCCCAAACTTTCTGTAAAAACAGTATGAGAATTAACTGCTCAATTACTAGAAATGTTTACATTTGATATTATACAATTTGCAAGCACAATTTGAAAAATAAATAAATAATTGGAACTGTGAACCAATTTTGTATTATATAGGCATATATATATATATATATATTGTCATTGCATTCTTGTGGCTCAGTGACACACCTGAATGAAAGGGTCATTAGTATGCAGCCCCATTATGCGGGCCCATTGTCTTCTCAGGTGTGAATAACAGCAGGTCACACCCCTGCGCATATTGCCTTTCCAAACAAAAAGTGTCATTTTTAAATTTAAACCAATCTATTGTTTTATGTGAATGATAAGGCAGGATGATTTTCAGATCATTTTGAAGAAAAAACTCTAGGCGACAACATCCATTAGTCAAAAGTCTTGTGGACACATATTTAGTATGTGTTTTGTGGCCTTATTTCAGAAACTTTAAGTTTTAGTTTTTTTCAATAACCACGCATTAACAATATTCTCTCAAAAATACAAACATGTACATACATGTTGATAACATATTATGGTTGCCCTGTTTGTGCTAAATAGAGTGTAATTACACCTTTGCCAGTAATTTGTTTATAAGCAACTGAAAAAAGCACAAATGTCAGAGTATATCAAAACATCTCAAGGACCCCAAAAACACCTTGGACCCCAGAGGGTTAAGCTACATAACGTTACCGAAAGCACCATCGCTTCAAATGAATTATATTTGAAATGAGATTTCTGAGTAATACTGAAGATATTGTTATAAATTACAGCAATACCTCCTCCTCTTCCTTTAAACGAGCCTCGTGTTTATAGTAGTAATCTTGCGGGGTGGACTCATTTAAAGTAATGTAATTGTCTGGTTTTACCCAAGTTTCTGTCAAACACAGCACATCTAGGTTTTGGTCTGTAATAATATCTTTAACAAAATTGCTTTTGAAGAAAGGGATCGAATATTCGGCAACCCGAGCTTAATCATTTGTTCATCTGCATTATAATCATTTTTTATTTGTTGAACATCAATACAATTTTTACTCTTAAATGGGTTTGGGAGTTTTTTGTATTTCCTAAATCGGGGAACAGACACAGTCTCTATTATGATGATATCTAGGTGAAAGAGTCTATGTGATGGGATTTATTTGACCTCAGTGACGTGAGACAGCTGGCAGATGTTCGGTTTAGCCAGTCTGTCTGCTTCCTGACCTGAGCCCCAGATTGTCATGTTTGGGCTCTAAGACTATGTGCCATATTACTAGAAAGAAGAGCAGCACCATCCCAGGAGGGATGAATACCATCTCTTTTCACTCTTTTCAACAGGTCAGGTCTGCCCCAATTTTTTTTCCCAATCATCTATGAATTCTATATTATTTTGCGGACACCACTTCGCCAGCCAACCATTGAGTGAGGACAGTCTACTAACTATCTCATCACTCCTGCGAACAGGGAGGGGGCCAGAGCAAATTACAGTGCCTGACATCGTACTTGCAAGTGCACACACCTCTTTAAATGTTAATTTTAGTGATCTCCGACTGGCGAAGAATTTAGGGAATTTAGGATTAGCATTGGCCAGCACTTTTAAATGTACTTTGTTGTCAGGAGCTCTGGCTCCCGGCAAACATGTGACTATGGTGGCTGGTGTCTCTATTTTCACGTTCTGTGTAATAGAATCGCCAATAACTAGGGCACATTCAACAGGATTCTCAGTGGGTATTTCAATGAGTGGGGAGAACCTGTTTAATGTTGTAATCGGAACGGAAGAGCACTTCATGAGTTTGTATGATTTTACAGAGTTTACTTAGTCCCGCGCCTAGATTGCTGTCTCACGGTCACCCAATTGCCCTTCTGCACGGGCTCTACAGCCGAAACTGAACAATGTACAGAGTTTACTAAGCTAGTTGACATCCAAAGCATTATCTAAAGCCCTTGTACTCTTACTATCCTCGATTAACGTTTGGATGCGTGTCTCTAGTTCTGAAATCTTCTCCGTCAGCCTGTCTCCCTGGATTTATCACATGTAAATCCCTCATTGCTGACAGAGAATGCTATACTATACATGTGACATGAAGTGCAAGTGACAAAAACAGGAGAAGACATTACTCACCGTGTTTGTAGACTGATCCTATACTTACCACCCACCGTGTTGGTTGACTGGATGCGCGAGAAAAAATAAATAAATAAAGACGGCAGGCACGGATAGCTCGAGAGAGAGAGAGAGAGAGAGAGAGAGAGAGAGAGAGAGAGAGATACATAAATAATAATATAAATAAATAAATAAATAAATAAAGACAGCAGGCACGGATGGCGCGAGCGCGCGCAAGATAAGAAAATAAATAAATAAAGACGATTTTAATTATTAGCGTGTTGACGAAATTACTAGCGTGTTGTGCTAGTTATAACGATTTAGATAGAGGCTAGCGATGTCAGATTAATGTGTGGTGATAAGTAAGATAATTAGTATAATTAGCTATATAAACTACCCAAAATGATAGTACCGTATATACCCGAATATAAGACGACCCTGAATATAAGACGACCCCCCCATTTTCCATATTTATTTTTGGGGAAAAAATCTGGTTTTCAACAGAAAATAGTTTTATTTGAAAATTCTAGTGATAATTAATTGAAAAACAACAACATTTTAACACCATTCATTAAATATTTGGATTAATTTGTCACAAAATAAAGTCCACTCTGTCAATGAGTTCAGAAATGAATGAATGAGTGACAAAAATTAACAACCTTTTCACAAAAATTCAATAATTTTTTTATGTATGTAAATTGTGGTGTGAAGATAATATAGAAAATAACCATCTGCTTTTAATCAAACACATCTGACATTAAAGTCTTGAAACAAACCAAACTGTGAGGTTGCAATAAGAACAGCAGTGCAAATGGGCCTTTATGCTGCACATTAAACTAGGCCTTCCTCACAGAGATCCCCTGCCTCGCTATCCTCACTCTCGCTGTCATCACTATCATGATGCTCCACGAGCCCCTCCCACAGAATGTCATCCTCACTTCCATCAATGGCATTTGATATGCAGCATTTCTAAAAATCCATGAATGATGCTCTCCTGGCTTATGGCATCCCATGCTTGGAGGATCCAAGTGCAGAGCAGATGCACTGCTGGCTTCTTAAGTTTTCCAGTAGGCGTCAGTGAGTGATCGCCTGAAAGGAGCCACTCAGTGTACCTCTTGCGCAGATTATCTTTGAATGGCTTGTTGACGACTACATCCAATACCTGCAGCTGGCTTGTCATCCCCCCCGGTATGATCACTAGATCGCCGTTCATTTTCCGCAACTGAGTTTTGACGGGCTCCGTCAAGTGTCCGCGGAATGCATCCAAAACGAGCATATTCCTCATCTTATGAAGCGCACCGCGGCGCCTGCCCCACACTACCTTGAGCCAGTCCACTACCAGGTCAGTGTCCATCCAGCCCTTTTCCTGGGCACATACGATAATGCCAGCTGGCATCGTCTCCTTTGGCATAGTCTTGCGTTTCAAAATCACATATGGGGGGAGTTTGCTCCCATCAGCGAGACACGCCAACATTACAGTGATTCCAGTAGATCGCACAATAACTGATTTGTCCCCTTTCTTGGCAACAGTAACAGATGTTGGCATGTCAAAAAACACTGGTGTTTGGTCAGCATTCCCTATCTGATCTAGGGGGTATGAGTGAGTTTTCCTCAGTTTAAGCACATATCGCTGAAAAGACAGCAACTTCTCCTCGAAGTCTGAGGGCAGGCGCTGGGCGAGACTTGTTCTACGACGCAGTGTCAGCCCTTTGCGCCGCATCATTCGTGTACACCACCCAGTGCTAGCTTTGAATTAATTTGTCGGTATGTTCAGCTCCTTGGCTATCTCCAGAGCCCTCAGCCGAATGATTTCTCTTGTGATTGGCATCGCATCCCGACGTTTTTCTATCACATATTCATAGATTCTATCATCAAGTTCTGCAAACTTGCCACTTTGAGGTCCACGGAAAGCTTTCCTTTGGCTTTTGGTATTTTTTAGTCGTTCTTTTTGTGCTCGCCACCTTCGAACGTTGCATTCTGTGACTCCAAATTTTTTGGCAGCTTTGCAATTATTAGATGATTCCGCCTCATTCACGACCATAAGTTTAAAGTTGGCGTCATAACTGTTTCGAACGTGTTGGTTTATTTGACCAACTTTTGAAGCGCGTTTCTCAAGATGATCTCTTGATCTCTCCATGGCGGCAATTTATTGTTTATTTAATTCATAACACTGTCATTAATTAGCCTACTGTGTTGGCGCCCTCTGCTGTTTCCCCCTGCTTTCTCCGTTTCCCCCGTGATTTTTTCTATATCGCGGATATAAGACGACCACCCATTTTTCAGCCTATTTTTAGGACAAAAACCTCGTCTTATATTCGGGTATATACGGTAAATAAAGATAAATAAAGCAAAGTGATTATTTTTCTGATTTTAAAAAATCCAAATAATCTGTATTAGGGAATCAGATTTGGCAGATATATGATAGCAAAGGACAGGAAAATATAAAAATTTACCTTCAGGCCATCCAAGATGTATGTGTCTTTTTTCCCTTGAGTAGAAATATAAAGAAGAATTTTAGCTGATAGTCTATCCAAGTCTTAAGTTTATTAATGAGGATAACATGCAAGTCAAAAGACAACAAGGATTTTACTCAAACATATCCAACAATATTTATTCATATGATATATTAACAATTATAGCAGTTTTTATAGAAATTACTTACCATGAATTGCAAAGTGTCCTCAGTCAAACATTGAAAAGCTTTTGGTCCTAAGGAGAAAAAAAAAATGCAATATTTATATGTGGTCAATTTTTTTTTTTGCTACAGGTCCATTAATTAGTTGTGTTATACTCTACTATTACTTTTTACTATTATAAATAAATAAAAGCTCTTTACTAATATATAAAAAAAAAAAAAATCATTTCTACAAAAAAAACCCTAACATTAAAGCTGCAGTCCGCAGTTTTTCCTCTTTGTCGCCATCTCTGTTCGAAATCTGCAATTGCAGTTATTCGCGGAATTATCAACTTTACGTGAGTTGTAATTCGACACAGCACAGCGCGGATGAACACAATATTTGAGGAGAATGTGCAGCTGTCAGTCGCCACGGATACTGGCATTCAGAATCACAGATTATTCTTTTTGGAAGTATGACCAACAGAATAATTTTCACCGGAAAATGTCATCTGAACAAGTAAGATCGATCCACTTTTGTTCTGGTTCTGAAATTGCAGTAAATCGCGCTGATTAAATCTAAAAATCGCTTATCATATCACGGAAAACTGTGCAAATTATACTTTGTTCTCAAATTGTTAATGTTAACAACGTAAGCATTGCATGACTACCAGTGTTGTGCCTGAACGCGTTCAATAAACGATAGTTCATGAACTCGTTCATATTTTGGGCGAACGTGAACTAAATGTACTGAATTACTGCCTGATGAACGTTACGGTGAACTCGTTCATTCTGGTGTCTGTGAACGCACGCTCTCTCAGTTTAACTTCGTTCAATAGGGTGCCAGATTTCAATAGAGCCTTCCAGGCGAAAACCCGGCTAAAACACGCGTAAACAGGCCTTAATATGTAGCGAAAAAAACACCCAATCTGGCAACACTGTAAGGGGTGTACAGTCAAAGACCCAGAACCAGATATGAAGAATGAAGACCCGGAGTCAGAATTATAAAAAATTAAAGAAAAGTTTTACTGAAGATAGTTTGCATTTTCATCAGCAGAAGTCAGCTTCAAGACTCACACAGGAGTTCGTAGGCCGCCCCACTTACAGTTACAAAGATCACAGCAGTTATACCATTTCCAAGGTCTAAGCTACGTCATTGCTTACAGGTTGAATGATTCTCATTGGCTAAGAAACATGAAAGCCTAAACAATTTAACACATGTGAGGAGATAGGGGTGCCTATCGCCATTAGTAAAGATAGTTGTCGTCCACTCATTGGATTTAGGTCTGTGGTGGCCTCGCAGGTTAGAGAAGGGCGCCGGGGTGTCTGGTCCGAACGTCCAGAACCTACATAGAATGTCATACGCACACACACACAAATAACAGACACTAGCAAATAACAGCTCCCATCAAGGCTGAAGAGAGTCTGAGCTCCTTATTATCAGTTAAGTATACCAAAACATAATGCTAAAACATTCACTCGTTTGGGAGAAAAACAGATAACTGACATTTACTCCCAAGGAAGGAAATATACTGGAAAGAATACATTTTAATACAACAATTCAAGTTTGATAGTAACGCTCAATATAGCTTGACCATATGTCCAGCGAAGAATCATATGTGCCCACGCTGCCTTTAGGACCCTCTAACCTTTCTACTGATCCCAGAGAAAGAGACAAACGGCCTTGTGGGTTACGTGCCCTTCGTGTCCTGCGTGTACTACGTGCAATCTCAAAGTAAGATTGGAATGCACCTAAAAGAAACTGGTTACTTGCATCCATGCATTTAAGAAAATATAATTTCACAAGCACAAGAATATAAAAATTATTATGTGATAATGAATATATTTGATTATTGATTTTTATAAAGGAAGTATATAACCATTCAAAATGATATATGATTATATATGTATTTGAAGAGGCAAGGGATTTTGACCAACCCTTCAGTCCCCCGTTTTAGACCAATGTGGGGTCCAATACCGCCACGTCTGGTCTAACCAGTGAGGTCACTACGGAAGGGAGGAGTGGTGACGCATGCTCCCCTGACGGGTCACACTTGTCTCTTCACCTCGTCATGGACATGCTGGATACTAAAAATTCCAGTCCCCATTAAGAGGCTCTCCCACCTTCCACTCACAACAGGACATCAATGTCATTCTTCCTCAGTTTATCAGTCAGGTTAAAATTTTATAAAACACATAACTGATTACGAAACAAGTACATATTTTTTCTCTGGAAGCCAGGCTAAATAAGCAAGCACTATTGCTGTATTCCTAGCATGGGCTAGATCCACAGTCACTACTCAGATCCTAAATAAAGACATTGTCTATAATCATGAGTACCAGAATATATGCACTAGTTTTTTTTATTTATAAAATTATGATTTCCAAATCCTTTTATTATAAACAAAGTTGGATGGTTAATCCATTATTTTCACTACCCCTTTTATAGACCCTTTAGGTTTAAAACACAATGGTTGTCTAACTAAAAATAAACAACAAACAATAAAATATTAATAATTAAGACCCATAATAATCGATGTAAGCCCTTTAAGTCTTTACTGAAATCATCCTTCAGTTTACGGTCACATAGCATGTACCATTTTAATTGTATAACATCTCATACCCTATTTTTGTTTGTTTCAAAAATAGAAATAAAATAAAACAAATTCACATCATCATTTCAGTCATTATTTTACCACTAGAATATAGGATCGTTCCCCATTCTGCTTAATAAAGCTTTTGTTCATTCCTTATCCTTATATCACTTGAATCCCTGTCAATCATACAATGTCTAACCCTAACCTTTTTCATACCATTTAAACTTAATTTGACTTCCATAAATCCTATCAGAAATTGTATTTTCATAACATACATTTTCTTCTACTATATTTCTTCCATCTTGCCCTACATGCCAGTTCCTTCTGCATCCGAGTCTCTCACCACTGTCAGCCTAGTGACACTTAAAGTTCCCTCGTTAGGGGAATCATGGTATTTTATTAATTCTTCAATACTCTTGTTTTCTTATCATTAACTTCAACTTTATTTTTCATTATAACTACTTCTCACAGTATTTGTCTCAGTTCCACTTATCTTTACAGTTTTACAGAAACCAAAATATTATGTTACTCAGATCCCAGCCAGCCATATAGCTGCTTTCTCTTTTTACCTTTATTAAATTGTAGTTTTCTTAGACATCTAATGTCATACATACATTTAAGGAATTGAGAAATAAAACCTTTTCTTTTTAGAAGTTATATTCATTCGCCCTCCGGCCTTTCAATAAAAATGAGGGAGCTCACTCTGGATAATTGGGATAGTGACTTAGCCAATGTGCCACTTTGTCTCTCTGCCGTCAAGTCTATATATATATATATTTTTTCCCTACGTTTATCCTTATGATCCCACCTAGTTGTCTATTTAAATTTAGACCCTCAGTTGAATTTAGACAAGAGTTTTACCCCATAATGGACGGCAATCTTCTTTACAATTCCAATTTATATAAAATACTAATCCAGAGAGTAATTCAGTTCAATATCATAAATGACAAAAGCATTCATAATTACCAATAGCAGACAGAGCTGGAAAACCACTCCAATTAAAGCTCGTCCCATGTTCTGCATTGTCTTTTCATCAGATTGACTTAGAATTATCAACTTTTCTAAAGTTGGTCATTTCACTTAACCCATCTGTAATGATAAAACACTAATTCCAGAGGTTAATGACACAATATCCTCAAAATCAGGAAATAATAGTACCCCAAACTAATACATACAAGACATAAAGTGCTGTCACCATCACACGCACTCATACTAGACACACATATGTTAACTGTTTATTTTCAATGTTCATTTTTCTTTATATTATTGCTAAAAGATTTAAATTTTAAATAAGATTTTAAACTTCCCATTTTCCGGTAGCTTCTACCTAATTTTACATGGTCTCCCAACCAGTTTCAAAGCATGTCTTGTTCATTGTTCATTAGAATTTAACAAGGTCAGCTGGGTTGTTTTGTTTCATTATCATTATTTTGCTTCAGCTTGCTCTAGCAGGCCAATAATGGAAAGACAGACACAGTTACCATCCCTTCCTCTGCTCAAGCAGTCTCTCTCACTATAAATAAATAATCTTTTTCAACAGCCTTCTAAGGCTGTAACTTAGACATAATGTAATATTAAATTAATTACAATAACCTTTGACCATTCACCTTGTTATCCAGACTTTTCTCAAATCTACAAAAGCTGTCTTCATCTTTAGCCACCACCATGTCTAACGACCTTCAGGAGTTAAAACTATGTCATAGACCTATTAGTTCAAAATCAACACTATGATTTTCCTTGCCCATAAGGCAAACCAGTACATAAAAAGTTTTGCTACTGTCTCCACAACAACTAATGGGAATCACTCAATGGCCTCAGCTGGCTCCTGCTCGCCCACTCCTGTTAGCCCTTTATCTATAATCTCCATCAGGGTGTTTTCCCCTGGCATATTTGCAGACGCTTGTCACAATAAAAAAACAAGCCATACAATGAATGCGGTTTCTGGTGATTGGTATTCGAGGAACACTCACGTTTCGGGGTCAGACTGTCTGTAACTCCTCACAGCTCATCCGCCCTAACGATAAAGGATGCTGCTGGCCTCACAGTCATCCGCTCCACTCTCATACCTTTCTCACATAAACACCTCCATCTTGAGATGCCCAGTGACTTTACGTGATCCACTCTGGCTTGGGTTGCCCCCTGTCTGGCCAATAGAAGGTCTTACCCGTCATTGAGTAGCCACTCGTGCCCACTGGTGACCGCTCTTTCCCATCACAGGCTGTTTGCTTCAACAGAACTCAGCTGTTTTCTAGAGCTTAGGAAAGGCACGTTCAAGAGTCACCAGAGCCATTCGGATTGCCTAATAGTGTTCACATAGGGAGACAGATTAATAACAACAGTATTTAATCACTTAAATCCATTAACTATCTTAAAAGCAGCAACCTAGCTACTTGGATTATACTCAGTGAATTTAGATCACAACCGTACATTCAGTGTACTTCATCTGTAGCCAGAGCCATCGGTCCTGAATGGTGGAGACTAAATCAGACAAAGAAGTTACTGGTCCTAAAATAAGCTAATCAAAATGTCATCTCTATCTGTATTATTATTTTAAATACTTCTTTAAAGTCATTCAGTTTTACTTTTAAAACAAATTGCTCTCTAAATGGTTTCTTTTACCATCTCTGTGTCTATGATTCTTCAACTGACACACTGTGCTTTACACATTATCACAGATAACAGCTTTTAGCTGACTCATTGAATGAGAGAGACTCTGAGACTCTATTGGATGGTACACTGCTCTCTTATATACTTCTAACATCAAACTTTTATCTATTATCTTTTAACTCTATCCCAGCTTAAGGCATCTTTGCCAGATATTACATACGGTTTCAAATAAACATATTATTTATATTTGTCTTTTGCCCACACATCAGGAAATTTAGGCATTACAAATTTCCACTCAGATTGAGTCTGTTGCACTGGCAGTTTCAGCCACAGCACACATCAGATTCAGATAAGCGAACTGTTTCCTTACAGCCAATAACAAACTTATCTTTTGAAAACTAAACATCAGCTTCTAGTTCTTTCATGGTCAACTTTTCAAGCTGTTTGTTTAATCAGCATTTAGCAACTGTTAATTCAGTACGGCTTCTGCTTATTTGTTTTACATAAAAATAATTATTCTAGTTCTCAATAACGTTTCACATTTCTCAATCTCAATTTTAATTGTCAAGTTCTCAACCATAGTTTAATATTTGACTTAAGATTTCTCTTGGAGTTTATCAATCTCCAATTAGGATTCACACACTAAGTTGTGAGGCAAGCACTCTCTGCTTGTGATACTTTTGCAGTTATTGTAAATCATCTGTGAGATTAGTCTCTCTATATCATCTAAAACCTTTTTAAAATGTTTAATTACAACACAATCATCCTTTAAGTTACTTTGATATATTTTGCAACTCACATTTGTTGGAGTCATTAATTTTACATCAACTTATAAAAATGACTATTATAGATCTTTTCTTCAAAAGGGTTCATGTGTCAGCCTCAACGGCTCCAACTTACTGCACGCCCTTGAAGCAGTGTGTCCCATTCAGGAATGTAAACAGAGCCACTGATTAAGCAGTTCTCTGTATTCTTTTACAGTCCACCAGTGGCGGATTTAATCATAATAACCCAATCATAATCTTCATCATTATTATTGGCAGAACATTAATTTTCATAAGCTGCAAAATATTCTAAGTTGTTTTCACAAAGTGTCTGTTTAACTTTAGTCGCTTGTCGAGGGAAATTATCCCTGACCCAGAATTTCTTTCACTTGCTTCTTGTAATCACCGTAAGCAATACGAGGCTAAACATTTTAATTTTTCAGTTTCTTTGTTTGTTTGTAGCCAGTCAAGTTTTTTTTTTAAATTTCCAATCAGAATCAAAATCCTGACTACCATTTACTTAATCATTTCTGCAAATTTATTTAAAGTGAGGGCTTTAGAGCACAGCTGCTTACAGCGTTTGCTTTTCCTGTCTCACTATTTGTTTCAGGACTCTTCAGGTTACTGATTAAGTTATTACATTTTTCTGCCATATCTTAATCATGGTTCATACTCACCTGAAGTTATTGCAGAAATGGAGGCGGCGATCTTTGAACAACACAGCTTGGCTTCTGCGTGATGAAACTGCAAAGTATACTCCAAAATCACAGTTACATATACTGGTCCATGCCAATTTGGGTCACAACTTTTTTAATTTTTCTCTCGGAATTGTTCCTGATGCATCCCTGGCAAACAACCCTATTATTGTTAGTATCCCTAACTGCCTGATTCACTTCACTAAGTTCGGGGATCCCCTATCTGAGATGGAAGAGATTGAGCAGGTTTACGGTGCCACTGGACCTCTAGCCCAGGGACGTGCTCTGCTGGGGTGGTGCTACACCAGTAATGCCCAGCGGGGCCCCCACAGAGCACGCTTCGCTTGCGCTGTCTGCTGCCGTTACCCTTAACGACGCTCTCAGCGACTTCTTATACTGTCAGCAGTATAATTAACTTACTCCTTCACTCGCCTCATCGGAGTGAAGCTTCACTCGCCTCATCGGAGTGAAGCTCTCCCGCTCTCCTTCAAAATCTCTTCCAGTCAGACAGCCCTAACAATTAACAAAAGCTTACTACCTTGTTTGTTGATTTGCCAGGGGTGTCACCGAGAATAATTGCCAGCGCATCCTCCACCATAACTGTAAGGGGTGTACAGTCAAAGACCCAGAACCAGATATGAAGAATGAAGACCCGGAGTCAGAATTATAAAAAATTAAAGAAAAGTTTTACTGAAGATAGTTTGCATTTTCATCAGCAGAAGTCAGCTTCAAGACTCACACAGGAGTTCGTAGGCCGCCCCACTTACAGTTACAAAGATCACAGCAGTTATACCATTTCCAAGGTCTAAGCTACGTCATTGCTTACAGGTTGAATGATTCTCATTGGCTAAGAAACATGAAAGCCTAAACAATTTAACACATGTGAGGAGATAGGGGTGCCTATCGCCATTAGTAAAGATAGTTGTCGTCCACTCATTGGATTTAGGTCTGTGGTGGCCTCGCAGGTTAGAGAAGGGCGCCGGGGTGTCTGGTCCGAACGTCCAGAACCTACATAGAATGTCATACGCACACACACACAAATAACAGACACTAGCAAATAACAGCTCCCATCAAGGCTGAAGAGAGTCTGAGCTCCTTATTATCAGTTAAGTATACCAAAACATAATGCTAAAACATTCACTCGTTTGGGAGAAAAACAGATAACTGACATTTACTCCCAAGGAAGGAAATATACTGGAAAGAATACATTTTAATACAACAATTCAAGTTTGATAGTAACGCTCAATATAGCTTGACCATATGTCCAGCGAAGAATCATATGTGCCCACGCTGCCTTTAGGACCCTCTAACCTTTCTACTGATCCCAGAGAAAGAGACAAACGGCCTTGTGGGTTACGTGCCCTTCGTGTCCTGCGTGTACTACGTGCAATCTCAAAGTAAGATTGGAATGCACCTAAAAGAAACTGGTTACTTGCATCCATGCATTTAAGAAAATATAATTTCACAAGCACAAGAATATAAAAATTATTATGTGATAATGAATATATTTGATTATTGATTTTTATAAAGGAAGTATATAACCATTCAAAATGATATATGATTATATATGTATTTGAAGAGGCAAGGGATTTTGACCAACCCTTCAACACCAACCACCAGTGTCGCACCGCGGCCGCTGCATGCGTCATTAAGACAAGAAGCAGCATGTAGTCGACAAAGCAGCGAGCGAGGAGGCATCGTATGATATTTAAACAAGTTGTATGACAAGGTCGGTGAGGATGGGAGAAATCTTACATTTCTGTGCAAACTTTGCCCGTCCAATAAAATATTTGCTGTCTGTGGTTGTATATGGGCTGTGGCAATAATAACAAATAAAAAATTAAAAAAAGCTTGCAGCAACATATGGAAAAAAAGAACTATGAACTAGTTCATTTTTTGAAGTATGAACTATGAACTGAACTAGTTCATTTTAAAATTTGTGAACTGAACTTTGAACTAGTTCATGTAGAAAATGAACTTTCCCAACACTGGTGACTACATGTAATGTCCTTCCGATATGTATCCTTGTTTTCGCATGGGTCCGGTTGAAGTCTCTTTTTTTCTGTAAGTTAGCCACTCCGAAGTCCGAACGTGTCCGAAGTCTTTTGCATTTTACAACGGGTAAATCTCCAGTTGTCACTGGTGATTGTCGTTTGAACCTTTCTGGATCCGCCATCAAATTGATAAGTTTAATTATATCAAGTGCTGTGAGAAAAGGCTATAAATCTCCACCTCCAGCATCCTCACACGCAATATAGCCTACTAGCCGAGACTTCTTTATGTGTACCGATGTGACGTAATGACTCAATATAGTCTACTAGCCGAGACTCCTTCTTTATGTGTACAGATGTGACGTAATGGCACAAAGACATGCTCGAATCTCCCGTGGAAATCCACCAGTACCACTGGAATTAAAAACATTATTACAAGCTTACCGCTTTGAATCGAGCTAAGGCAAGCAGATAGTTTTGAACACTGGCTGGTTATGTATTTTCTCAAATATGTATTTTGGATCATTTTTAACCCCAAAAAAGCTACGGACTGCAGCTTTAACATTTTTCCCTGGACGAAGCAAAACACCTAACGTTAGAGTTAGGCACATGTAGATAGCGTTAAGCACTTTGTCTTTACTTACATTCATCATTATTATGGGCAAACAAATAGATTAATAAATCAGAGCTTACATGTCAAAGACAAATAAAAGAGCAGACAAATACTTTAAAAACTAAACTCAATATTATAATTCGTGAATACAAACAACCTCAAGAGTTTTGTCCCGCTCCCTGCGCACTTCCCGACCACAGCATTTCACTTTATAAAAAACAGCCAGGACAGGACGTAAAAACAGGACATGTCCTGGGAAAACAGGACTGTTGGTCACCCTAATTAAGTGTATCTTTAATGAATTTGTCTATGAATTATGAAACTAAAACTATGAATCTAGTTTGATCCAAGAAAAACGAAATAGACTATATATACTTTTTTATACAATCACTGACTGTCACTGTAGTATGATAAACTGTCATTGAGACTGTCTCAACCTGTGTTTCTAACGATTTATAAGAAGTGTCAAATAAAATACAAGATCAGCTTTTGGTATTTGAAAACGAAAGAATGTAATGTGATAATAGGCCTAACGAATTAACTGATCTAGGAATGTATGTATGCGTTTTGCCTGTTAATTGCCGCCAACCACTTTTCTCCGTTTTTTTTTTTTGGGATACGGTATAAAGATATTCCTTTTGTATGATCACGTATCTGATCGCATCCAAATGCACAGCATCGCTCGGGCATGATAGGAATATTTCGCGACGAGCTGTATTATCACAGGCGGTTTAGCATTTTCTATACCGTCAAGATGGCTGCTCCAAATGGCGTGACGTCACGCGGGACGTCCCTATAGATAAACTATAGCTGTGTCCGAAACCGCTCACTCGTTCACTCATTCACTAATCCCTATATAGTGTATGGCATTTGAGTGCATTATATCTGCAAGGAGTGAACGAAATGAAGTGAGTGAATTCGGACACTGACGTTTACACTGTGCGTCGGAGAGTTGGAGCTGTCGCAGAAAAGGATTCGTCACACGTACTGATAAAACTCCTTTTATCTTATGTTACTTACTTTATAAAATAATATTAACAACAATCACAATCATAATGACTTCATTTTGTAATTGTATATACCTCCGTGCCAGCTTTGTAGTTTCATCGACTGAAATTGTAACTCTCACGCTCACAGATGACGTGGTCGTCGAGCGCCCTCAGGCGACCGTTATTATATTCGAATGAATACGCTTCCTACAGATGATAAACGGATATTTTTCAAATCATCCACCAAATAATCATCTCTCCCTTTACAGTTTAACGAGTTAACAACAATGCCATAAATTATCAAAACACATTAGTAAAACACATTCAATTGTGTTAATGCCTAAATAATATATTTTAATTAAAAAAACGATATACATATAATTTAATTTAATTTTACAATTCAGCTATATAATATTGTCTCAATGTTTTAATATGTTCTATTCAAGTAATGATTAATAGAAAAAATAAAACTAGCATGAAATAAATGTTAAAGCAGGAATAAGAAAGCTGTAATGTAATCTCTGGTTTAAACTGCTCTCTCAGTTCTCTCCGCATTGGATTGTGGGAAATAGTGCTTCAGCAAGTGTACATCGAATGTACACTCGAATTCAGAGAGGATTGTGGGTAAAAGTAGTGAATGAATGTAGGGAATGATGTCGTTCACTCAGAATTCGGACACCACTACAAAATGGCCGACACCCGATATAGTGCACTATATAGTGGATAGGGAGCGATTTCAGACACAGCTTATATCTTTCAGGAATTTGACCGACCGGGTTGACACTTCAGCGTGAGAAATCGGGGGTGTGGCGTGAGAGCCTGGAATAAAAAATAAAAAATGCTGTATGGTGTAACAGAGTTTTAGAGCTAGACAAATCTCTCTGCAATAATAAATATAAAATTTACAGCAGACCATGTTTGTGCGGGATTTGAACCCGTGTCATCTTGATGATGAACCGTAAGTTCTACCGCTCGGCTATGAATTTTGTTACTGAGAAATATCCAAACGTTTGATTCTTACATGAGCGTGAAAACGTTTTGTCTTTAGCCTGTGAGTGTAGGCCTACTTTAGCCTTTTACAGTTTTAAAAGATTATATCTTATCTGTATGACCAACAATTTGTATAGGCTTATCTGGAAATTACCATAACTTGTAGTATTTCATCCTTAGGCTACTGTTAATAGACATTAGCCCCACTTACGTTTTGCTAAATGTCCCTTTGCGCCACCTGGCCACTCCAGAACTCCTGGGAGCAGAGCAACAGGGGGAAATGCGTACAGACGTAGCCTCAGCCACGTCTGCACCATAGCAACCAGCCCCGAGGGGACTGGTTGAGTGAGGGATAACCAGAGTGGACAGTGCGTCGTATGCTGAGACGAGAACAAATCCACTTCTGCCTGGCCATAAAACTCCCATATTTGCTCCACCGCCTCGGGGTGGAGTCCCCTGGCCTCAGCCCCTGCCTCGACAGGGTGTCTGCTCCAATATTCTGGCCCCCCTGGAATATACACTGCCCTCAGACAGCGTAATTTCCTGAGGGACCAAAATAATAGGCCACCAACGTGTTGTCTGTGGGTCAAGAACCAGAGTTTCCTCCATATAACCAAGGCGCGGGGATACTGCCGCGTGATCTTGATCGTACGGAGTGGGTTTCCCCTCAGGGAGAACCCTCTGGTCCTGAGCCACCACTGTAAAGGTCTCACGTACAGCAGGTCAAAGGGTATCACATTGAACGCTGCTGCCCTGAGGCCTAACAGTCACTGTTTCAGAACAACACATGATGGCCCCTCAGGTCTGGGAGGAGATGTCTCAACGCATTGAAGACGACCATCATCTCTAGGCAATTCATGTGCCAAGCGAGATGATGACTCCTCCCAAGCCCTGAGCTGAGCGGCCTTCCAATACCGCTCCCCAGCCGGTGAGGGAAGCATCTGTCGAGATAGCAACTCGATGGCAAAGAGCTCCCAACACCGAACCCTGGGTTAAGAACCAGTGTTTCCTCCATATAACCAAGGCACGAAGGCACGGCCGCGTGATCTTGATCATACGAAGTGGGTTTCCCCTCGGGGAGAACCCTCTGGTCCTGCGCCACCACTGCAAAGGTCTCATGTACAGCAGGCCAAAAGGTATCCCGTTGGACGCTACTGCCACAAGACCCAACAGTCTCTCGAACTGTTTTACAGTGCGTGACTGGCCTAGCCTCAGCTCTTTTGTGGCTGTTAGGATAGCAGCTACACGAACGGGCGACAGAGTGGCCCGCATCGTCACTGAATCCCATACCACACCAAGGAAAGTGGTTCTCTGTACTGGAGAAAGCACACTCTTCTTGGCATTGAGCCTCAACCCCAACATCTGCATATGAGCGAGAACGACACCTCGGTGCCGAACCGCTAACTGTTCTGATTCCGCTAGAATCAGCCAGTCATCTATGCAATTCAGAATGCGTATACACTGCAGCCTGGCGGGGCCAGAGCTGCGTCTATACACTTCGTGAATGTGCGGGGTGATAGAGCTAGACCGAAAGGAAGTGCCTGATACTGGTGTTCTTTGCCCCAAAGAAAACCTCAGGAACCTCCTGTGCTGAGGGAGGATGGAGATATGGAAGTATACGTCTTTTAGATCTATCGTGACAAACCAGTCCTCGGATCTGATTTGAGTCACGATCTGTTTGAGTGTCAGCATCTTGGACTTGAGTTCCAGCACCAAACACTCCAACAGACGAAGATCTAGTATGTGACGCTGCTCTCCATCCTTTTTTGGAACAATGAGATAACGACTGTAAAGACCCGACGCAATGTCGGGTGAGTACACCTGCTCTATAGCTTTCATTGCTAACAGGGCCTTTACCCCTTGCTCCATTACCAGAGAGATTACCATTACCCATAGAGATATATTTGGCAGTAGCTTCCGCGCTGCCAGAAAATCTACCAAGGGAACCAGCCCCTCGAGGCTGGCCTCTGGTGTAATAAAGACAGCCAGTTCGGGGACCTGAAACATACTGGCAGGAACCACCCGAACTGACTGTTTTCGAACCCCCCTCAGAGGGCGCGAGTCCGACGCAATGTCGAGTTGACGCTGCGCCAGAAGCTCGCTGGAGAACGCTGCGCCCCGAAGCACCAAGGGTGGCGGGGTTGGCAGAACGGTCCCCTGAGGGCACAGAGATGGAAAGGGCACCGTATAATGAGGTGTACACCATTCCACCCCGGTTGGGGCTGCCCTCACCGGTCTGACGCCGTGGCGCCAGACCTTTTCTTTTGAGCCGCAGCCTTCTCAGCATGAAGAACGGTCCTCGGATCCGGCTTCTGCTTTGAAGGCTTTGGCTGCTGTGTTGTGTATGAGAAACTAGCCGGCTGGAGCTGCTCACGCCCAGCAGCCCCAGTGGGTTGGACATAGCGAGGGAGAGATTATCTTGTATCTTTCTCCATGATTCCCATCAAATTGAGCCAGAGGTGTCTCTCAGTGACCACATTTCTTTGGCTGCCATCCCTGAGAGATAAATCTGAGGCCCGACGGAGTTCTCAAACCCCATCGGGCCAAAACTCCCTCACTTCTGTCCAAATACCACAGCAGGTCAGCCTGATATGCTTGCAGCACTGCTATAGTGTGCAAGCAGGCTCGTGCTAGACCCACTGCCATATATGCTTTTCCCACTAGATTAAAAAATAGTTTTCTTTAATGGTTTAGTGAGAGAAGCCGACGCCTTCAGGGACGATACTGAACCGGGAGACATAGCTCGCAAGTGTCTGTTCTACCCGGGGTATTGCCCTATAGCCATACTCTCTTAACCCCCAAATATCTGAATATACATGAATGTGGGGCTAAAAAATGAGTAAGGCTTTTTCCATGATCTAGACAGCTCGCTGTGCAGATCGGGAAAAATGGAAGGCCCCGTGATGGAGGTGGAAAAATAGAGGGAAGGAAACTCGTTCAATTTATTTTAAGGACGAGTGCCCCCTTATTTCTGCTGGCCATTAAATATTTAATTTATCTACAGCCTTAGTAAACACCTCCACCAGCTTATTATTATATATATATTTTTTTTATATACATTCTTTATATATATACACTTTATTTTATATATAATATATAAACTGTCATATATATATATATATATAGGCTATATATAATTCTCATACGCTGTGGAAGAGATGGCAAATCCACTTCCCCCATGATTGTGTACACTTTCAATGCCCAGCACATCTACCTCCTCGGAGGTAGAGCACTGAAGCATTGATTTCTCTCCCCGGGCGGAAGAGACCGCAGCGCGGGCTTCCGAGACCGGAGAGAGAGCACTGGATCCCTCGTGGAAAGGGAGGAGATAAGATCCGCGGACCCATCTCCAACCCCGTAACGACATCCTATTCGCGATCCACAGGAATGCATTCTCCGCGCTGCCTCGGCAGACGCGTGTCCTGCACCCCGAGGATCGCGAGCCTGGCCACTTTCCTCGAAAAGTGACAGGCGGGAGTGGAGCATGCCAAGCGAAAGCTTCTCACAATGTTGCAATCAGCCCTACTCGGAGGCTGATACCGCATGCTCCACTCCCAAACAAACTACACAAAGCTCGTGTGTGTCCCCACCCGTTAAATAACCCGGGCAGGGAGAAGCACAGAGTTTGTAAAGTTGTTTCGCCATAACTCTTCCCAATAATATCGAACAGACAACAATAAATAGACAGAGACAGAGTAACACAGATCGCTTGCTGAGACACAGAAGCTAATGCCGCGTTTCACCGGATGTGCTCTTATGCCTTCCTGGTCATGACGTCACCTGCCCGTGACGCTCATTCTTTCCATTGGACTAGTTGACATTGATGCTCAGACGCATTCACGCTGGGGGCATTCCCAAAGCGTCAAGTGACGCATCGCGAGTTCCCTCGAAAGGGAACATGGTAACTAGCCATCCAACAAGTACACTTGAGAACACCTCTCACTACATCATGATACCCGACACCTTAGCTGCGCAACCGTAAGAATAAATCATATCAGGAACACTCAACTGCTTTGTTTTGTTTTACTTCTTCCTTCCTTTCCTTCTTCTTTTATTAGGTAAAATGCCTGTCCACCCGATAAGGGTCAAAGTCACAATAATAGGATTGACACACCACGCCTAATATTTGTAAGTCACCTTAAAACAAATGTGAGCCAGAGAACTCCCTGCATCATTCGTATCACAAATTGAAAGGTAAATTGGTCTAAACCTAGAACAATTTAGAAGAGAATAAAACAAACAAATCAAATTTAGTCACAAAAGTTGATCAATCACCGTACCAAAACAAACTAAAATAACGGTCCTAAAATTGAATTAAACTTTATTCAACGTGATTGACTATATTGAGAGAGTGAACCTGTTTAGGCCTAGATAATCTAATGCCCTGCACCAGTAAAGTGACCAGTCATGGAGGTGTTGTCTTGTTGTTTGCTGTGTGTGTTTGCTTCCTCTACCCGTTTCTCCAGCGTTCACTGATGTCTTCTTCTCAACCCATCATCGAACGAAGGGGGGATATGTACCCATAACGAGAATGAACCCCACACGAGTGAAGCGTTCATACATAACCAAACACAAGATGCTGCATATTCCAGATTACCCCCAGGCACTGGAGCCAAGAGACCCTTTGTTGTTTAACTAAAGGAAGAACGTTGTCAATGTTTTATAATTTGGCAAGAACAGATCTGTTCAGAAAAGGTGAAACAAGAGGCCCTAACAAGAAGTCACCTGACCCCTGCGACTAACCAGACTGAACCATTCAGGGTCCCGAGCTAGTTTTTCCCCTCATCAATTAGTATGTCTCCTTGTGGATGTACATACAAAACTACCCTTTGTCTTGAAGACAACCATTTGCGAACTAAACCCTCACGTGGTACACACCACGAATGCAACATATGTTGACCATAAGGATACCCACACACACACACACATAAGGACTTTCCTCCATATCAAAATCCATAAAACTCATCCCAGAACAATTCTTGACTGACCCATAATCAAAATTATATAATATAACATAATTATATATTGTGTTTACAACCCCTGTATGTGTCTATTCTGCTTAGATCACATCTAAGTCATGTAATTGTTACACTATGAGATGCTGGAATGAAAGTGTTCGTGTTTCCTATCATTATGCTCATATATTATTAATTCAGAAGGTGGCTTGATTGAAATCTGTGTAAAAATGTTTGTTCTTATAATGGAAATTATGTCTAAACTGAATCCTCTGTTCGAGCTGATGAGTAAGCAGACCACAGATAACACATGATTCACGATGAGAGAAGGGGGGGGGGGGATAGAAAAGACCCCCTTCTCAAATAACCATATAGTATCTTATTGTCCGAATTCCAAATTCCTCCAGGAGGCGGGACAAACATTTTGAGTTTAAAATCTTAGACCCCAACACAGAATCCCTCTCTTGTGTTCTCGTTCTCTTGCTCTTGTGCTCTCTCTGGTTCTCTAGGGCTCTTGCCCTCTGCTATCTGGTGCTCTTGCTCCCTCCCTCGGAAAAGGTCTCGGCAGAACAAGCCGGGTGGAGCCGACGATGGTTATAGTAACCATGTAGACGCAGAGACAATGACCCAAATCAAGATCAGGGTTAAAACAGATTTATTCAAGCCATCTAACTCGTCTCACCTTCCTTTCTTTTCCTTTGTTTTCTTTTCCGTAAAAGTCTCGGTTCTAAGTTAAGTTTTGCTGCAAAGTTTCGTTTTAACGTTTCAACTGCAAAACCAGCTTCCAACTTCAAAGACTTTCATTCATCCGCGCCAACACACCACGTGACTGGCTGTCCAAGATCTATCCAGGCACACGAGAAGATCAGCCAAACGAACGGACCGGGAAACCCCCTTTACGTTGAAAAAGGAATCCCCAAAAGCAACGCAAGGACAAGCAAGTACCTCCAGACTTTTAGCTGAACTGGTGTATTTTAATATCAAATTGAATTACCCGCCTAAGAAACGATAGAAGGGTTAAATTAATGATTGATGGTTCGTCAGGTCATGTCTTATAAGTGCAAATAGAAACTTGGGATCTCACCATATAACTCCTAAAACTCATTCTTCCTCACTCTCTGTCTTTCTTTCTAAGATATTATATTTCCTAGAATTAATAATTGTTTATGCTTTCCGTTCATTGGATGAACTGATAAAATGATCATACTATTGATTCTGCTACAGTAAATTCTGAAGATAATTAAATTATTAATTATTGCTCATAATCCGTTATGAATAATAATTAATTATATTTATACGTGCGTATAAACGCTACACTGGGGCGGGCCACCGTGTGACGGGGACCCGACCGCCCGAACTTTGAGAGCTAGAAAAGTTATTATTTTCGAGTGTGTTTGGGTTTGCTATTGAGACAGCTTTTGTTATCAGTGGCTCGTGCTTTGTAACGGGCCTGGTGACTGATTTTTTTACATTTCCAGCTGCCCGTACTGTAAGGGGGGCTGTTAGGAAAACACTCAGTTCTCGCTCTGTTTGAGCTGCTGTAAAAACTGTGTTTTTCTGCAGTGGTGCGCGCCTTACAGCGGGCCCATTGGCTGCAGTTATGGGGGGGTTGATAGAAGAGTGCTCTCTTTGTGCTTTATTTGGGTCGCTGTTAAAACAGCGTTTGTTTGCAGGGGTTCGTGCTTTGTAACAGGCCCACTTACTGCAGTTAGAACATCTCCAGTCACCTGAACTGAAGAGGGGACTGGGAGAAGCGCACAAGCTCTCTTCGAGGGAGGTCCGGCCGCAGCGGTACTTGAACCCTCTTTTCCCCCCTGTCATTCGACTAGGAGGGCTTCCGAGGCTCAGGGTCCAACACAAGCTTGGGTCGGGGGTAGGGCTGGGAATCGCTGGGTACTTCACGATACGATACGATATGCGATACATTGTTGTACACGTGTTGTAGCCCTTCTCCTCAGCGCCGTCGATAGTGTTGAGCATTGCGGAGGTTGATTTCTTTAGGCGAGCCGAGTAAGGGGCGCGCCATGACTTAGTCAGCTCGTCGTGCACCTTGCGGAAGCAGGGTGCTGGTCTCTGGCAAGGGGTCTGCTGACACCCTGGCAGAAACCATCTGTCGAGGCGGCTTCTGGCTCCTGAGGCGGGGAACACTCAATGTCGAGGCCTTTGACAGGTTTAGTGAGGATGCGAATAAGTTCAGCGTCCACGCTCGCTCTAGCACCATCTCCCCTGGCTTGGGATTGAGGGGCGGGGTCAGCTTTCGAGCCATGCCCGTCTTCTCCCTCATATACAGCTAGGGACAGGCTGTCATCGCCCCCTTCTCAGATGCGCCGAACGAGACGAGCCCTGCCGCTTGAGAGGAGCGGCGTAGATCTGTCTGTGAAAAGAGCACTGGTGAGGGGGTCTCGCGAGGAGAGAGCGAGGCACGTGGTCAGGCATCCTTTGGCCCTGTCGCTTCTTCCGTCGTGGCTCGAGGAGGGTTGGAAGCAAGGGAGCGCGAGGGAAGGGTTCGCCATCCAAAAGGAGAGCTAGCCGCGAGTGCAGGATGGAGATGGGCAGACTCTCGCAGTGCGGGCAGCCGTCCTTGTTGAGTGCAGTCTTTGCGTGGGCGAGTCCCAGGCATGGGGCGCACTCGCTGTGTCCGTCAGCTTCATCCAGAGGGGCTCTGCAAGAAGGTGAAGGTGTTCGCTGAAGGAGATTAAATCTGATTCTATGGTGAAATGGTCTGCTTATATAGGCATAAGCCACACCCATTCTGGCGGGCTCTGACGAACCCTGGGCTCAAAGCGACCTGATTGGTTCGCGCGTCTCAGCCGCTTCGCCATAGGTTCGTGCAGTTGCCGCAGCACAGCCAATGAGCGAGCCAGACAATCTGCTCTGTGCTCACTGTGCAGCCGCACTGCATTTTAAAATAATGGCTTCAGTATTCTCGAGAAAAGGAGTTTTCCCACTGTGTATAGCTACGCAATACGAAGTGAACGTTCTTGAAAGGGAAACTCACCCTTAAAGTTGCCGATGTAACTCAAAATATATCATTTAAAGCTCTTCTCCTTTTTACTGTTGGGTGTGACGACTGACTACCTCACAATACAAGTAACGTCATTTACAGTAACCGTGGGAAGCTCTAGTAAACAGCGAGTGTAATTTGCCATCTTCTCCACCTCATTCTTCACACAGTTGTCGCCAATTGCAAAACAGCTTGTGGTGCAGCACCCGGATGTAACTAATCTGGCTGAGACATATCATATCTGGCATATAGAGTCTATTGGAATATGCCACATAATTCTGATGAGTTACTGGGTCTTTAATTATTTTATGTTTTTAAGAAAAATTACAAAAAAAAATTGCATCTGCTAATTGGGAATATTTAATTACATTATTGTCCTACTGAATAATTGAAACAGATTAATTTTAATATGAAAATACAATACTTGCATCACCAATAGAAATAACATAATATATTGAATCTAGGAGTGGTCCCAAAAGGTAATTTAACAGAACTATTGCAATTATCATCCACATATGAAGCCAGATTGACAATCATCTATGATTTCATTAAAAAATGACTAACTTTAGTCGATTTCCAAAGATATTGACTAAAGTTATAGGCCTCCAATTCTCTATAAATCTTCAACCGGCTTAGGAATCAGTGTAATCAATCCCTGTAACATAGTTGGCAACAATATTTAATTGTCCAGAATTCTAAGATATCTTAGTGAAATTCTTTGTAAAATTCACAGGTTAAGAAACGATGGTTTGAAACAGAAAATCTTCCTCTTTGTCACCCTCCAGCACATTAGGTGGCGCTATGCTCCTTTTTAGTCGGTTTGCAACTCGCCAGTAAATCCACAGAAGAAAAAGAACACGTCATAATGTTGCGCCGCACTTTCGTGTGTGAGGGGATTCGACTGAAGAAAGGTTTGTGTTTTTAAGCATTTTAAGCGTTTAAATGGATAAAAACCGTTCATTCAATGTTATAGTTTTTGCAAGCGCTGTAGAATGAATGGATTATTATTCAACGTGACATTGTAATGCTGTATCTGACATTTATTAGTCTTATTTTTGTGAGTAAAGTAATACAAAAGTAATAGAAGATGCGTCTAATTTTCTTGGTTAATAACTGTGGAGACGTCCCCAATGCATTATAATTTAATTTACATTGAATGTGCATAATTGTTTTCATCTTTGAAATGGCTTTTTCTCTCTTCAAATATTTTAGCTTTTTATTTCGCACATCCGGGTCACAAACTGCTCGTTCACTTTAAAATACCTAAAAGCAAAACAGTGCTTTAACTATTGACCATCGTTGAGGAAAACAGAAGAAAATCAGCAAATACGAATTAAATAGAGACACTGGCAATTATTTGTATTAATTATAGATGGTACTATTATAAATTGAAGCTATGGCCCTTTAGTTACTGAGTTTTGCCCCATTATCTAAACCCATCAACCACCGTTTACAAAAAAAAAAAAACTATAAAACTAAGAAAAATGGTGTCTTTATTTTGGCTCATATTTCATGATTTAAAGGGAAAGTTCACTTCAAAATGAAAATTCTGTCATATACTCGCCCTCAAGATGTTTCAAACCTGTATGAATTTCTTTCTTCTGCTGAACACAAAGGAAGATATTTTGAAGAATGTCAGTAACCAAACAGTTAACTGGACCTATTGCCTTCCATAGTAGGAAAAAAAAATACTATGGAAGTCAATGGGTCCAGTTAACTGTTTGGTTACTGACATTCTTCAAAATATCTTCCTTTCAGGTTTAAAACAAGGGTGAGTATATGATGACAGAATTTTCATTTTGAAGTGAACTATCCCTTTAAACTGGAGCACACAAGCCTACTGTATGTGTATGTGCAATATAGAGTCTGATCACCTTTTTGTTAAAGAAACCAAGAAATGAATGTTTGTATTCATACAAACATCACATTAAAGAGCATTAGAATTAGACAACGTTATACATCCCATAAAATATTAATTTTGAGTAAAGACTGTACAAAATATGCATTAATAAAAAAAATTCATGCACTTATTTCACTTTATGATACAAACAAGTATTAGAACAAATTAAAGTTAAAATAGTTTGATCATCTTAAATGTGTCCCATCCTCTGGCTTTGACTGGATATGATTATATTTTAGACAAGATTGGAGATGAATAATAAATATGCCACAACAATAGCGCAGATCTTCATTTATCTCAGGACTGTAAAAAAAAAACACCAGCAACGCTGGAACATTATCGCATACATAATGTTGCTCATTAAAGTGGGTAACAATGAAATTTGAGGTAATATTGAACTGTTTGAAATATTGATACTACTTTGTCAAGTTTAACAAACTTAGTTTAATTTTCTTGTCAAAATTGCCGATCTTCCATTGACAATAATGAAGGCATAAATTTGATTACTAGGGATGTCCCGATCAGGTTTTTTGCCCTCGAGTCCAAGTAATTTGATTTTGACTATCTACCGATACCGAGTCCCGATCCGATACTTATAATAAGTAAAAAAAAGAATAAAGAAGAGAGAAAAAACAGATCCAGGATGTTCCTTATTTTTTATTTAATTCACCTTAGTTTAACATTCAACAACTCTGTTAACAAACAGAGCACTTCTGTGAGGTAGCTTGAACAATCAAGTAATAAATAACATCAAATCTTCACTTTTGGACTTTAGTGCTAGTGTTGCGGAGCGGGCGTGTTACGGATACGTGGTGTAAATTTTTTAGCAATCAAAAAGCATGTCTAATTAATTGAAATAGTGTATTATGAATCATTAAACGTATACAACATTTAAAAAAAAAATATGAAAAAAAATTTCACACTAATTCTGTGTTGTGTTTTTTCTGGTAATAAAATGAAGACATAAAACACAAATTTTATCATTTATCATCAATTTTAATCATATGAAATTAAATAAACTTTTTGTCAAATAACGTGCTGCACAATGAGCTTTACTGTTAAAATTAAAACATGGATTATTCCTTAAATTCAGTTTTGATGATAATTTATTTGGATTAGTGTTAGTATTATTACATTGGGACATCTAAATTTTAGCCTACTGTACAACGGTAAAATATTTCTGTCAAGTTAAACCGAACTTTTATTTTGACGGGTTGCCGTGAAGACCTTTTGAGTTTGTGTGTTTATGTCTTAATGATAGTTTTTCTCAAATGAAGCGGTTAAATGACCACGAAGTGACTTTCGGAGTGGATCTAGAGCCTGGAGAGGAAGTTTATGCATTTGTGTCTTCATATAGGCCTAGGTAAAAAAAACAGCTCAAGCGTCACACGTGCTTCAGTGTGTGTGTGTGTGGGGTAAATGAAACTGCGCGTCGGCTGCATCATTCATTCACACAGAACAAGCAGGATTCGTATTTAAATTGTCTTTGTGGTTTAATATCCACACACACTTGTCTACATCGCGATTTGATTTCAAGTGTATACTGAACTGCTTTCTATTTATTCCTCAAAAGATTAACAAATTCCATGAAATTCCGCGTTATACAGTAAATTTCTTTTTTATGACTGGATTTCGTCAGCAATTTGGGGGGGGGGGGGGGGTCGTTTTGGGAAAAAACAAAACAATGGTAGGGGAAACACTGGATGTGATACAGCAAAAAGAAGGAAATGCCAGAGAAATTTCCTATTTATTAAACGAAAAACTATTTTAAAATAAGTTTGAGTTTTCCTACATCTTGAAACTTTCAGGTTTATAAATGGGGGTAATCTTTGAAGGATGAACAAATAATGTTTTGGTAATCACATTAAAAATAACATTTAAATATATATTTATATAATATTTGAGTTTTGAAGTGCAACGTTAAATCCATGTTCATTCACGGCACAATGTTTCTCCTGGTTCCCATGTAGGGATGGGAATTGATAAGAATTTAACGATTCCGATTCCATTATCGATATTGCTTATCGATTCGATTCCTTATCGATTCTCTTATCAATTCTCATTGGGTGAGGGAATAAGTACAAATTTGTTTGTTTGTATTAACATATTGAAGTTATAACTTATTTGTTTGTTATTTATTATTAACTCGCTGACACAGCACAGCATATTAGGGGTGTGAACCTACACTGGTCTCACGGTTCGATTACGATTGTCATGTCATCGATTCAGTTCAATTAGATATCTCGATGCATTACATGCACTGCATCCTCAATTTTACTACAAAAGTGATGTGTGCGTGCGCGTATTCGTGAAGTCGCAGTGACAGAAACAGTGACATTCCAGTTTAAGTTTCATGCGACTAAAGTCTGTTCATGATGTGTGGCCAAATATTGGAGGTCCCCCCTTTGACGAAATGGAAATTTTACAGGTGTTGCAGTAAGTGACCATATTGTTATGAGGCGCCGTCATACTCTCATTGAGTATGTGCGGGAGTTTGAGTGTGTGTGTGCTCACGTCTCATATAAGTATGTGCGTGGAGAATTTGTGTGTGCGCACGCGCGTCTCGTATGAGTCTGCGTGGAGAGTTTGTGTGCGCGCGTCTCATACATAGACAGTATAAGAAATGGACAGAGCCATCTCATTGGAACTCAGTTGAGACAGTTGAAGCCCATTTTTAGCGATTTCTGAGCACTTCCGTTCCTGACGCGCAGTCTCAAACCGACTCAAACTAAGCTTGATGACGTGAGCAACCTGTCTGACAGACGTTAATCTTCTAGTAGCTGTGCGTGAAAATTGCCAACGTTAATCTTGCAGAGACGGGGAACTTGAGCAAAGAGTTCTTTGGCGTGAGTGAGCAGGAGTAAGTATTCCGTTGCTTTTATGGACTCATTATCTATGGGCTTCTCCCTTGACGGGACGTCCCCCCGATTGCCTGCGAGCTTCTCCTCCTGTCTGTACGGTCATTTCTGTACAGCGCGACAGAGTCGAGTGGTTATGACGCAATCGTTATACTATTTTTACTAAAACTGTTTCTACGGGGCCATAATGTAACATAGAAGGTAATGGAGCACTTTATACATTGTCGTGTTTCTTTAGAAATAAATAATGGACAAATGGAGTCTTTAAACGCCTCAGATGTAAAGTTATTCGCTGTCAAAGTGACGCCAAAATGAATGGGAGTCAATGGAAATGCTAACGCAAGTGAAGTTCTGCTACAACATGGCGGCACCCAGCCGGCTTCAACTTCCGGTCGATGGATTACCCCCTTGGTCTCATATGAGTATGAGCCTGAAGAGTTTCGCGCATCTCGTGTGTGCGTCTCAGATGAGTATGAGCCTGGAGAGTTTCGCGCATCTCGTGTGTAGAGTTTGCGTGTATGCGTGAGCGACTTTAGGTGTGTCGTTGTGCATTTCATATGTATTTGTTTGAGCATTCAGCAGTATACATGTATGTTTGAGTACTTAGTAAACGTTTATGCAAGTGTTTCATATATGTGTGCGTGAATGAAGTTTGATTTAAGCCCTAGACGGCACCTCACATATTGTCGTCTTTTCGCGTGAAATATAACCAAAAGATCGCTCGAGCGCTTCTGCCTCGATGCCATGTTTGTTGCGTTCTGAATCAAAATAATGCAGCGTGTGTGTGACGTCATGACACATTTGCAACGTGCGGAATCGTTAAGCAGGCATACTAACAGTTCCAAGGAATTGGTTCACTGGGAACCGGTTCTGAAGAAGAACCGGTTCTCGATTCCCATCCCTATTCCCATGTCAGCGCTGTTTGATCTAATAGAGATCTACGGTTAATAACGGAGAAATTTGAATGCTTCTCACTAGATCTCGCAGCGATGTTATTACTTCAGTGGCGAATTCAAATGTTTTCTTCACTGGATCTCTTAGAGCAGTGTCGCTTGATCTCGCGCTGCACAGATGTTGCTCCGTTGTAACCGATAAATGCTCCGTTAAGCACAATATAATGAGTAGCGCAGTTTCGTTCCGCTTTCATTACGTTTGCCATTTGATGTTGCGCAACGTTGTGGTGATCGCGCCAGCGCGGATTTTGTCTGCAGGAAAAATGGTCCTAGGAATCGGTTTGTATGCGTACTGAACCGGAAGCCTCGTACCGAAACGGTTCAATAATTACGAATACATGTACCGTTACACCCCTAATTTGCATATATCCGAGTCCTGATCGGGAGGTAACGTCCGATTCCGATCGAGTCTGAAACCACGTGATCGGGCCCGATTTCCGATCACGTCGGGACATCCCTATTGATTACGTTTCTATTCGGAGCCTGATGTGATGTCATGCAGACTGTGATAAAGGCCTATTTCAAGTTGACAAGTTGTAATGGGAGAAATGGAGCCATTCAAAATTCCCCCCAGCAGATTTTTCCAATTAATCTTTTTTAAAATGTGGTCAATTCGATATCAATTCTCAAAGACCACAAATCAATATTTTTGTGTGTATTTATTTCCGCAAACATTAACCATAATATCTGATAGACGTTAATCTCATTTACCATATATACCCGAATATAAGACGACCCTGAATATAAGACGACCCCCCCATTTTCCAGACTTATTTTTGGGGAAAAATAGATTTTTGTGGAAAAAATCTGGTTTCAACAGAAAATAATTTTAAGAGCAAAATTCCAAGGCGTTGTTCCAAATGTCTCGCACCACCTGTGCCTCGTGTAGAGGCCCGCTCGTTGGCGGAGACCGGCACATATGCGCTTCCTGATTGGCCATGACTGCGGCTGCCCTGAGTGCGACGGGATGGATTTAAATGCGGGGTCGTCTGGCCGTTTTCGACGACGATCCGGCTCCCGTTCTCTCTCTCCCTCTGCTCGAGCCGCGCAAGAAAAAGCGCCGTTCACAGAGGATGCCAGAGCGGACGGAGACAAGCGAGCAGAGACCCCCCCCCCCTCCACCACACACACACACACACACACATATCGCGTCTTGTGCGCGCTCAAGTTCATTATTTCAAATGTAGGCGCGCGGTATGCGCGCTCATAATGGAATCGTTTTTTCCAAGCGCGTCCTTGCCGCATCGAGATCCTCGGCGCTCTCGTCAGTCGACGGCGTGGGAGAAAAAGGCTATCAATCGATTCCTCCACTCGAATATAAGATGACCCTGAATACAAGACGACCCCCCATTTTTCAGCCTATTTTTAGGACAAAAACCTCGTCTTATATTCGGGTATATACGGTACTAGTCTTCTACACTAGATGTCAACCTCTTACCTTGTGCGCCAGCGGGGACCCTGTCACTCATTCAGTGAACGTGGGATGCAGGTGCTCCTGTCAGCAAGTGGTGCTCACTGCAGAGTCAAATGAGGACCAGTTCCTCCTCCTCGCTCTGAAGGGGGTGGATGGATAGAGTTGTGGACAGGGTTATGGTGTGGTTAGATATTCCAGCTCCACCCATTAGGCCCAAAAGTACAAAATTAAAATTAACATAGTGTAACAAATAAGAGCTGCTTCAGACAAATGACACTCAAACCCAGTGTTACTCACATGTGGAGCAAATCAAATCCTCCGCGTCCGTTTTCAGGCCTTCCCGCTTCACTCTCTCTAGCACTGGAAAGTGTTTCTAATATCAACGCAGGTCCTAAAACTCTTGCACAGTCATAACCCTTCACTTTCCAGTGATTTTCTTCTGAGCTTTTCTCTTTTATATTGTCTCCTCTCTATTTCTGCAGTCTTTCTTCAAATCTCCCTCTTGCTTGTTCTCTCTCTGTAGAGAAAGAACATGTGAATCATTATATTGGATTCATGCATTAGTGTTAAAGTGACAGCAGCATACTATTCCTCCTGCTGTTTTTAATCTTAATCAAACTACAAAAGACAGAAATCTCTCCTTTCTCTTCAATGAATAACATTTTCGTAACTTCAATGAAAATTATTTGCAGTGTTATTTTACATTTGATTACTTATTCAATTTCTGAACCTGAGAACTAGGATACTGTTAAACTACCTGAAAAACCTTAAATGCACTGATTATTTCATTTGTATCTTTGTTCTATTGTAGGCTATTTATTTATTTGTGTTATTGCTTAGTTAAATTATTTATTTTTTATTAATGACTTTATTTATATATTCTAATCAAATTTAGGCTATATTAGTAGTTTTAGCTGTGGTGTCGAAATTGGAATCGAGAATTGTTCAATTTCACCGGTATCTAAAATTTTGGGTGTCATAACCTTCTTACAATACAAGGATATATGGGTCAAAAACAATAACTATTTTATTCATTTATTGCTTTTTTTTGTGGTGGGGCCAGAAAAAAGTAATAATTGAATTCATTGAGTCAAATCGAGAATCGAATCGAATTGAAATCTTGTGAATCTAATTGAATTGGGACAGCTTTATCGATACCCAGACCTAAATTTGTATAATTATGTATAATTTGTGTTCTGGTGTTAGTGTTTATTATTTTTTTTTTGGCTAATCAGGTCATTTAATGGTGCGTTCACACCGGACACGAATAGCGCGTCAGGCGCGAGTGATTTCAATGTTAAGTCAATGCAAATACGCGTTACGCGCGTAAAAAATTCCTGCGGCGCGAATGAGGCGTAGAGTGCGGCGCGGTAGACGCGAATACGCCTCATTCGCGAATTGAAGCGTCTGGCGCGGAAGCGCGTTACGCGCGAATGATTTAGTTAGTGCTATTTGTGCATTCACGCGTTTGACGCGAATTCGCGTCTGCCGCCCGAGTTGAGAAATTTGAACTTCTGCGTCAATTCGCGCCGCGTTAACCAATCAGGAGCCTGCTTGCTGCTGTCACGTAGTGAAGTGAAAGTTTGTTATTTTAATAAATTATTTTGTAATTTACTAAAATGTCTGGTGTGGTTCTAATGCACAACAAAGCAAATCTTTCACAAAAAAACTCGATTTTAATATATGAGAGATAGTACTCATTTTGTATTGAATGCTATTTATTCCATATCTATTTTAGATTATATGAAACATTATTATTTTAATGTAAAAACAACAAACACTTAGTGTATAATAAATAAAAAAAATCACAGGACAGGTTTCACTTTTGGAGGCTGGCTCCATTTATTATCAAATAAATGTGCGGGCGAGGGTGAACCTCGCGCCGGGCTGTAGAGCGCGGGCTCGTCAGGCAGCGACCACTCGAGGCCGAGGCTTTACATGGCCTACGCTGTCCTCGTCAGCGTCCTCACCGTTAGGTCCATCAAACCTAGCTCCTGGAACAAATGGTGAAACTCCTGAAACCCTCCGGAGGGTCTGGTGGATCCGAGTACAGCGACGATGTACCCTACGCAGCTGTTTCTGCTCTCCAGAGCAAATACGAGCGGTGACTCTCTTGATTCGTGCTAATGCTCGATAAACATCTAAAAAAGATGGCCGCCTCCGGATTTCGCTTCTGACGCGCGTAAATTTCGCTTTAAACTTTTTTTTTTTTTTACTTGCGTCAGTTTCACTCTTGATGCGCGAATTAACACAAAGTGGTCAAGCGTCAAACTAGACGCGAATTTGACACGCTATTCGCGTCCGGTGTGAACGCACAGTAAGGCAGGGTAGGCAAATTTCAGAGATGCTAGCAATAGCAGGCTATCTTTGAAAGCATTTGATTCCACCTCCCCTCCACGCCTCCTTCAAAACACATGAACACACACAGCAGAGTCTACAAAGCATCTCAAGAGACGGACTTAATCCTCAGACACAAATATAGAAAAAACTTTTAAAAAAATTCCACCTTTTGCATGTTGTTGTAGGATCTAATGCAGAAATAAATGGGCTTTTCCATTTTTGACATTTTATTAAATTAAGGAAAGGTAATATTGAAACGTTGTAAACCAACATTGGGTAGAAGAATTTCAGTAGCTGCATTTACATCCACACTTATAATCGGCTTGATGGCTCAATCGAACTAAAAAACCTTCATGTAAACGCCTTAATCGATCCGATTGGAATTTCGATCGGTTTGAAAGGGGTGGTTTATTCCTTTTGTAATCTGATCGACAGAACATGTAAACACTTGATTGGATTGAAACCCGAATCTGAAAGGACTGCGCATGTGCAATGACGTTGAAATAGCGTAATGACGTACGACTCGCGGAACGAGATGTTCTTCCTGTTGAATAAAGTGTCTTATAAATGAGTTTCCCGATATTCTAAAATTCTCATTTCACTCAGCGTCTGTGAAGTGGAGCAGGACAATGTCCCTCTAGTCCTTGTTTCAGATTATCATACATGGACGACTGGTTCTGGGCACCGGGTTTTACTGCTTGATATAAGCAGCACGGCACAATGGTTCACGCTCATCGTCTCCAAATCATGACCAGAGACGGATAAACATTAAGTCTGCTGTTTAAAACAAATAAAGAACCAATAGAGGAGAATAGTTATGTATGAACAGCATGACAAAAAATAAATTCCGATTGAAATCTTGTGACATATAAACGCGCACATCAACTGCAGCAATGCTAAACTTCATAAAATTACAAGACACGAACTATCAATGATATGAATCAATCTCACTTACACCGTTGACAGTTTCTTTTCCATGCATCATTTTATTGCATCCATGTATGTGGTTAGTCATATCATATCAAACAGTGAAATCGCTCCAGAACTCTGATCTCCGCACTCGAGACGGTGACGTGAGCTCCACTGATAGTGGGAAGTTTGGATCATTTTCCCTCCTATTGGTTGTCGCTTGTGAAATTCACTTCTCATTTCCATGAAGTTGAAATTTCTGAACTTTTGTCGCTTGACACGCCCACATTCTGTCTCCAATGGTCACTGTCGCTCGTGTCGCCTGAAGTCGCCAGCGCTCCATTGAAATTAATGGGATCTTGTCGCTGCGTGTCGCTTGCGGTATGAACGCGGCTTAATGTCTCAAAGCACATAACATTACAATAATTTAGACCAAATTCAGTGATTGGACGTTTTTGGTCCTGAGACTTCAACAGATGATGTATATGTTTTAAAATTTACACCACTTCTATTATTGATTGCTATTAGGATGTGAAGAGAGTTTCAACCAGAATAACAAAAAATTGCCTACCCTAACTTTAACTCTCACTCTGACACTCCCTTACCAGTGCATTGAACTAGAGCTGATTGAGACTCACCCAGAGATTTAGTTTGGATTTATTTTTCTTTGTTAATTATTTTTTTATCTTAAACAGGGACAGAGTGTTCAAACACACAGAAAAACTCCTGGTGAAGCAACTGAGATCCACGTGACACAAGATGGCGTTTATTAAAGAGGAGAGTGAAGAAATGAAGATTGAAGAAGTATTCAGTTTGAAACAAGAAGATACTGAGGAACAAATAGGTTGGTTTCATACTCAAAACTGAACTCAGTCATTTAAAATGTCGATGTCTACAGAAATGAATGATATTTTTCAAAGAATGTCCTATTTAAAGCAGTTTTATTTGACGTGTAGTGGGACCTCTTGGGCAGTGGGGTGAGAATCTCTTGGCACCTCAGAATTTGATTACGATTCAGAAGGGTGAAATGATTATTGATACATCTTGTTTTCTATACAGGATTCTTCTTTTCTGACTGACATTAGGTGAATCTTTAGTAACCTCACGATTCGATTCATTGAGTCATGATCTGATTCCTAAACTATTCGTGATCTACATATTTTTTATTATTTATAAGGTTACAACAAATTTATTTGTACTTTTTTTTAAATGACAATAATTTGTACATACTTTTAGTGACAATTGTTTTACTTGTCTAATTATAAATAGTTTTTAAAATAATTTAATTAAAAGTTTTAATCATATTGTGTAAGAATTTTCAGTATACAGTATAGTAGTGATGTACACTCACCGGCCACTTTATTAGGTACCCCATGCTAGTAACGGGTTGGACCCCCTTTTGCCTTCAGAACTGCCTCAATTCTTCGTGGCATAGATTCAACAAGGTGCTGGAAGCATTCCTCAGGGAGTTTGGTCCATATTGACATGATGGCATCACACAGTTGCCGCAGATTTGTCGGCTGCACATCCATGATGCGAATCTCCCGTTCCACCACATCCCAAAGATGCTCTATTGGGTTGAGATCTGGTGACTGTGGAGGCCATTTTAGTACAGTGAACTCATTGTCATGTTCAAGAAACCAATTGAGAGCTTTGTGACATGGTGGAAGTAGCCATCAGAGGATGGGTACATGGTGGCCATAAAGGGATGGACATGGTCAGAAACAATGCTCAGGTAGGCCGTGGCATTTAAACGATGCCCAATTGGCACTAAGGGGCCTAAAGTGTGCCAGGAAAACATCCCCCACACTATTACACCACCACCACCAGCCTGCACAGTGGTAACAAGGCATGATGGTTCCATGTTCTCATTCTGTTTACGCCAAATTCTGACTCTAACATCTGAATGTCTCAACAGAAATCGAGACTCATCAGACCAGGCAACATTTTTCCAGTCTTCAACTGTTCAATTTTGGTGAGCTCTTGCAAATTGTAGCCTCTTTTTCCTATTTGTAGTGGAGATGAGTGGTACCCGGTGGAGTCTTCTGCTGTTGTAGCCCATCCGCCTCAAGGTTGTGCGTGTTGTGGCTTCACAAATGCTTTGCTGCATACCTCGGTTGTAACGAGTGGTTATTTCAGTCACTGTTGCCCTTCTATCAGCTCGAACCAGTCTGGCCATTCTCCTCTGACCTCTGGCATCAACAAGGCATTTCCGCCCACAGAACTGCCGCTCACTGGATGTTTTTTCTTTTTCGGACCATTCTCTGTAAACCCTAGAGATGGTTGTGCGTGAAAATCCCAGTAGATTAGCAGTTTCTGAAATATTCAGACCAGCCCTTCTGGCACCAACAATCATGCCACGTTCAAAGTCACTCAAATCAACTTTCTTCCCCATACTGATGCTCGGTTTGAACTGCAGGAGATTGTCTTGACCATGTCTACATGCCTAAATGCACTGAGTTGCCGCCATGTGATTGGCTGCTTAGAAATTAAGTGTTAACGAGCAGTTGGACAGGTGTACCTAATAAAGTGGCCGGTGAGTGTATGTCTCGAGACCTTTTACGTGGTCTCGGTCTTGTCACGGCCTTAACGGTCTTTGGTCTTGTCTTGGTCTCGGACCTCTCGGTCTGGTCTAGGTCTCGCTGTCTCAGACCAACATAGTGGTCGGGGGATTTAGCAATACAATACTACAATATCCACGACGATATCCGGAACGGACTGAAGTGCGCGTCCGAGTGAAGACAGTGCGGTGTGCGCGAGCCACACGAGAAAACGCTGTATCCGCGCCACTGATCGCAGCGGCAACGAGCACTTTGATCACTTGATTTAAAAAACACATATCATGTACAGTTTTTGATGTATTAATATTTAGTAAAACACATATCAGTGACATGATGGGTTTTAACTTCATTCAGGAGATTTTGGGTAACTGCACAACCGAGCGCACCGCCAACGGTGTGTTTGTGTGTGTGTGTGTAATCATAGCGACAAAACGACCAACTTTCGGATCCTGCACTTAAGCCTATAATTTCGTTTTTAAAAATATAATTATGTATTTAAAAGTTGCAGAATGGATTCATTTGGAAACTTCGAAATCGGCAGAGATAGGCAGGCAATGCAAAACAAAATCTTACAAGTTATTGCTTAGCTTCAACACTAGTCTGTTTTTTTTCCCTCTGGTCTCGACTTAAATACTTAAATGAAGAAAAAAGATAAAATAATAAATGCCATGGATGAATATTTACTGCACAATTCAATAGTTTTGTTGAGGGGGGAGGTTATGGAATCATCATTTTATTTTTATTTAGAAAATTCTCTTTTTTAATTTTCTACATTGGCACAAAGAAAAAATTCCAACAAAATTAACTTTGCAGATACAGTGTGCAGTAATATTATTATATATGTAAACAATTTTTATTTTAACACAAGTAATGATATAGGAAAGAAAAAAAGGTTAAGGTTCAATTATTGATGTCTTATTAAAATAATTAATAAAGGGTTTCCATACTGCATAAAAATGATCAGTATTATTTTTTTAAGGAAAATCTAATCTTTTCGAGTTGAAGGTGGTGCATAACATCTCTAATCAGGGCAGAGCAGTGAGGTGGATTTTTTGTTTTTGTTTCCAGTTGAGCAAAATCAAACTACGTGCAACTCCAAGCACAATACACTGTTTTTTAGACAGCTCCATATTGTCACAACTGACACCAAATATAATCATTTTTTTTTACACAGAGGCAGGTAAGTCGATTCATAAATGTATTCTGTGCCAATTGTGATAGTTCAAAAATGGCACTTTTACCTCTGGTTTCAAAGACAAGGCTTAAGCCTAGTCCCAGACTAAAATGTATGTTTGAGCTGTTGTAACTGAAAGCAACTTGCATTGACATATCTTGAAATGTGTCGGTGTCATTGTTTTGTCTCAAGATCCACACCAGTAATGTTTTTAGGCAAGTTTGTAATAGCTAATTGGATGTCCTAATTAAACAGAGGTCTAATCCTGGCTTAAAGTCCCCGTGAACCGGAAGTTGCAAACGACTTTTCTCCAGTGTTGTGACGTATTTTCGAGAGAAACGGAATACTAAATGAGGCAAAATAGTGGGCGTGGCTTTTTTTCCAACTAGCACCTGATTGGATCTAGAAAAGTAGGTGTTTCATTCAGAAATGGAGGGAGATCTTAACGCAAGTTTACAATCGGTTGTTGAGGATTACTCGCCGCCTGAAACACCGCCAGCAGTCCCCTTCTTGCAGCAGGAGGAGGACCTTGCTCCTGAGACCTTACATGTTTGAGCCGTTACATGCGGAGGGTTCTAATGGTCACCTGGACGTGGCGGCTCAGGAGCAAGTTCACACTCGCGAGCATCTCTATGTGTCCCAATGGTAACACTAATTGGAATTATAAAACTATTTTTATTTGCTATTACTGCTGCAACCTTAACCGTTATGATAGTAACCTGCGTGTAAGGGGGCTTTTACACTGGGCTCGTTTGCTGCGGTCCGAGCCCGAGCGCGTTTGTTCCCGGCACCCCCCGCAGCGTTGGTCTGGTTTCACACACAACTTGATTCTATCGAACCCTGGTGCGTTTGCGTGCATATGACGTCATCGCAAACGTGCACGGCGCATGATAGAAAACAGAACGTGGGTCAATATTGTGTTTTTTTTTATTAATTCGCTGCTATTATGCGCAGTTGAGTGAACACTACAGGTTTACTGTGCGTGTGTCACATAAGGTGGACTTCTGCTGCTTACAAACGGACTCTTTTGAGGAGGCGGTGGATTTCCAAATTTGTTGCCCTGATTCCACGCGCAATGCACGAATACACTGCAGGCTCACTCTCGCTCGTATCCAAGGTAAATCATCAACACTATCATCCCTTACAAGCGTTTTATTTAACTAAATACATCACAATAAGCTATAAACGCATGCGCAGGTTACTTTACTTCCTGAACAAGTGCGCACCCGAGTCCGTGTTGCTTTCACATTCACGCGAACCGCGGCACGGTTCGGGAGCAACCGAACTCAGACCACCTCTTCCAGGTAGTCTCGGGTTCGGTACCCCAGTGCGCACCCGGGTCTCATGACAGCGTTCACATTAGCGATTTTTCATGCGAACCGTGCCCCGTTCCGAACTAAACTGCCAGTGTGAAAGCCCCCTAACTCACTAACCCGTGAGTGCCACAACCAAAAATGCACCTCCTCGCCATCTCTCCTTTCACACGCTGTCAATGCTTGCAAACACACAGGCAGCCTGTCTGTCAGTTGGAGGGGCGTAGTTACGGATGTTAAGCAGACACCTAAACCGTCAAACCTACGTCATCAGGGAAGGTCCTCCAATGCAGAGGGGAGGGGAATTTTCAGATTTTGATTAAAGATTACGAAGCCAAAAAAATGTTTTGTGTGGATTGACTTGCATGGATGAATTGTTCACCACAAAATGATCAATTTAGGCAAACAAAGTATGGTAAATTTTGAATTCGTGGGGACTTAAACGCTTCAGGTGTGAAAGCACCCATAGATTAGTTTCGGTTCGTTTAGGCATGTGAATGCGCTCGGATTAGCCCCGATTGCAAATGAACTCTGGGGCAGTTCGCTTGAGGTGTGAAGGCAATCCGACCTAACGGACCAACAAACCAAATAGTATTAAAATTCATAATGGGAAATGTGCTATATAAAAAGCTGTAGTGTTTGATTTTGTGAGTGAACACATTAGTTATCATAGTTGAAAACCAAAAGTGTCTCTCTTCATCTTTAAATGTTTTGTAATTGCGCTTCTCTGTGTGAGAATGCTGTCCTGATTAAGCCTTGCTTCCTGCTCTAATTGCATTATAACATTCGTAAAGTGTTTGCGTGTGTCTTGACACTGATGACCTCTAGACAGCGCTGGGAGATCCAGAGAGAGCGCGTTTGAGTATTAATATGAATGTATTATATAATTAACAGTGGGAATGACGGCTACATGCGTGTAGTATTTGCATGAGTCTCGACAGTTACAAATATAGCCGCAATAAAATCAGGGAGTGAACTTGTCAATCATCTTGATGGATGACGCAGAGGAAACACTGACCAATAATAGTTTAGTTGTTCTCGCATGTCACATGCATAAACACATTTTGATACGCTTTGAAAGGTTGCCTTGTGAAAGCAAAACGAACCAAGAAGAAAATGCATCATTTTAACAAATCATGTCCCTATTTTGGAAGGAAAAAAACCCCTACTTGATCTGTAGGTGTGAAAACGCCCCAAGTCATGTCTATGAAACCAGGCCTTAATGTATTTTATTTTTGTTTACACAAACCATGAGAAAATTCGTAAGTCAACACTATTGCTGATTTTTTTTTTTTTATACTTAAAACTTCAGTGAACCTGCTTTAGCATATTATTAGCAGATGCTGATTTTTAGAAGGCTGCTCTTTGATGGTGATCAGGAATGTGGAGTGTGTAACATTAGCCTTTTTCTTGACTTTCATCAAACAGCTAATAATGTGCTGCTAATCTAATTTACCGGTGTGTCCAACGTTGTAAAGAGCGATACATAAAACACATTACCATTCTGATACATCAACTTTTTAGACCAGTATTTCCATTTGGCATTGTGCAGCGTTTACTACATTAAAGTTGAGCGAGTGGATCAGGTATTCTGAGCAGGTGTGAGAACATATATATTAGTATGTACTAATTTTCATAGTAATGGGTCTGCGTATATCAAATGAAGCAAGGGTGTTAAGTACGGACCGATACCAGCGTAATTCACGTATCGAATTTTCCCGATCCAACCTGCGGAGATATCCGATATCCATGAGCCATGTCTGCGCTTTAACGTTGTCTGCTGAAATGACTCCAAAAGTGATTCCCGCCGGCTAGTCTGCTAGCTGGCTGCAAACTGTGGAATGGATTTCCTGAACGGAGGCGCAGCTCAATGAGAGACAGAGTTATGAGACACGCTTCTGCTCAGAAAATCCATTCCGCAGTTTGAAGTCAGCTAGCAGGAAAGCATTGAGCAGCATTATGTCCGCTGTGTGGAAATACTTCACACTGAAAACACCGCAGAGCAAGACAGCAAACTGCAATGTTTGCAAAGCCGTAATTCAGAGAGGTGAAAGCTCCCTCGCGTCGGTCAACACAAAGCAATCAAACATTTAAAAAAGCACCACGTTAAGAGGGCAAGGATTTTTTAGCCAGGGGGCAGAAAGACAACGGGAGCCGTTTTATTGATCGAGAGAGTGTGTGTGTGTGGGTGTGTTAAGGCCCTTGCACACTGAGTCCGAAATTCCCATCCGAAATTTGCGCACGTTAAAAAATAAATACGACCTCACGTTATGTCAATCGCACACTGCCACTGAAACTTTCGTCCGTCATCAAAAAAAAAATCGGAGCGGGTTCGATTTTCTGCGTTTTTCGCATCCGTAGCAAGCATTTTGAATGGTGTTTTGACAATTCAGAGCCACCGAATCACGAATACAAAAAAACGCATATGAAAATTTCGGACTTGTGCAAGGGCCTTAAGATGTTTACAGTTATTGCACTTTTCTTATATTTCCAACATGACATCATGACTTTGCGTAAACATACACGCCACTTTCAATTCAAGTGGCGTGTTATCTATACGCATTTTGAAATATCCGCGTGTATGTCCACGCCGATATCTTTTGCGTGTGTGTCTACGCCATCAAATGTCCGAGTGATTCCGCGTGTATGTCTACGCCGTTAAATGTCCGAGCGAAACGAAGCAAAATCTATATCTACATCTGTGGAGCGATATTTCTTTTCCTAGGATGGTAGGAGAAGACTCATAAATGGTATTAACCCCAGTGACGGGTAGGTTTAGGGACGGGGTTGGGGTAGGTCATATATTTATATATGCATAATACAGTAATATAACGTTAAGTCAAAGGCGTTGATAAACACGCTGAAAAGCGATTATGCGTGTTGATAGCACGCCAAAAATGGAAATACGAATTGGCGTGTCATACATACGCCATTTCATGAGATCAGTCTGATATTTCTAATATTTGACATTCTAAAACCTTGATTTGTTGATGCTACAAGAGCCAGTGTACTTGATTTGTGCTGTTCAGATGCACACTGTTTTATTAATAGTGTGTGTGTGTAAGATGTTTACACTTGCACTTTTCTTATATTTCAAGACTCAAGTATTTGACATTTTGGGAATGTAATAAATATTGACATGACAATCAATTTGAAACCCTTACAGTTGCACATTTGTTTTCAGAATGGGATTTTTCCTGTTAACAGGATTTCCTGCTTTTCTGACATCCTTTTCTGACCATATACTTACCTACAGTTGCCTTTTGGGACATACATGCATACATACGTACATATCATACTTGCCTGTTGAGAGGAGTTTATTTCAGCATCATATAAAATCAACAATAATGATAATAACATTAAAGCAAACACAGCTCTGGTATCGGAATAGAATCGGTATCGGATCGGAAGTGAAAAAATGTGGATCGGTGCATCCCTAGTGTTAAGCCCTTAACTTAACTGTCCCTTAACTGTCACCCCCCCTTTTTTCCCGCATCAACATGAAAATCACTATCCAAACTTAAATGGTTATAATTCAAGAATGCTTTGGAATATAGACTTATGGTTGGTCTTGTTTTAAAGAAGACATTTGACATATTATAGCAGAAGTAAGGGTTAAGGTAAATTATACATTATGAAAGTGAAACAGAAAAAAGAGTTATAGAAGTTTGTTAATGAAAATGTACAATATAACAATATAATTATATTTTATATAAAATATATATTTTTCAAAACATGTCTACTCTAAAACAAAGAATATCAAAGCCAAAAATCTCAAGTTGAGATCTCAAAAATGAGTCTTCAGTAAGATGTTATTTGGGCGCAGTACCAAACTTTTTCACAAGATGACATCCAAGCTGCATTACTGACCATATAAGGGCGCCTCCATTTCCATATATGGTTTGAGTGATCTGAGCCAAATATTTCCATAATTTTCATGCAATTTATGAAGTAGACGTCCTATTCAGAAGTAGTATGGGCAATTCGGCAGTATTTGATTTGAATTTAACCTCTAATAAACGTGTAAAAAAAACACTTAAGTGCGTTATAACTCGCTACCACATAAAAAATCGAGAATCCATACATTTTTTTTCTTTATATTTTAAACATTTTCAGACCTTTTTTTTTCTCATAAAATTGAATTGGTATTATCTTTTGAACTCTTGGCATGAAAAAAGGTTCTACCAATCTTTCATGATTTTTCATGTTCATCGCCATTTCAAAATAAAGGCCTAAACACGCCTAATGAGTATGAAATATTCTAGTTGCAAATTGATAAATTACTACTGCTCTGTAATTTGTTAAAAAAAAGTCATGAAAACTTGAGATTATAAGCTTTCAAATGATATATAGTTTGTCAATATTACTTAAGCTTTTACTAAGATATTATTGTTTTGAATATATATATATATATATATATATATATATATATATATATATATATATAAGGGGTTAATGAAGTTCCAGATATAGGTTTCGGAGGAGTCTAATCATTTAGTCTTGTCAATCATCATTTAAGAACATAAGCTGAACTTCGCAGCTTTTTCTAATAAGGATGCATCGAAATGAAAATTCTGGGCTGAAACCCGAAAATAACAGTAACAAGTAATCTATAATTAATTACAGTTCGGAAGTAACTTGCACAACACTGCTTACAAATCATTCACTCACTGACTTTTTACATATAAATATACATATTTTCAAAATACAAAATAGTTCTAATTACTTTGTTTTATGATCTGTACTGACAATAAATACTTTGTGTATAAATAGGATGAGGTAATCTTACAAACTGTTACTATGCATTTATTTAGGATTTCTTGTTAGTACTGGGCTTACAGTGTACATGGGTAGGGTACTTTGTACTGTGTGTGTGATGACCGTGTTTTTCCTCCCTCACCGAAGACCGTTTTGACCAACGAAAACCCTGGATGAGATTGGGTATATAGCCTAAATGTTGTTGGTTTTGATCCTAAATATTTTGATGTCTTTTGTTTTGAGCCATTAAATTGGTGTCAACTTGTATTTGTCTTTTTTCATCTTAGACCTGATGGCGCTGAAAGAGGAGAGTTCCAAGGAATTGGAAGAGAAAGATCATGATTTCATGACTGGAAAAAAATCTACACAGATTGAAAAAAACTCACGGAAAAGAGCTAAAAAGACTGGAATTAAAAAGAATTTCACCTGCCAACAGTGCGGAAAGAGTTTTGATCAACGTGCAAACCTTAGAGTCCACATGAGAATTCACACTGGAGAGAAACCTTTCACCTGCAAACATTGTAAAAAGAGTTTCAATGAAAAAGGAAACCTTAATGTTCACATGAGAATTCACACTGGAGAGAAGCCTTACACCTGCCAACAATGTGGAAGGAGTTTCACTCAAAAAGGAAACTTTACAAACCACTTGAGAATTCACACTGGAGAGAACCTTTTCAACTGCCAACAGTGTGGAAAGAGTTTCAGTGAAAAGGGAAACCTTAAAGTTCACATGAGAATCCACACTAGAGAGATCTCATTCACCTGCCAACAGTGTGGAAGGAGTTTCACTCAAAAAGGAAACCTTAAAAAGCACATGAGAATTCACACCGGAGAGAAGCCTTACGCCTGCAAACTCTGTGGGAAGAGCTTCACACGGGAACTAGGCCTTAGGTACCACATGCAAATTCACACTGGAGAAAAGCCGTTCAAATGCTGTTGGTGTGGAAAGAGTTTTGCACGTAAAGTGACCCTTGTGGACCATATGAGAGTTCACACTGGAGAAAAGCCATTCACATGTGTTCAGTGTGGGAAAAGTTTTGTAGGAAGACAAAACCTTAATAAGCACATGAGGATTCACTCAAGAGAGAACTGTTTTAAATATCAGTGCGGAAGTAGTTTCAAGGACATGAATTGCCTTAAGAATCATGCAACAACTCACTCTGGAGAAAAGCCTTTCGTATGCGATCACTGTGGAAAGAGTTTTACAAATAAAGGAAAGCTTAAAACTCACATGAGACTTCACAATGGAAAGAGGCCTTTCACATGTCTTCAGCGTGAGAAAAGTTTCACAAATCTAAGAGACATGAAACGTCATTTGCAAATTCCCTCTGGAGGAAAGAAATTGGATTGTGATCAGTGTAATAAAAAATGTCTCTTGCCATTACACTTACAGATACACCTGAAAAGTCACACAGATTTGAGACAATATTCGTGTTCTTTGTGTGGAAAGAGTTTCAAATGGTTTAGCAATTTAAAATGGCACCAGAAAATTCGTATCTGTGTGAAATTAAGGCTACGTTCAAGCCGTAGATGAATGTGGGCCAAATCAGTTTTTTTTTCTCAATGTTTATTTGTCATGAGACTGTTCACATTACCTTTACACACTCACTGGCCACTTTATTAGGTTCACCTGTTACTATTTGTGAACACAAATATTTAAACAATCACATGGCAGCAACTCAATGCATTTAAGCATGTATACATAGTCAAGATGAAGTTCAAACTGAGTAACAGAATGAGGAAGAAAGCTGATTTAAGTGACTTTAGATGTGGTATGGTTGTTGGCCTAGACTGGCTGGTCTGAGTATTTAAGAAACTGCTGATCTACTTTCATGTACAACTATCTCTAGGATTTACAGAGAGTGCTCAGAAAAGAGAAAATATTCAGTTAGTGTATCTTCGTAACGGCAGCAAAATATCACACAGATTGCCTCGCCTATAAACTAAGAACAACAATCTTAGGCTACAATTTGCATGGACTCACCAAAATTGGACAATAGAAGATTGGAAAAATGTTTTCTGGTCTAACAAGTCTCATTTCTACAGAGACATTCCGATGAAAGGGTCAGAATTTGGCATTTAACAATATGAAAGCAAGGATCCATTTTGTATCAATGGTCAGACTGATCTCATGAAATGGCGTATGTATGACACGCCAATTCGTATTTCCATTTTTGGCGTGCTATCAACACGCATAATCGCTTTTCAGCGTGTTTATCAACGCCTTTGACTTAACGTTATATTATTGTATTATGTATATATAAATATATGACCTACCCCAACCCCGTCCCTAAACCTACCCGTCACTGGGGTTAATACCATTTTTGAGTCTTCTCCTACCATCCTAGGAAAAGAAATATCGCTCCACAGAATGTAGATCTACATTTTGCTTCGTTTCGCTCGGACATTTAACGGTGTACACATACACGCGGAATCACTCGGACATTTAATGGCGTAGACATACACGCAAAAGATTTCGGCGTGGACATACACGCGGATAGCTCAAAATGCGTATAGATAACACGCCACTTGACTTGAAAGTGGCGTGTATGTTTACGCAAAGTCATGATGTCATGTTGCAATGGTAAAGGGTATTGGTGATGGTATGGGGGATATTTTCTTGGCATTCTTTGGGCACCTTATTACTAAAAAGCATCTTTCAATCGCCACAGCCTACCGGAGTATTGTTGCTGACCATCTCGATGTCTTTATGACCACAGTGTACCATCTTCTACTATGGCTACTTCTAACAGGATAACGCATCATGTCCTAAAGCTCAAATAATTTCAAACTGGTTTCTTGAACGTGAAAATTTGTTCACTGTGCTCAAATGGCTTCCACAGTCACCAGATCTCAAACCAATAAGGGATCTTTTGGGATGTGTTGGAACGGGAGATTCTCATGATGAATGTGCAGCCAATAAATCTGCGACAACTGCATGTTGCCATAATGTCAATATGGACCAAAATATCTGAGGAATATTTTCAGCACCTTGTTGAATGAACTAAGGCAGCTCTGAAGGCAAAAGGGATCCAACTGGGTAATAGGAAGGTGTGCTTAATAAAGTGGCCGGTGAGTGGGGTTGCCAACTGTCCGGTATTAGCCGGGACGTCCCGTATATTGGGCCTAATTGATTTGTCCCGTACGTGACCTCCCTTGTCCCGTTTATTGACTGCTACACTGATCTAACCACTGACTGATAGGCCTACAACAGCAGCAGTGCTGACCATTAGACAGGATCATCTGCCGGTTCTTTCGGTAATCTTGTAAAACGAGAGACCAGCGACTCAGCGTCACCTTCTCTTTCTTCCTCGGACTTCGATGGATGCAACAGAGCCTAATGAAAATGGCCTCCACGAGACGACAGCAGTCTGGCCATTGGGCAGGTGAAGCTGTAGATGCCAAAACACTCCGTTTCAAGCTGTCCACTCCAGGGGTTAAAACAGCCTTCTTTTTTTAAAGACCTGAACCTCCCTGTTGTCAGCCTGTCCTGGTGTCTGGCAGCAAACTTCACTCGCTGCTTATCATATTCAAGCAGGCTCTGCCACAAGCACACAATGTCATCAACCTGAAGAAGGATAGAAGTATAGAGGCATAGGTGAGTTAAAAGGAAACTGGTAATTTCGCATAGATAGTTCAGTTACACTGTTTTTACAGTCACATTGTGTTATGTGTGGTCTTTTCCATGTTAACAAACATTCAAAATGTTTGCATACCTGCTGTCTGCTCAGTGTTAACCCTGTGCTTATCCTCAGCTCTACCAAATAGCCAGTCTGTCCACCCAGTCCATTCCTGGAATGTTTTGGTCATCCACAGCCTAAAACAGTATCATTTTAAATGGTAAAGAAATAAAGAGATTAGTGAAATTACATCTTAATGGTAATATTGATCGGTTTGTCGAATTACAAATTAATTTGCTCGTGGCAAGTTCCTATTGTGAAATTTACCTACCAAAAGCTCTTCAGACACCTGAGTGGGGGAACCTGGTGCATACTGGACTATGGATGTAGTTGGCTAAGAGGAGAAGGCGGCAGCCGCTGGCTGGGAGAAGGCAGACTCGGATGAGGTAGCAGCAAACAGGGATGAGGGAGCAGCAGACTGGGAGAAGGCAGACTGGGTTGAGGCAGGATCAGACTGGGATAAAGGAGCAGCAGTCAGTGATGAGGCAGCAGCAAACAGGGATGAGGGAGCAGCAGACTGGGAGAAGGCAGACTCGGATAAAGGAGCAGCATACAGTGATGAGGCACCAGCAAACAGGGATGAGGAAGCAGCAGACTGGGAGAAGGCAGACTGGGATGAAGCAGCAGCAGACTGGGATAAAGGAGCAGCAGACAGTGATGAGGCAGCAGCAAACAGGGATGAGGGAGCAGCAGACTGGGATGAGGCAGCAGCAGACTGGGATGAAGGAGCAGCAGACAAGGATGAGGCAGCAGCAGACTGTGATGAGGCAGCAGCAGACTGTGATGAGGGAGCAGCAGACTGGGATGAGGGAGCAGCAGACTGGGATGAGGGATGAACAGGCTGAATTGTAGGTGGGTTATAGTTAGCTTCATCTTCAAGGAAACTCAGTGTAGGATCCTCATTGATGTCCTCCTCAAACCCTTCATCCTGCTCATCTAACATTTACTTCCTCCAGCAGCTGGTCTGTCTGCTCATTGTCAGCATCCATTGACTGAAGTGGCTGCCCTGTCTGACTAAGTAGATAGTCCACTCCAATTAGCTCCCCTAAAAGACAAAATGCAGTGTGTTAAACATATAGCCCATTAGCAAAGAACCATGTGCTGTAAAATGTACTGTGAGAGTCTTACCGGTGTACTGTGCAGGAGGTTGGAACGTGGGCACAAGCTTCTCTCCAAAAACATTTATGCTGTTGGTGTTGATGCTTTGCACCACCTGCCCTGCGTAGGTGAGAAGAGGGGAGGATTTTATGGAAATTGATGCTACTGCCCGGTCTTGGTTCCACCTGTTCAGGCCTTCCAGGAGATACAACTGAAAATTCAGTATGTTAGCACTGGTTCCTGTAAAGAAGTGAACAATGAAAATTATTAAACTGGGATAATGAGTTCCTTCAGAAAATATAAAGTGATATTACATGTTCTATTGTGTTGAATATGTACTATACTGCAAAGACAATCTGCCACAAACCTGGAATGAACCTGTTTAAGTGGCAGTGGAAAGATTCAAGGGAGGTTGAGCCCCTAGCACATCTGTACTTCGTGAGAACTAATCCTCCCTTGGTGGTGGTGGTGGTGCCCGTCACAGTGTAGAGAAACACACCTGGCGGATCCTGGATCTGAACGCGCCAGATGTGCTCTATCCTCACTGTGTCCAGCAAAGGAACCCCCATCATATCTCTCCCCCTATCCCCCTTCAGTTCCTGCAGAAGCCTGTTAAGGTAGCGGGTTGTGGACTCCACCAATGTTCCCTCTAATTTTTTTTTTCTTGCTGAGCAAAACTTTTTTCTATTGGCCAGACATTTTTCGCCACCTGAGCAAAAATATTCTTTATAACTGACCTGTACAGCATACGTAGAAACAAAATGGTTTCAACATTCAGTTGTAACTTTTAACTTGAATGTGCCATTTCTATTTTATTTGACCCTTCATGTAACTTATTGGTATTAAATCATAATTTCGAAAAACAAGCAGTTAATTAAGAAGTCACTAAATGAAGCACATTTTAGGTTACCTGATATTTTTTTTACAGTGCTGTTAACTGTACAGTCTTTACCAAGAAATACTATGAAATATAATTTACAAAATCTTCTGCAGGACAGGTCAATTCTTTACAATAATAGAATATAGTATGAAATAAAAGTAAGGTGTTACACTGAGATGGTTTGGGAAAACCATAAAGTGTTTTTGTACAGTCAATTAATTGTGTACAGGAAGCATTAAACCATCAAAGTTAAATGATTATTTATTCCTTATGAATTTCCAATATTTTCTTTAGCAGGGGGTTTCAAACTTTTTAATGGCAATGAGCCCTAAACAATACCTGTTATAGTTATGTCTGTTCTGTATCTGTTTCCCTGAGTTTTCCCCGTCATTGTGTTTTTGGTTCAGTCCTGTTCCCAGTTTTCCCGCTCCTTGTTAGTGTTCAGTTTATTCACCTGTGTTCTGATTTGCCCCAGCTGTGTCTTGTTCCCTCATCCCGTCTGTGTATTTAATCCTGTCTGCTCTTTTGTTCATGGTCAGTTATTGAATGTATGTTTTAATGTGCTTACCACGAGTATCTTGTCTGTTCTGAATATAATTAAAGTCGACTGCTGCATTTAGATCCGACTTCAGCCTTTGTTTCCACGCAAATCACAACAGAATAACTGACCCACTAGGATCTAGCAGCCATGCCTACCTGGAGTCCTGATGTCCAGATCCTCCGTCTTCGCCAGGAGAATCGCGCCATCGAGGATTATGTCGCAGAATTCCTCGAGCTGGCATATCTCGCGCAAATGAACACCCACGGCCTGAAGATCTTCTTCCGCGGAGGATTATCGGAACCACTCCGGTCTCTGATGCCCGAACCTGGTCCTCACGGATCTTTAGAATGGTACGTTGACCTGGCCCTGTTGTGGAGCGGTTCCCCGTTTACTGTGGGCGTGGAGGAGAAGCTGCGAGAGCCTGCGCTTAACGTCAGCCCGGTCGCGCCCGCGCTTCACTTCAGCTGCTCAGCCGAGACACGCTCCACAAGCCTGCGCTTCACGTGAACCGAGTCGAGCCCGCTTTCCACGACATGCCTGAGCTTCTTCCTGCCGAGACCGACATGCCTGAGCTTCTTCCTGCCAAAATCGACATGCCTGAGGCTGAGCTTCTGTCTTCCGAACCCGCACGTCGCTTCAGCCTCGACGAACCCGAGTCAAGTGAGTCAAGTGCCGCCGAGTCAGGTGAGACCGCGCTTCCCGAGTCAAGCGAGTCAATTGCCGCCGAGTCAAGCGAGTCAAGTGCCGCCGAGTCAAGTGAGTCAAGCACCGCCGAGTCAAGTGAGTCAAGTGCCGCCGGGTCAAGTGAATCAAGTTCCGAGTCAAGTGAATCAAGTTCCGAGTCAAGTGAGTTTACCGAGTCTACCGAGTCAAGTGAGTCTACTGAGTCAAGTGAGTCTGCCGAGTCTACTGAGTCAAGTGAGTTTACCGAGTCTACTGAGTCAAGTGAGTCAAGTGAGTCTACCGAGTCTACCGAGTCTACTGAGTCAAGTGAGTCTACCGAGTCTACCGAGTCAAGTGAGTCTACCGAGTCAAGTGAGTCTACCGAGTCAAGTGAGTCTACCGAGTCAAGTACGTCCAGTAGTGAATCAAGCCCAGTGAAGCGTCGTCGCAGAAGGAGGAGGACTCGTTTGCTTCGCCAGGCTACGGAGGGTGTTCCCAGACTCCTCGCCCTGCCGGCCCCGCCTCTGCGCCTCGCCCTGCCGGCCCCGCCTCTGCGCCTCGCCCTCCGCCTCTGCGCCTCGCCCTGCCGGCCCCGCCTCTGCGCCTCGTCCTGCCTGCGCCCTTCAAGCTCCGGGAGGCCTGCCCGGAACCCATTTACCACCTGGAGGTTCCTCTCGAGGATTTCCCCAAGTATTTTTTTGGGGGGGGCAGAAGGTACTCCGTGAGGGCCATGGAGACGACGTCGACATGGTCCTCATCCTCGTCTGAGTCTGCTCCGACCTGGCCACCATCTCATCGTGCTCCGCTCTGGCCTTTGCCACGCCATGCTCCACCCTGGCCTTTGCCACGCCATGCTCCACCCTGGCCTTTGCCACGCCATGCTCCACCCTGGCCTTTGCCACGCCATGCTCCACCCTGGCCTTCGCCTCGTCCTGCTTCGCCTCATCCTGCTCCACCCTGGCCGCCGTCACGTCCTGCTCCGCCCTGGAGGCTTCCTGTTCCGGGCAAGCCACGCCCTCGTCAGCCTCCAGGGCGCCCACCCTCCCGCCCCTATTTGATGTTTATTCGGCGCGGGGACACGCCTTATGGAAGGGGGGGATAATGTTATAGTTATGTCTGTTCTGTATCTGTTTCCCTGAGTTTTCCCCGTCATTGTGTTTTTGGTTCAGTCCTGTTCCCAGTTTTCCCGCTCCTTGTTAGTGTTCAGTTTATTCACCTGTGTTCTGATTTGCCCCAGCTGTGTCTTGTTCCCTCATCCTGTCTGTGTATTTAATCCTGTCTGCTCTTTTGTTCATGGTCAGTTATTGAATGTATGTTTTAATGTGCGTACCACGAGTATCTTGTCTGTTCTGAATATAATTAAAGTCGACTGCTGCATTTAGATCCGACTTCAGCCTTTGTTTCCACGCAAATCACAACAATACCCTTGTGAGATTCTTTATTTAAGCTTATAATATAACAAAATATAGGCCTAATATAACCTAAACAATACCCTTGTGAGATTCTTTATTTAGGCTTATAATAAATATAGGCCTAATGTAATATAATATAAAAAACCGAATTAAAGTATTTGAAGTGATATAATATATCAGTTTAAATGCTTCAATTTGTTTACATATTATATTTTTATAATATGAAAACAAACTGAAGCATTTAAATAGATCTAATAGCTAAATATTTATCAAGAAAAGTGAATATGTGAACTCTTTTATAGTAATCTAACCATCCCTGAAACACCCCACACTCAAAAACATCTATTTAAACTAATGATATATTTTGAATTTGCACGCGGGTGGGTGTGTAATTGATACCGTTCTGTGTCCATCAACCTTTATTTCCACCACTTTAATCAAACCACTCTTCTTTAAAACATTATGATGGGATTTTATTTCACATGTCTTTGCGTTTCTCGTTGCCTCTCGTATTGAGCTATTTGGTCCGCACACACGACTCACTGTCAATCACACGTGCTCACATCATTCTCTTTCTATGAAACATGTAAACTGCATTCACCAGTTTTCACTCTATAGTGGTTGACCAGAGCACTGAAATTATTTCTTACTTAAACTACAATCAAATGGACTTCCGGTTTAACGTCTGACATGTGAGGTCGTAGGATCGGAAACTCTGCAAACTAATTGCTATATTTACTTTCTATATAAGTTATAACCCACTTAACTTACTCATCACAGCTGTTAAATTGTTTTGTGCGATATTTCTGAGCTTTGCGCCTCAATGTCAAAAGCTCCGCGACAGAAAAAGACTGATTTGGCGAGCTCTAACGGATCTGCAGAGTTAGCAAAAGATGAAACTAGCATAATGGAGGGTGCTACAATAATGTCAGCGATTAAGTCTTTGGAAGCTGGAATTTACCAAAAGTTTGACGCACATGCAGCGGAATTTCGGAAAGATATATCATCCCTGAGAGAAGAAGTACATAATTCACTAACGGCGGTAACTTCAGAAGTGAAAGCGCACGAGGATAAACTAACTAGTCTGGAAAATGCTACGTCAGAGTGGACGACTAGTCTGCAGGCACTTGAGCCCACCGTGACCTCCTTAGGGAACAAGATTACTGCTCTTCAGGCTAAGTGCACAGATTTGGAATGCCACTCCCGTCGAAGCAATTTGCGTCTTGCGGGTATTCCCGAGGGTTTGGAAGGTACACAGCCGACAATTTATCTCAGAAGCACTGCAAGAAATATTCAGCCTCCATGCACCCCGCTTCTTGCCCGAGCCCATCGTATGTTGGCAGCACGACCCGCGGAGGGTCAGAGACTGCGGGCATTTGTCATATGCTTTCACCGATTTGACGTCAAGGAAGACATTCTGCGGATGGCCATTCAATCCAAACAGCTCAAATTTAAAGACAGATCTGTCCATATTTTCCCTGATTTCCCCCCTGAGATCGCCAAAAAGAGGGCAGCGTATTACGACATGAAACGAGTGCTGAAGTCCAGATCGAATGTGAAATATGGACTGAGAGGTCTAACTGGCTTTCGAATCATGTATGAAGGTACTGAGCACAAGTTTGATAACCCAACTGAAGCGATGAACTATGTGAAAAGGCACATTGTGACTCCATAAGACAAGAGGACACGATCTGTTTGGCTGAGGTAATAGAAGGGTCAGCTGGTTGAAGTAGCTGCCTGACTTTCAAAGCTTATGGAGTAATGTTTGCTGAAAAAATATCATGTTATTCTTTCTACCTGCTCTATATATGTTAATGTTATATTACCAGAGCTGTGTCATTTTGAGTTAAAGTTAATTATTCTTCTCAAGAGTTATCGCATAGTTAAAAATAAAATAGGTGCTGAGGCTATTTTTCGCTCATTAGCCTATTATAACAATATTTAAAATTTCAGTTTCTTGTTTCTGTCATAACCATAAATGTGGTTGTAACATGATCTAGTGGTTTGCAGAGTCATGTTTCGAGTTTCGTGTTAAAGTGACTCGGGCGTATTGTTGGGTGTTAACCCAGGGAGGCGTACACTCCATCAAGGGTAGTGTTAGCTTGTTCATAGGGTGGGAGGGGGAAAGGGGAGTAGGGGTGGGGATGGAGGGATGGGTGGTGTTGCGGTTTCAAAGTTGAGCTCATTTTTAAGGTCATTTATTCTTCATGGTGTTCATTTTTGGGTGTCTTTTATACACGGATGTGTTACTGTCTATTTTAGGTCTTTGTTTTTTTTTGTCGTATTTTGTTATTTGGATTTCGTTTGTTTTCATTTTCTCCCGGAATATTTTAATTTCATTAAACACTTTAGCATGGAAAATTCTTTGAGATATGTTAGCTGGAATTGTAGGCTGTCAATAATCCTGTTAAACGCAACCGAGTCTTAAACCATCTGAAGAGCTTAAAGGCAGACTTTGTTTTTTTGCAAGAAACGCATCTCCGTTCTGCTGACCACTTCAGGTTAAAAAGGGATTGGGTAGGGCAGGTTTTCCATTCAATATTCCATTCTAAATCTAGAGGCTGTGCAATTTAATGCATATATCTGTCCCATTTATAGTCTCTGACACTATTGTAGATCAGAAAGGGAGATATATTATTGTATCAGGAACACTTTTCTCTACCCCCCTGACTCTTGCAAATGTTAATGTACCCAATTATGATGATCCTACGTTTATTTCTTCTTTTCTGTCTTGTATTCCTAATATTCACTCACACCCACTTATTTTGGCTGGGGACTTTAATTGTGTTATGTCTCCAGGTCTTGACAGATCTTCCAAAAAAATCATAGCTCTATCAAAATGTGCATCAGTTATCCTCACTTTTATGCAAAAGTACGGTATATGTGATGCATTCCGTCACTTGCATCCCTCTGATAGGAAGTATTCATTTTTTTCTCATGTTCACCAGACGTATTCTCGTATTGATTATTTCTTTCTGGACCATAAACTTCTTCCATATTTACAGGACTGTTCTTACCAAAGTATCGTCATTTCTGATCATGCACCTATTATATTAGAGCTTAAGATTCCACACCAGCCCCCTAAATACTTTCAATGGCGTCTTAATCCGGGTCTCCTTTCTGACAAGGATTTTATTAAACTTGTTTCTTCCAATATATCGAGTTTTATGGATGTCAATACCACACCAGGCATGCCATACTCAACCATTTGGGAAAGCCTGAAATGTTATTTGTGTGGTCTAATCATTTCTTATTCATCCCATAAAAATAAAGAAAGGAAACAAAAACTAATAGAAATATCCCACTCTATAGCGCATATTGATAGCCAGTATTCTTCTGATCCCTCCCCTGTGATTTTTGAAGAGCGTCAGTTATTACAGGCAGAATATGATATATTATCAACTGAAGAGGCTGAAAAACTGATTCTGTGTGCTCAACATAGGATTTATGAGCAAAGTGATAGAACAGGGAAGTTGCTTGCTCGGCAGATTCGTGAGGCTGAAGCATCCCGTATGATTCCCCAACTTAAATTACAATTAGGAGCCATCACAGCAAACTATAAAGAAATAAATTCTGATTTCAAAAAGTTTTATGTTGACTTATACTCCTCAGAATCCCCACCAGATGCTTTCACAATGAACACTTTCCTTAATGGAATTGAATTCACCGCTATTAATAAATTGTCCCATGACTCCTTAGAGAAGGACATTCAGGTGGAGGAAATTGAAGAATCTATAGCATCCATGAAATCTGGTAAGGCCCTAGGGCCTGACGGATTTCCATCCGAATTTTATTATTATTATTATTGCCTTTATTGTCATTACCTATAGCAACGAAATTTAAATTGCACTTCCCATGGTGGTAACACATATGACAAAACAACATCAATACATAAATACATTATAAGAGAGAACAAAATAACATGATAGAATAGTTAAAAAAATATAGTCATTAAAAATGCAGAGCAGTCTAAATGTTCATGAGTTCGGGAATTTTATAGCCTTTGGATAAAAACTATTCAGAAGTCTTGAGGTGCGACCCCGGAAAGATCTGTAGCGCCTTCCAGATGGCAGCAAAATAAAGAGGCCGTGACCTGGATGGGAACAGTCCTGAATTATATTCTTTGCCCGCTGCATGCATCTGGCGTGATATATGTCCATGAGTGAGGGGAGCTGTGTGTGAATAATATTTTGTGCTGATTTCCTAACTCTGTCCAGCGCTTTTTTGTCAGCAGCGGTGCAGCTACTAAACCACACCAGAATATCGTGTGAGATAATACTTTGGAGAGAACAGTTGTAAAAGGATAAAAGAAATTTCTGGGAGAGGTTAATTTTGTTGAGTGACCTGAGAAAGTACAGTCGTTGCTGTGCTTTCTTCACAAGGGCTGTAGTGTTGGTTGCCCAGGTGATGTCCTGTGAAATGTATGTCCCAAGGAATTTGAAGTCCTCAACCCTCTCCACAATTTCTCCATTAATGTAGACGGGGGCAAGGTCAATCTTCTTCCTGCGGAAATCTACCACCACCTCTTTGGTCTTAGAGGCGTTGAGAGACAGGTTGTTGGTGGAGCACCAGGCGGAGAGTTTTTGGATTTCATCCCTGTAGGCGGACTCATCATTGTTGTGAATAAGTCCAACTACAGTGGTGTCATCTGCAAACTTGATAATAGTATTACTTTCATGAACTGGGGTGCAGTCGTGAGTGTATAAAATGTAGAGTAAAGGGCTCAACACACAACCCTGGGGTGCCCCAGTGCTAAGTGTGAGAACAGGTGAAAGTTGCGAGCCCAGACGTACTGACTGGGAATGATCTGTAAGAAAGTCATTGATCCATCTGCAGATGTTTGTGCTGATGCCCAGTCCATGTAGCTTGGACACCAGTCTTCCAGGAATGATACAATTAAACGCAGAAATAAAGTCCACAAACAACAGTCTTGCATAGGTGCCAGGATGTTCCAGGTGGGCCAGCACACAGTGCAGGGCTGTGTTGATGGCATCGGCGGTTGACCTGTTTGCTTTATAAGCAAACTGGTGCTGGTCCAGTGTGGGGGGAAGAGAGGATGTTATATGTTTTAGCAGCAGTCTTTCAAAGCACTTCATAACAGTGGAAGTGAGAGCCACTGGTCTATAGTCATTGAAGCTACTCACAGCTGTTTTTTTCGGGGTCGGCACAATGATAGCAGATTTAAGGCACTTGGGAATGGAACAGGTAGACAGAGAGAGGTTAAAGATGGAAGTAAATACCCCAGCCAGCTGATCTGCGCAATCCCTCAACACTCTCCCAGGGATCCCATCGGGCCCGGCAGCCTTCCTGGGGTTCACGCCACGAAATGCCCTCCTGACGTCCTCTTCTCTCAAGGAGAATGTCGGGGCATCTTCTTTGGTCAAGTGTATTATTGGTCCGGCCGATGTTGACTCAGTCCCATTCGCCTCAAAGCGCGCAAAGAAATGATTGAGCTCCTCGGCCAGATTGCTGCTGGTACTTGGGCTTGGGTCTTTTGAACCCTTAGAGTTTGTGAGATGTTGTATTCCCTGCCAAACACGCCGTGAATCCCCTTCGTCAAAGAGCTCCTCTATCTTCCTCCTGTAAGCCACTTTTGCTTCCTTGATGCCTGTCTTTAATTTGGATCTGGCGGTACTGTATAATTCCGTATCCCTGGACTTAAAGGCTTTATCACGTTTTTTCAGCAGCAGCTTGACCTCCCTGTTCATCCATGGTTTATTGTTTTGATAACATTTGACCTGTCTTTCAACAGTGACATTATCAATGCAGGTCTTAATATAGTGCAAAACAGTGCAGGTGTAATCCTCAAGACTCTGCTGTGAGAAAAGTGCCCAGTCAGTGCGCTCAAAACAATCTTGCAATTGTGGAATCGCACTAGCAGGCCACAGTTTGGTTAGTTTAACAGAGTGCGTGGATCTCTTAAACACAGGTCTGTACTCAGGTGTGAGAAAGAGGGTCAGATGGTCAGACTGCCCTAAATGGGGGTGAGCTGAGACCTTGTATGCACCTCTAATATTACTATAAACATGATCCAGAGTATTATCACCTCTGGTTGGACATGTTACATACTGATTAAATTTGGGAAGTACAGTACACAGGTTAGCATGATTAAAGTCCCCTGCCACAATAAAGATTCCATCCGGGTGGGTGGATTGCAGTCTATTCATACTAGTTTGCAAGATGTCCATAGCTGCATTAGCATTAACGCTAGGTGGAATATAAACAGCCGTGATAAAAACAACAGTGAACTCACGCGGCAAATAGAAGGGCCGGCATCTCAGTGTGACAAACTCCACGTCTGGTGAGCAGTGTCTTTCAGTCAATGTGGCATCGGTGCTCCAGCTGTTGTTAGAGTAGATGCAGAGCCCCCCTCCTTTGCTCTTTCTGGAGTTGCCGGTTCTGTCGGCCCGATGTGCTGTACGACCCGCTAGTATAATAGCTTCATCCGGAATCCCAGAGTGCAGCCACGTCTCTGTAATTACTACCAGAGAGCAGTCTTTAGCGTAACTGTTTGCCTCGATGATCATCGCCAGCTCATCCATTTTGTTGCATAGCGATCTGGCATTGGACACAAAAAGGCTGGGCAGCGCGAGCCTGTGTGGTGCCCTCCTTAAAAGGACTCTAATCCCGGCTCTGCGACCTCGCTTCTGTCGTCGATCTCTGCGCCGCCTCCTGCGTCTATCTCCCGGTATAATAATCCACTTGCTCCCCGCTGGTCGCGAGATCTCCGGTGGTAAGTATTCAAAGTTGTACGTTTTGCTTATAACTAATTCTCCATACAGTGTCCCAATCTTTAAAAGTTCCTGTCGATTAAATGCCCGGGTGTTTGTAGACACGGACGTAAACAAAGCAAACAAACATAACCACATAGGGAAGAGCAAAGCCGCTGCAGTTTCCTGCGCCGCCATCCTGCCAACAATAATTATAAAGTATTCTCTAAATTGTTAAGCCCAGTTTTACTTTCGTTTTTTTTCAGAAAGTCTTCAGAATGGTTATTTGCCTGCGGGTCTTTACCAAGCGACTATTTCTCTGCTTCTAAAGAAAGACAAGAATCCACTTGAATGTGGTTCATATCGTCCCATCTCTTTGTTAAATTGTGACTATAAGATCTTAGGAAAACTCTCATCTATCTGTCTGGAAAACTCTATGGGTCAAATAATTTCACATGACCAAACTGGATTTATTCGGAATAGACATTCTTTTTCTAATATTAGGCGCCTTTTTAATATATTGTATTCTTCCCAATCAAACAATCCAGAGGTGGTTCTGTCACTCGACGCTGAAAAGGCGTTTGACCGTGTTGAATGGAATTATCTTTTTCAGATTTTAGGAAAATTCGGATTTGGCCCTACATTTGTCTCTTGGATCAAAATTTTATATGCGGCCCCTAAAGCTTCTGTACGTACTAATAATGTTCTTTCAGAATATTTCGAATTACAACGGGGCACAAGACAGGGTTGTCCTCTTTCCCCATTGCTATTTGCCATAGCCATTGAACCCCTTGCAATTGTTTAGTAGTTTCTCTGGATACAAACTAAATTTCTGTAAAAGTGAACTGTTCCCATTGAACTCATCTTCCCTTCAGATTTCATATTCAGATTTTCAATTTAAGGTTGTCAGAAATCGTTTTAAATACCTGGGGATTCAGGTGACTCATAAATACTCTGACCTATTCAAAGCCAATATTAGTCCTCTTTATAATCATGTGAAGTCTCTCTTCATGTCCTGGAAATGTCTCCCTCTTTCTTTGATAGGAAGGGTGAATATCATCAAAATGAATGTACTTCCTAAATTTTTATATCTTTTTCAATGCCTCCCTATTTTTATTCCAAAATCGTTTTTCACAGTTCTGCAACGGAATATTTCTTCTTTCATATGGGATAAGTCAAAACGAATTAATCAAAGTCATCTTATGAAACCAAAGTGTTTGGGTGGCCTGGCTCTGCCAAATTTTCAAACATATTATTGGGCAGCAAACATTAGGAATCTGTTATGTTGGGTGCAGCAGGATTTGCAATTAAAGAAGTTTCAGTGGGTACTATTGGAATCTGCCTCTTGTACTCCAGCAACTTTGACATCTTTATTATGTGTACCAATTCCCTATAAGCATACTACTTTAGTTTAAAAAAAAACCTGTTGTTAAACATTCATCAAGGATTTGGTCTCAATTACTTTTGGCGTTGGACCTTAAGGACCCTTGTACTACAGCGCCTGTTTTTTGTAATATATTATTTCCACCCTCTCTGATGGATGGGGCTTTTAATATCTGGAGGGATAATGGGCTATCTACAATTGATCAACTATACATAGATAACAATTTTGCATCCTTTACGCAACTCCAAGATAGAATTCACATCTATTTAGATACTTTCAGATACGGAACTTTATTCGCAAGCATTTTTCAAACTTTCCCTCTCTGCCATCTAAAAATATACTTGATAACATATTAGATCTCCATACTTCTTTGAAGGGGGTTATATCTAAAATATTTACTATAATCAATACAAAACAGTCCCCCTCAATGCGTCCGCTGAAGGCGCTCTGGGAGGAGGAACTGAATTTGCCCGAATACATTCATCATCTATAAATGCTAGGCACACCCTCATTCAATTTAAGGTAGTGCACAGGGTCCATTGGTCTAGAGTTAAACTAAGCAGAATATTCCCAGATCTTGACCCAACCTGCCTCCGCTGTTTAACTGAACCAGCTACGTTATCACATTCTTTCTGGTCTTGTCCGAAATTGTCAAATTTTTTGGTGAAAATCTTTGGATGCTTTTCTGTTATTTTTTCTTTAACAATAGACCCCAACCCGTTAACAGTACTATTTGGTATCCTGCCAGAACCTGTTCATCTAAACACATTGCAGGCTGACAGTGTAGCCTTTGGAACTCTACTGGCCAGGCGACTTATTCTTTTGAATTGGAAGGCAACAGCTCCCCCTTCTTATCGCCAATGGGTTTTTGACCTTTTGAATGCTCTTAGGATGGAAAAGATTCGGTTCGCAATGAAACAAAAGCCAAAATTATTTCTGAAAGTCTGGGTCCCCTTTATGGAGTACTTTAAGGAGTCAACAACTACATAATTTGTGGTGATTTGTTTTACCCCCTTTTATTTATTATTTTATTTTTTATTATTTTATTTTTATTACAAAACATTAAAAAAATTGTGTGCGTATGTGTGCATACAATTATGTTTGTCTTTTTTATTTTCAAAATCTGAATTAATGTATGTTACATCATGAGTGTATATGTATCTATATTACTTACACTTTATTACATGTTATTGTTACTCTCTGTCAGAATGAATGGAGGATGGAGCAGGCTTCACTCAATAATTACACTTAAATTTATTTTAAGAGTGCTGGCCTAATAAGTAGAGTTCATATATAGGCAAAAGAGGCCGCACTTTGCATAGACAGTTTATTTTACACAGACGCGTTTCGGCGTGTGCCTTCTTCAGTGTGCAGAGAATCATACTTTACCCAATCTTATATACCCACACCAGTTGACACCCATAATCACATCAACCAATAGTTTTAAAATGATGCACATGTTGCCAATGTTTCAATGAGTCCATTAATGAAAGACAAAGACACATATTTGATACAGCATAATACTCATAATATGTTTACAGGAAACAGCTTAAAGACAGGTCCTCATTCATTCCATTGGGGATACATGTGTTTAAATTAAAAATGTACCAAGCCTCCCTTTGAAGGAGGCGGTTTTCACGGTCTCCCCCTCTTGAGAGCCGACCAACACACTCCAGACCCATAAATTTGAGCATACTGGCATTATGTCCCTCAGAGTTAAAATGTCTTGCGACCGATGATTTCTCATCATTCTTTCTAATCGCACACTTATGCTCAAAAATTCGGGTCTTCAGTTGTCGCTTCGTTTTGCCCACATAAAAGAGCCCACAGGGACACGTCAGTAAATAAACAATAAAGGTGGAAAGACATGTGATTCTGCCCTTTACTTTATAAGTTCTGCCTGTTTTTGGATGTGTCAACATATTGTCTGTCAGCATAAAATTACATGCCGCACAGTTCAAGCACTTAAAATTAAATACTTAATTACTCCCCCTCTTCCCCCTTCTTCCCTTTCTTCCCCCCCTCTAACAGACTATTGTTCCCCAGCTTTAGCGGAAGCTGGGGAACAATAGTCTGTATAAGATGGGGAAGAATTGAGGGGGAGGGGCGCGAGGGGAAAAATCACAGAGATCCGGGTTCGATCCCCAGCAAGAACATGAGTTTTCTTGCTGGGTCTAATGTCTTTTTTATTCATTTGAAGATTTATTTAGTGCAATATAAGGGATGCAGTTCAGCTTGCAGGCAATTAACCATTTATTTAATTATTAACACATTGCATTTAATTTTTTTCTTCTTTTGATCAAAAGGAGGTACTGAACCACATTTTTAGGGACTTCCCAATGATCTAACTTTATAAACACTCTGCATTGATGACCCAGTATTATCAAATGGTAGAATGGAAGAACATTTAGTGTACTGATATATTGCAGGAGTATCTAATAATGATTAATAGTAAACTACCACCTATTACTGTAACCTTGATTTAAAAAATAAATAAACAGTATGGGCATTCTGCATGTATCTCTTCTTTTATGTAATTTGACTTCGAACACTCCACCTAAGCCTGCTATATCACATCACTGTCACTATCAGCCATTAACAAAACAATAAACATAAAACAGATCAATAAAATATATAAAAAAAAATTGTTTTATTCTTTTCACGTCGAAATATAAAACATATAATGTACACTTTATAATATACATACAAATATACAACATTCAACAAAATATGTACAAACAAATCACGTTTGGTATAGTATTTAAAATAAATCACTATTTACAAGTAAAAAGAAAACAAACAAACAGAACTGAACTATATACAACCCATTAACCTAGAACAAATACAACAGTTTGTGTATATGTTGTGGGCAGCACAATGAATCACAATCAAATTGAATAAAAAAATAAAAATAAAAAAATAAAAATCAAATAAAAAATAGTGCAATTATTTCGGTATTAGTTTTGCAAAACAACTAAATATTTTACTATAATAAAAACAAAATCTTCACAACATAAAATACAATGATGTACTATTTTCTCATCATTCTAAGCCACTGCTCTTTGGTTAGGGTCTCCCTGTTTGGGCAGTAAATTCTGCCTTTGAACTGGCTATGGCCAGTGTCTGTGGTGGGTGGCTCTCCACATTTAGTGCATCTGTTGGATGTGACTGTTCTAGTGTATTTACGCTTTTCTTTTTGTGGAGTGTCTTGCATTTGACAAGGGCCAGTTGTGCTCTCAGAATGTGGTGTGCAAACTCTACTGGGTGCAGTGGTCTGGGGTGGCGGCAGAAGCAGAATGCTACTTGCTGTAGTGGTTGGTGGCACTATTAGTGGCATGTAAAAAACTCCTGGCTGAGCTGTATGTTGTTTTGGCTGTATGGTTCTCAGCTCAGCTCTATCTTTGATAACTAGCTTGGTTTTTGCCAACCCAGCCGTGTCAGGTGGCATGTTGTAAGTGTGTTCATGCATGTGTGGTGTGACTTGAGTGGGCCTAGTGTTTACTGGGAGTAGTGGTTCACTGGCAACAGGGCGTTCATCAGGCAGTACCAACCCTTGCATCAGAATTGCAACTTCTTGTGCCTTGAATCTTTTGTTATGCCACTGTATCAACGTGGTCTGATTTACAGTAACAAGTTGCAGAGTTGTATCTTTCATAATAATGCCGTTGATTAAAATGAGCTGTCGAATCTTTTTATAATCATTTAGAATTAGTGACCATCTTGAAAGGGTTTGGTGTCCAATTTTCTTGGGGCTATTATGAATGTTGCACAATCTGATAAATATTGTTTCTACAAGACGGCTGCAGTTTGGCCACTGAGCAGCTGAACCAGTAGAACCAAGTACACACCTTTTTGTGCTTTCAACTCCTGCAAATACAGCCTTCTTTTTCGGAGACCTAAACCGACCAGTGAGCAGTCTCTCCTGATGTCGAGCAGCGTAAGAAATCCGGTCCTTATCGTGTTGCTCCAAGTTCTGCCAAAGACCCACAATGGTGCTGGCCTGCTGATTGGTAAGAGTGAGACCTTTTTCATTTCTTAGCTCCACCAAGTATTCCGCAAGCTCATCAACACGATCCATTCCTGCCAAACTCTGTTCATCCACGGCCTAGGAGGAAGTATTACATTAGATTTGAAGTATTTCAAGAAGGTCAAACATCAATAAATATAAAGCATACTGGTATTTCTTTTACAACTTGCTCTGAAGATGTAGATTGTCCAGGTAACCCAGACGGGACCCCCAGCAGGTGAGTGGACTGGACAGGAGGAGCAGACACATGTTGGACCCCCAGCAGGTGAGCGGACTGGACAGGAGGAGCAGATGCATGTTGGACCCCCAGCAGGTGAGTGGACTGGACAGGAGGAGCAGACGCATGTTGAACCCCCAGCAGGTGAGTGGACTGGACAGGAGGAGCAGGTGCAGATGGGACCCCCAGCAGGTGAGTGGACTGGACAGGAGGAGCAGACGCATGTTGGACCCCCAGCAGGTGAGTGGACTGGACAGGAGGAGCAGACGCATGTTGGGCCCCCTGCAGGTGAGTGGACTGGACAGGAGGAGCAGACGCATGTTGGACCCCCAGCAGGTGAGTGGACTGGACAGGAGGAGCAGACGCATGTTGGACCCCCAGCAGGTGAGTGGACTGGACAGGAGGAGCAGACGCATGTTGGACCCCCAGCAGGTGAGTGGACTGGACAGGAGGAGCAGACGCATGTTGGACCCCCAGCAGGTGAGTGGACTGGACAGGAGGAGCAGACGCATGTTGGACCCCCAGCAGGTGAGTGGACTGGACAGGAGGAGCAGATGCATGTTGGACCCCCAGCAGGTGAGTGGACTGGACAGGAGGAGCAGACGCATGTTGGACCCCCAGCAGGTGAGTGGACTGGACAGGAGGAGCAGATGCATGTTGGACCCCCAGCAGGTGAGTGGACTGGACAGGAGGAGCAGACGCATGTTGGACCCCCAGCAGGTGAGTGGACTGGACAGGAGGAGCAGACGCATGTTGGACCCCCAGCAGGTGAGTGGACTGGACAGGAGGAGCAGACGCATGTTGGACCCCCAGCAGGTGAGTGGACTGGACAGGAGGAGCAGATGCATGTTGGACCCCCAGCAGGTGAGTGGACTGGACAGGAGGAGCAGACGCATGTTGGACCCCCAGCAGGTGAGTGGACTGGACAGGAGGAGCGGGTGCAGATGGGACCCCCAGCAGGTGAGTGGACTGGACAGGAGGAGCGGACTGACCAGAAAGCTCAGGAGCACAAGAAGCAGGTAGCACTGAGATCATATCAGATGTGTCCAAAAGTAATTGCAAGAGTGACCTCAATATGTTCAAGTTCTTCAAAGCATTCATCAGTCTCTACTGGCTCTTCCAACTGCTCCAGCAATGTATTTGCCTCCTCGGAGTCTGGCGCCATACACTGTAGAGGTTCATTGTTCTGCCTCAACAGGTACTGCACTCCAATCAGTTCACCTGAAAATGCAAAACCAATAAAAAAAAAAAAAAAAAAAAACTACATAGAAACAGAGAAAGAACTATGAGCATAAACATACAATATTAAATATGAATACCTGTGTACTTTGCGGGTGGTGTAAAAGAAGGAATCAGCTTCCTGCCAAAAACCTTCTCATAATCTTTATTCACGCTGTGAACCAGCTCGCCCGAGTATGTGCGCAGGCCCGAGGTCTCTGCCTCCAGAGCAGCTGCTGCCCTGTTGTGGTTCCAGCGATGTAGCCCATCTAGTAGGTAGATCTGGAAGTTGAGCGAGTTTGCACTGTTTCCTAAAGTAAATACAAAACAACGGCAAAAAGGAATAAGGTCAAGTATTTCTGTTAAACATAAACATTATTGAGTTGCACGTACCTGGAATGAACCGGTTTAAGTGACAGTGGAATGACTCCAAAGATGTAGAACCTCTGGCACAGCGCAGTGTCTGCAGTTGCACTCCTCCCTTGGTGATGGTGCCAGTCTGTGTGTACAGCGCCACACCAGGTGGGTCCTGAATGCACTTAACATGTCTCTTCTGAACACGCCAGATGTGCTGCATTCTGATGGGGTCCAGAAGAGGAACACCAAGGGCATCCTTACCCTTGTCACTGATGAGCTCACTGATGAGCTGATCCAACAGCCGGATGGTTTGGTCTTCTCCACGAGTCCTCCTCCTGCAGTGCAGCTCTAACTCTTCTTTTTTTATGTGCCGATCTAGCTGCTTCTCCGTCAGAGCCATCAGGCCTTGCTCTTTTAGCTGTGCTCTTTTTGCCTCTCTCAACTTGTTGACATCAGCAGCATCCCACTCAAAAATACATGCTGATATGCGAGCCATGAAAGTGGGATAGAGCTGGTGTGCATCAGTGGTGCATCCCACAGCCAGGCGTCGCATATAGTGCCAGATGTCGAGGCGAACAATCAAGTTAGGCCATCCAGCAAATCTGGCCTTCAGCTTGGTCTCACCCACATCCTTGCAGCAGCCACAGTCCACATAGAGAGCAACAGGAGGGTCTACACCTGCAGCTTTATACCTGCGAGAAATAATTATCAAAAATAATTAAAGATTTTCATCATCAAACAACAGTAAATTACAAATGCAAATTGTAAATAGTAAATTCTAAACTAAGGACAAGTTAAATTACATGTAAGTGAAAATGTATTACAGGTAACATACCTGTCTACCAAGCCAGCTGCCATAAGATCCAAACCTGGTCCCTCACCAGCAGTCAAGACACTGATGAGCACTTGACCCATCTCGTTACCAACGGATGTCAGCCACTGTGCAGTGCCTTTTGCCGGTCCTGAGAGCTTTTTAGTGATCTAAAACAAACATATATATTAAACCAATAGTAGCAACACCTTCAGTGGTTCTATTGCATTAATATAGAGCTTATGCGTGTAATGTCATAAAAAAATTTAGTGGTTATCTCTGCAATGTTATTCTTGTTTTAATCTTTGAATTGTCCCTCAATTTGACATTCCATCTTATGTTATTGTTTAAGTTGTTCATTCATTTGAGGTTCCATTTCTATTTAGATTTAAATATAAATAGAATTTGCATAACCTCAATACAATAATAATTAAAGATGTACCTTTCTGGTGGAATCCAGTTTTAAGATGGATCCATAAGTGGAGGTGATACTAGCCTTGATATCCTCCAGCCTGAACAGGATGTCTTGGCTGTACACCACTGAAAGCCACTTATAGCTGGGAATTGCCACAGGTTGGGGAGGCTCTTCAAATGTTGGTGGCATCAGGCAACTTTTGCTGGTAAAAGAAGCACACTCGCTGGTATACCGCGCAACCCTTTTCAGCCACTCTTCACTGTGGTTCTCTTTCAATTGGCCAATCAGTTGGACAGGGCCATTCCCCAGACCACGTTCCCGTAGGAGGCGTATCACCCTGATGTCACAGGCATATCTGTAATAAGAAATAAATTAAATATACATGGATAAGCAACTGACAAAAATCACACAATAATGTAACATACTGGCGGGTAAGAATGACCCTAAACTCAGAACGATGGGCCATGTCCAGCTGCTCAAGTATTTCCCTATTCCAAGACAGGTAGCTGCGGCGGCACTTGGAGCAAATCAGAGTCTCTGTGACCAGGTTGTAAAAGCGGTCAATGTCAAGGACCTGACGCACCCGTCTGTGAAGACCTCCACTAGTCAGAGGGCTTTTACAGGCTTGGTCCGCGCACAGCAGCCTTTCCACAGCCTATATGGCATCCACAGCAGTAAGGGATGGGCAAAAAATCTGGCTGATGTTGGTGCCTGGTGGTAAATAAGGGATGGCTGTGGAGGGAAATACCACAACTGGAGATGATCCTGGAGCTCCAAATTCCCACGAGCACCAACTCTGAACAATCCTGTGGAGACCCATTGGTGATCCTCCTGGGGCATGGTTTTAGGCCACAGGAGAGGAACTGCAGCAGAGTGCTCAGGCTGGAATGCGCTCTGTAGACAGAAAAGGACAGGTCAAATAAAGACAAAAAAATACTAAGCAAACATAGTAACAAGTGCAATGTTTTACCACATTCACTCCTAAACTCTGCCCCTCCACTGGCCGATGCCGTTGTTTTGGAGGCGGTAATGGAGGAGCAAGAAAAAATGATTCTGCACTTGGAGGCTGTGGTGGAGAGATGGTTTGAGGAGGACCACCTGCTAGCACTGGAGCCTCACACACACGGGCAGCTGCATTTGTAGCAGTGGTTGAATGAGTCTAAAAATACAAGGTATAAAAAAATTGTATCATTGGAATTTTTTTTTGTAGCAAAGAAATAATAATTATTTATTACTTACATGAGCTTTCCGTCCAACATGTAAATTTGGCTTTGCACTCTCCACATGCTTTCCACCAAATCTGGACTTATTAAACTTTAAAGAGAGAAGTATTAATATGACAACTGTTAACCATTTTAAAACACATGCCATCATATGTACCGAGGAAAGGGTGAGCTTGGGCCTTTTCACCAAACTTGCGGGTGTAGTGTCAGCTGTGGGACGTTCTACTGGAGCAGTGGTTGGGAGCTGAAATATGACAAGAATATAAAATATTTCCGTTATGAATTCTCTCTCACATAAAGCTATAAAATCTACCTACCATTAAGGAGCTACATTGACCACTAGTTGATTGGTCTGCACTGCTTGTGGGTCTAGATGAGGCTGTAGGCACTTGCTGCTGCATAACAAAAATGTATAAAACAGTGCATATATACAGTATGAAATACAGTATGAAAGACTTAGAAAGATGATGGACAAAATCACCAGTGATTTAAAGAAAGCACAATACTACTGTTCTATTCTATGTTAATAGTATAAACAATAATGTATAAGAACCCCTTTCATGCAAATGACGTGACAAATTTAGATGTGGGTTTTTTATTCAGTTACCGTATTTTCCGCACTATAAGGCGCACTTAAAAGCCATTAATTTTCTCAAAAAACGACAGTGCGCTTTATAATCCGGAGCGCCTTATATATGGATGGGGAACACACGTTCACCAAGACGGGGAGACAGCGCCGAGCAACTTACGCCACTATTTGCCAATGGATCGTGGATGCCTGCCCTGGGCTGATATATCAGTCTCAACTGTGATTCGAGCTTTCACGAAGGCAGGAATAATCTCTTTATTCCATAGACAGTAAAAGAAAGCTTTATTCAGCCAGCTCATACCCGTATTTACTTCCTGTTTTCGGCCGAAGTCCACAATAGTCGATTGTCGAGTTCGCGCGCGCGATCAAACCTCCTCCGTGTGTTCAACATCTGATCCGGATGAACTATCCATTTGAGCTGATATTCTCAGAACACCACACAGCACCGTCATCGGCTGACAGTCTGAGTCTCCACTGTCGCTTAGTTACCAATGATCGCGCGCACTCGACAATCGCCTACTGTGGACTTCGACCGAAAACAGGAAGAAAATACGGGTATGTGCAGTCAGATTCACCGTGTTCACTCACATGGCTCGGCTGTGCACTTGTAATGACACATTAAGGTTGGTAAGAGGCTAAAAGCAGGTTTAAAACTTTAAGTCCAGTTTAAGTCAACAGGGTGCACATTTTAAAAAGAGGATAACACGGTGTAGGCAACACCGGTTTTTGTCGTTGTTATCTGTACTGACAGCACTCCCAATTTACAAAAAATGAGCTCAATGTTAAAATTGACCGGAGTTTTCCTTTAATGTTTGAACAACGTTACCATGGGAGTGAACGGAGTTGTCAGAACGCTTAATAAAGTTTGACTATCTGACTGTTTTGTTGACATTTCTTGACATCTAGTGGATGCATAACGCAAACCCAGTCAAACGTTTGACTGCAGTATCTTTATGCGCCTTATAATCCGGTGCGCCCTATATATGAAAAATGTTCTAAAATAGGTCATTCATTGAAGGTGCGCCTTATAATCCGGTGCGCCGTATAGTGCGGAAAATACGGTATTAGTGATGTAGTTAGTTTCAACCTTATGACCTTCTTTTACCTACTATGCAATTTCCTCTGCTGTGGAACAGACCTGTTGCCAAACCAACCCAGATAGAAACAACAGAAATTGTCCAAGAATACATTAATGTTAAGAAATACCACATCTTTATATTGTGTGCACACTGCATCAACTGTAGTTAAACTGAAAGAGCCCAAATTAGCCTACCTTATGAGGATGAAATCCACACAAACACATCTGTGGCTGGGAGAAAAGCGTTAGCTGTCCTCTCAGCTGCAGAGGGCACTTCTCTATCTGTAAACAAAACAAAAGATGCCACTTATATTTATTTGTACAAGTTCTTGTTTTATGCTCATACTGTACATACTGAAAATATTATATGTCTACTACTCAAAATTAATATATATATATATATATATATATATATATATATTCCTTTTGATACTTTTCTACATACCTTCTGATACAGACTGTACCACTTCTTTTGCCTTGGAGCAGGTCGGTTACCTGCATCTGATGGCCAGACACCAGTGGAGGCTAAAGACCTAAAGCGCGAGACCCACTCAGTATCATCCATAGCCTTGTGGCTTTTGGATTGTTGTTTGGACATTTTCTGTAATGACAGATACGCAGTTTTATTCATGTTATAGTGTAATTACATTAAGTCATCATGGCAAGGGCCCAAAATGAGGGATTACAGAGATGTTTTACGGAGGCAATCTTACTATTCCTAAAAAATAGAAAACGTAAGCCATTTCATTAACAATAAATAAAATAACTATAAATAACATACCTGAGCAGAATATAAATAACAGCGGGATATAAATAACTTAAGCGGTGTTTGTGCTCAAAGATTGACAAAAATTGACTACGTGGTCATTTTTCCTGGTCCAAAATGACCGCCACATTATAGCAGTTTATAAATCCAAAATAATGCATACTGTATATATCATCACCTAATGTTGTGATAGATCTTGTGATAGAGTTTTTGTAAACATTACAAATTTTGAACTTCTATTTGCTATTTATGGCCTGTATGCCTCATTGACCTGGGCTCATACAAATTGTTTTGTAGTAAAACGTATAATGTAACTGTTATGGATTATTTTGACTATAACAAATACTCAGATTAAACATTGTGTTATTTCAACTGTGCCCATGTGTTAAAATGAACATGTGCCTGAATTTTATTTTATATACTTATTGTATTCTCATCCATTCACTTATGACTGGTCATTTTTTACCACAAGTGTATAAAAGTTAAACAAACACCCAACAGTTAGAGACATTATCCAAATTTATTTTGTTACATTTTATGCCAGTGTTACAGTAGACTAGTACAATGAGATTTATTGTACATTGATTTATCCATTTCCTATAAAGTAACAAACACTATCAGATATGCTATTTTACTAGTTGATCCTGTCAGAAAACAAAATAAGTTTCGTTACTGACAAAAATGTACAATTGCCAAGCTCGATGATAACGTTAGCTATAGCTAACGTAACGTTAGCTAACGTTACCTATACAAAAAAAACGTTAGCTAACGTTACCTATACAAAAAAATAAGGTTTGCTTGCTGACTGAAGTTACACAAAGTCAGACAAAATCGAATAAGGGTATAATTGTCGCAGCTCAATTTGTAATGTAAATAGTTTTATTCGATTTTGTCTGACTTCAGTCAGCAAGCAAACCTTATTTTTTTGTATAGGTAACGTTAGCTAACAAAGTTACACAAAGTCAGACAAAATCGAATAAAACTATTTACATTACAAATTGAGCTGCGACAATTATACCCTATTACTTACAATTACAGTTAACGTTAATTTACCTGATCGTTTTACGGAGCAATCTTGCTATTCCTAAAATACAGAAAACGTTCATTAACAATAAATACAATAAATAACATAACGTTACCTGAGCGGAATATAAATAACAGCGGTGACGTTTATGCTCAACGTGCGGTGATTGGTGTATGAAAAATGGACATTGCCATTTCATTGGACGGCCAAAAAAGATAATATGAGCGGAGATTGGATGGAATCTGCTCAAACTCAAAGATGGACAAAAATGGACTATGTGCGGTGATTGGTCTATGAAAAATGGACCTTGACATTTCATTGGACGGCCAAAAATGGAGCTCGTAACGTAATTGGTTTTTTAAAGATGGAGCTCGTCATTGTATTGGATAGATTTTACAGACGCACGGCTGTCAGGTACCGCCATTTCGATTTCAAATGGTTTGTCCAGCAGGGATTTCTGGGAGACCGCCCGTCACTTTCGAGGTGAGCAGAGCTGAGGGTCCCAGAGAGCAAAAGTGTGGGCAGTACGGGGATCGAACCCACGACCTTGGCGTTATTAGCACCACGCTCTAACCAACTGAGCTAACCGGCCCCGCTCTGACTCCTTTTATCCCCAATTTCCAAGGAATATCCTAGTTGCCCTAGTCAGCTTGAAGAGATTAAAAGCAAAGCCTGAGAACGGGCTCGTCTGGGATTTGAATCCGGGACCTCTCGCACCCTAAGCGAGAATCATACCCCTAGACCAACGAGCCAACACACACATGTCCTTCCTGCTGCTGCCTGGCCGAAAACATTTCCGTTTGCAAGGCTTAAAGCACAAAGGTTTAATTAAATGTACAACTAAACGGTAGCCAGTGCAAAGTTGCCGACACAGAGGAAATACGGTCTCTTTGCTTTGTGAGAACTTGACCTACAAAAAACGCTAGTACCTATGGGCGTATGCCAAATCGATTGACCTGATGCCTGATAGGTTACAAGTTACTGGTGCCCTCCTTATGAGAACAAAATCCACATTCGATCAAAGTCGGAAGCTATTGCAGATGCTCGATGGTGTTTTAAAAGGAGTTTTGAGCAGGACCTCTCTGGAACACAGGCCTCCACCACCCGGAACAAAACATGAACATTCCGTGCACGCGCCACAGCAAACTTGAGCTGATGTAAACTCTCACATAACACCCGCTGTCTTCTTTGCACACGAGGCAACTGAGCAATCATACCCCTAGACCAACGAGCCAACACACACACATCCTTCCTGCTGCTGCCTGGCCGCAAACATTTCCGTTTGCAAGGCTTAAAGCACAAAGGTTTAATTAAATGTACAACTAAACGGTAGCCAGTGCAAAGTTGCCGACACAGAGGAAATACGGTCTCTTTGCTTTGTGGGCATTGGAAACCACGCTGCAGCACTTTCACACATGCTGTGTGATGGACACCTTCTCTCCACATCGTCGAGGGGAATTAGCTCAAATGGTAGAGCGCTCGCTTAGCATGCGAGAGGTAGCGGGATCAATGCCCGCATTCTCCACGTGGTGTACTGCCCTTTTACGCTCACTTCAAAGGGATGTTCAGTTTCACCGCCACATCAGCAGTTGCGCATCAGCTCTGTTTTTTCCCGCCCTTCCGCAAAACAAGTTAAAAAGGTTCCACCGAGATTTGAACTCAGATCGCTGGATTCAAAGCCCAGAGTGCTAACCATTGCACCATGGAACCACCACACGCTGGTCTCTGGCCGTCTGAGAGGCAGATAGCGATGAGGCTAGGTGGAATCAGAAAAGTTTTTTTCGGACGAGTTCCTGCGCACATTTCTGGCAAAAGCAGGTCCCACCGAGATTTGAACTCGGATCGCTGGATTCAGAGTCCAGAGTGCTAACCATTACACCATGGAACCTTGGCGTGGTTAGCTTTTTCCCACCGAGCAGCAGAGGTGTTTAGTCATTCAGCCCAGAAGCGCGACAGCAAAGAGCACGTGAAGCCTTTTCTTTTTAAGCCCATGTTTCCCCGATCTCGACTGGCTTTTAGAGTGCCAGTTTCACCGCCACATCAGCAGTTGCGCATCAGCTCTGTTTTTTCCCGCCCTTCCGCAAAACAATCTAAAAAGGTTCCACCGAGATTTGAACTCGGATCGCTGGATTCAAAGCCCAGAGTGCTAACCATTACACCATGGAACCACCACACGCTGGTCACTGGCCGTCTGAGAGGCAGATAGCGATGAGGCTAGGTGGAATCAGGTTAACAGGAGATGACGTTTGCTCACTGGAGACCCTCGACCAAAAACACAGGAACCAGGTTGCTACGGTCTCTTTGCTTTGTGAGAACTTGACCTACAAAAAACGCTAGTACATATGGGCGTATGCCAAATCGATTGACCTGATGCCTGATAGGTTACAAGTTACTGGTGCCCTCCTTATGAGAACAAAATCCACATTCGATCAAAGTCGGAAGCTATTGCAGATGCTCGATGGTGTTTTAAAAGGAGTTTTGAGCAGGACCACTCTGGAACACAGGCCTCCACCACCCGGAACAAAACATGAACATTCCATGCACGCGCCACAGCAAACTTGGCAGAAGCAGGTCCCGCCGAGATTTGAACTCGGATCGCTGGATTCAGAGTAGATACGCTAATAGATACGCCCAACGTGGGGCTCGAACCCACGACCCTGAGATTAAGAGTCTCATGCTCTACCGACTGAGGCCCCGTCCACACTACTGCGTTTTCGTTTAAAAACGGAGACCTTTTGCTACGTTTGCACCTCCCGTCCACACTAAAACGGCAAAAACGGAGACCCAAAACGGAGAAGTTTAGAAACGCTGCCGATCCGTTTTGAAACTCCGGAGGGCGTTTTAGTGTAGACGGGTCAAGACGGAAGACTTTAGAAACGATGACGTAGTAGAGGCTCACGCTCGGCTCTATGATTGGGTGTCATCAGTCATGGCGTATATCTTTGCTAGCAGCTGTTGTACAAGTAAATTCTGCATTTTACAACGCTATAACTGCCTACATGCGCCGGAGTCAAGCTATTATTCGAGCGATCTGTGACAATTCCCGTGTGCAGCGGCGGCGTTGACCGTACATGGAGCGTCGGTTTGGGGTTAACCCAGAGCATGGTGGGATAAATTTATCAATGAAGACGTTGTGTTTACAACGGCACGCGCATGCCCAGTGTTGGTGAATGGTCACGTGATCCGCGTTTTCAGTCGTTTTAATGTGGACGGAGATCAATTCTAATACGCAGCTAAAACGCTGGTGTGGACGGAGATCGTATTCGTTTTAATTCTCCGTTTCTAAACTAAAACGCAGTAGTGTGGATGGGGCCTGAGCTAGCCGGGCAGCCGCTGTGAGCTGCTTGGGGCTGGTCGCGGTTTTTATCCGTGCCTAAATTGCGCCCGTGATCCGGAGCCTCACATTTCGCACAGGCTTGGCATAGCGTCTCGCGGGTAAAGTCAGGGTTAAGCCTAGAGCCAGGCTCAGAGTGTACTTTGTTTGTTTAAGCCATATATGTTGTTGGGGGATACAATTTCACCCAGTAGAGCAGGCCAGTAATATGCACAATCACAACCCGGAGCTAAAGTTCCGTTTCGGGTCTGTCAAACCGGAACTTGACCTACAAAAAACGCTAGTACATATGGGCGTATGCCAAATCGATTGACCTGATGCCTGATAGGTTACAAGTTACTGGTGCCCTCCTTATGAGAACAAAATCCACATTCGATCAAAGTCGGAAGCTATTGCAGATGCTCAATGGTGTTTTAAAAGGAGTTTTGAGCAGGACCTCTCTGGAACACAGGCCTCCACCACCCGGAACAAAACATGAACATTCCATGCACGCGCCACAGCAAACTTGAGCTGATGTAAACTCTCACATAACACCCGCTGTCTTCTTTGCACACGAGGCAACTGAGCAATCATACCCCTAGACCAACGAGCCAACACACACACATCCTTCCTGCTGCTGCCTGGCCGCAAACATTTCCGTTTGCAAGGCTTAAAGCACAAAGGTTTAATTAAATGTACAACTAAACGGTCGCCAGTGCAAAGTTGCCGACACAGAGGAAATGCGGTCTCTTTGCTTTGTGGGCATTGGAAACCACGCTGCAGCACTTTCACACATGCTGTGGGATGGACACCTTCTCACCACATCGTCGAGGGGAATTAGCTCAAATGGTAGAGCGCTCGCTTAGCATGCGAGAGGTAGCGGGATCGATGCCCGCATTCTCCACGCGGTGTACTGCCCTTTTATGCTCACTTCAAAGGGATGTTCAGTTTCACCGCCACATCAGCAGTTGCGCATTAGCTCTGTTTTTTCCCGCCCTTCCGCAAAACAAGTTAAAAAGTTTCCACCGAGATTTGAACTTGGATCGCTGGATTCAAAGCCCAGAGTGCTAACCATTGCACCATGGAACCACCACACGCTGGTCTCTGGTCGTCTGAGAGGCAGATAGCGATGAGGCTAGGTGGAATCAGAAAAGTTTTTTTCGGACGA
>NW_026606705.1:3772500-3787500 GCF_029890125.1 Rhinichthys klamathensis goyatoka
GAGAACAAAATCCACATTCGATCAAAGTCGGAAGCTATTGCAGATGCTCGATGGTGTTTTAAAAGGAGTTTTGAGCAGGACCACTCTGGAACACAGGCCTCCACCACCCGGAACAAAACATGAACATTCAATGCACGCGCCACAGCAAACTTGGCAGAAGCAGGTCCCGCCGAGATTTGAACTCGGATCGCTGGATTCAGAGTAGATACGCTAATAGATACGCCCAACGTGGGGCTCGAACCCACGACCCTGAGATTAAGAGTCTCATGCTCTACCGACTGAGCTAGCCTGGCAGCCGCTGTGAGCTGCTTGGGGCTGGTCGCGGTTTTTATCCGTGCCTAAATTGCGCCCGTCATCCGGAGCCTCACATTTCGCACAGGCTTGGCATAGCGTCTCGCGGGTAAAGTCAGGGTTAAGCCTAGAGCCAGGCTCAGAGTGTACTTTGTTTGTTTAAGCCATATATGTTGTTGGGGGATACAATTTCACCCAGTAGAGCAGGCCAGTAATATGCACAATCCCAACCCGGAGCTAAAGTTCCGTTTCGGGTCTGTCAAACCGGAACTTGACCTACAAAAAACGCTAGTACATATGGGCGTATGCCAAATCGATTGACCTGATGCCTGATAGGTTACAAGTTACTGGTGCCCTCCTTATGAGAACAAAATCCACATTCGATCAAAGTCGGAAGCTATTGCAGATGCTCGATGGTGTTTTAAAAGGAGTTTTGAGCAGGACCTCTCTGGAACACAGGCCTCCACCACCCGGAACAAAACATGAACATTCCATGCACGCGCCACAGCAAACTTGAGCTGATGTAAACTCTCACATAACACCCGCTGTCTTCTTTGCACACGAGGCAACTGAGCAATCATACCCCTAGACCAACGAGCCAACACACACACATCCTTCCTGCTGCTGCCTGGCCGCAAACATTTCCGTTTGCAAGGCTTAAAGCACAAAGGTTTAATTAAATGTACAACTAAACGGTAGCCAGTGCAAAGTTGCCGACACAGAGGAAATACGGTCTCTTTGCTTTGTGGGCATTGGAAACCACGCTGCAGCACTTTCACACATGCTGTGGGATGGACACCTTCTCACCACATCGTCGAGGGGAATTAGCTCAAATGGTAGAGCGCTCGCTTAGCATGCGAGAGGTAGCGGGATCGATGCCCGCATTCTCCACGCGGTGTACTGTCCTTTTACGCTCACTTCAAAGGGATGTTCAGTTTCAACGCCACATCAGCAGTTGCGCATCAGCTCTGTTTTTTCCCGCCCTTCCCCAAAACAAGTTAAAAAGTTTCCACCAAGATTTGAACTTGGATCGCTGGATTCAAAGCCCAGAGTGCTAACCATTGCACCATGGAACCACCACATGCTGGTCTCTGGTCGTCTGAGAGGCAGATAGCGATGAGGCTAGGTGGAATCAGAAAAGTTTTTTTCGGACGAGGTCCTGCGCACATTCCTGGCAAAAGCAGGTCCCACCGAGATTTGAACTCGGATCGCTGGATTCAGAGTCCAGAGTGCTAACCATTACACCATGGAACCTTGGCGTGGGTAGCCTTTTCCCACCGAGCAGCAGAGGTGTTTAGTCATTCAGCCCAGAAGCGCGACAGCAAAGATCACGTGAAGCCTTTTCTTTTTAAGCCCATGTTTCCCCGATCTCGACTGGCTTTTAGAGTGCCAGTTTCACCGCCACATCAGCAGTTGCGCATCAGCTCTGTTTTTTCCCGCCCTTCCGCAAAACAAGCTAAAAAGGTTCCACCGAGATTTGAACTCGGATCGCTGGACTCAAAGCCCAGAGTGCTAACCATTACACCATGGAACCACCACACGCTGGTCTCTGGCCGTCTGAGAGGCAGATAGCGATGAGGCTAGGTGGAATCAGGTTAACAGGAGATGACGTTTGCTCACTGGAGACCCTCGACCAAAAACACAGGAACCAGGTTGCTCTGCCGAAACCCGGGATCGAACCAGGGACCTTTAGATCTTCAGTCTAACGCTCTCCCAACTGAGCTATTTCGGCCAGGTCTACTGGCAAATGGTTTGTCCAGCAGGGATTTCTGGGAGACCGCCCGTCACTTTCGAGGTGAGCAGAGCTGAGGGTCCCAGAGAGCAAAAGTGTGGCCAGTACGGGGATCGAACCCACGACCTTGGCGTTATTAGCACCACGCTCTAACCAACTGAGCTAACCGGCCCCGCTCTGACTCCTTTTATCCCCAATTTCCCAGGAATATCCTAGTTGCCCTAGTCAGCTTGAAGAGATTAAAAGCAAAGCCTGAGAACGGGCTCGTCCGGGATTTGAACCCGGGACCTCTCGCAACCTAAACGAGAATCATACCCCTAGACCAACGAGCCAACACACACATGTCCTTCCTGCTGCTGCCTGGCCGAAAACATTTCCGTTTCCCAGGCTTAAAGCACAAAGGTTTAATTAAATGTACAACTAAACGGTAGCCAGTGCAAAGTTGCCGACACAGAGGAAATACGGTCTCTTTGCTTTGTGAGAACTTGACCTACAAAAAACGCTAGTACATATGGGCGTATGCCAAATCGATTGACCTGATGCCTGATAGGTTACAAGTTACTGGTGCCCTCCTTATGAGAACAAAATCCACATTCGATCAAAGTCGGAAGCTATTGCAGATGCTCGATGGTGTTTTAAAAGGAGTTTTGAGCAGGACCTCTCTGGAACACAGGCCTCCACCACCCGGAACAAAACATGAACATTCCATGCACGCGCCACAGCAAACTTGAGCTGATGTAAACTCTCACATAACACCCGCTGTCTTCTTTGCACACGAGGCAACTGAGCAATCATACCCCTAGACCAACGAGCCAACACACACACATCCTTCCTGCTGCTGCCTGGCCGCAAACATTTCCGTTTGCAAGGCTTAAAGCACAAAGGTTTAATTAAATGTACAACTAAACGGTAGCCAGTGCAAAGTTGCCGACACAGAGGAAATACGGTCTCTTTGCTTTGTGGGCATTGGAAACCACGCTGCAGCACTTTCACACATGCTGTGGGATGGACACCTTCTCACCACATCGTCGAGGGGAATTAGCTCAAATGGTAGAGCGCTCGCGCAAAAGCAGGGGTCCAATCTTTGCGCCCCGCACGCAAGCGAAAAGGACGCAGAAAACGCGAAAAAACGCACAAATTTGCCCTGCAACAATATTCGGGCTATATTCCTGTACGTTATGGAAGAGTTTTAGTTACATGTGAAACAAGTCACACTCCGCGGGCTGGGCTCGAACCCCTGTTCTGCACGACTAGTGTGTGATCAACTGCGCATGCGCCTTCATTTGGTTATCAATGTGACATATCATTATATTGATTGATATTAATTGTGTATATTATTTAAAAAAAAAAACATATTACATGTTTATGGTTTAATAAAACTAATACAAATGTTTATTCAAATATGTGTTTTTTTTGTGTGTGGGATTGATTGATGTGATTTATCTGATTTATTTTAGGACACTTCAAATGTTTTATACACACAAATGCACACAAATATCGAAATGTAATTTTTTTTATTAAAATGAATACACACAAATATTGAAATAAGTACACACACACGCATAAATATATGGACATACACACAATATATGTGTTATTTACAATGTATACTCTATGAAAGAGTGGGTGGGCCCATGTACAGTTTGCACATTCCAGTCCCAAGGCAATTAAAAGCAGCACAATGAATAATAGTGTGAACAGTATTTATTTACTAAAACTACAAGACATTAATGAACAAAAATAAACAACTAACAATGTAGAAATAGAATAGAACATTCTGTAATATAAATAAAACAAACAAGACATTACAGAAAGATTGAGAGAGAAAAAAGAACATAACTGTAATTACACATAGATATTTATTTACAGGTATTTACAAACAATCTTTTTTCTGTGTTGAAAGATTTTTTATTATGGAGGTGGCTGTCCAGGTTTTTTCTGCTGGCGCTGTTCTACCAGCCACTCCTCTAAAGATTTGCCACCAGAGACACTGGGGCAAAACGTGGCACTGCCGAAGCGGCTGTGGCCGAACTCCTTGGTTTTGGGCTTGCCACACTTAGAGCATTTGTTATATGCCACTTCACGGACATATTTCCTTTTGTGGGCTCCACTGGCCTCCTCTTCTGCCCTGCGTCGTCTGTTCCTCTGAGTGAAGCGGGACACAGACACCGGGGCAGTGGGAGCAGGAGCCTCTCGCACGTCAGGAAACACTGGAGTTGGAGCCAGGAGAGGAGCAGCTGAAGCGCCACCTGCACCAGCTGCCAGCAGCGTGGGCGCAGTGTTCAATAAAATGAACTGGGGTAGTGGCACAGGAACTGGGGGAGGAGTAGGAGCTGCTGGGGTAATTGGCCTCACAATTGCAGCACTGGCAGGTCGTCTGCCCGGCCGTAGCTTAGGAGCCTGTCCCGCTCTGTTAGGAGGAAGGACAAACTCGTGCCGGGCCCCTGATGTGGAGGGAGCCTCATCCAGCTTTTCCCGCGGAGCAGGAAGCTGTGAGCTGGCCACAGCGATGCGGTCTTCTGCAGCAAGGCCCTGGGTAAGGACAGTCACTTCCTGGGTGTTCTCCCTTCGATTAAACCTGCAATCAAAAAATGTATTCATAATAAATAACTGCTATCCCTTTCTTTCAAATGTCAATGTAAAACCATGCTTACCACTGAGTGAGAGTCCTCTGATTCAGCATAAACAGCTGAAGTGACGTGGCCTCCATCAGAGTTTGGCAGTTCAGCACCAGGTCTCGGATGTGGTGGTAATCCGTGAGCACCTTAGTCCAACGAGGAAGACGGACTCCATCCTTCTTAGTTGGGGACTTGTGAAGTGCACACAGTTTGATACACATGGCCTCAACTAAGCGACTGGTGCTGGGCCACTGAGCTGGCCCCCCAGGATGACCAATCAGGCACCTCTTCACACTGTCCACACCCGGTGTCACTCCTGTGTTTTTTGGAGCCTTGAAGCGTCCGTGGGTCAGTTTGGGCTGGTGTCTGGGCTGATAGTGGATCTTCCTCTTGTCCCCATCAGGAAGAGTAGTCCACAGACGGATGACCTCTGTGACCTGCTGCTCGTCCAGGTAGAGTGCCTGACGGAGGGACACCAGGTACTCAGCCAGATCCTGCACCTTATCCCAGCCTGCAACGCCATCGGGTCCAAGAACAGGAGCCTGCAGGAAAGTATTACAATAACAATACACAGCATGTTAAATGTCAGAGTGTAAAAGCAAATAGAAACTAATAATGAGAAGCTTACTTACAGGAGCCTGGTCTGCAACACTGGACCCAGTTGATGTTGCAGGAGCAGAGGCAGCACTTGGCTGGACAGAAGGCTGTGGAGGAGACTGCAGAGGAGGCTGAGCAGGGCGCAGAGGAGGAGACTGCAGAGGAGGCTGAGCAGGGCGCAGAGGAGGAGACTGCAGAGGAGGCTGAGCAGGGTGCAGAGGAGGAGACTGCAGAGGAGGCTGGGCAGGGCGCTGCAGTCCTGTGGGTGGCTGTAGTGAGGATGGTCCTGGTGCAGAGGGACAGGGGTTGAAGGCCTGGGGGCCGCTGCTGTGGACTGGGACAGGCTCAATGGGGTCATAGAGGACTGGCACTGTGAGGTCCTCAGGTTCCTCCTCAACAAAGCCTTCGTCCTGCACCACCTCATCAGTCATCTGCTCCACCAGCCGATCCTCCTCTTCTGGGTTATCCATAACAGTCAGGGATTTCCCAGACTGACTGTACAGATACTCCATACCCAGCAGCTCCCCTGCAAAAGAACACACATACAAAGCACATTCACATTATTATAGCTATAGTGGCTATTTGTCCATAACAAACTGAAACAAAAAAAACAATCAAACTTTTCAAACTTTGATCGTTTGTAGGCTTGACGCAGTTTAACAGATCAAAAAATTAAAATAATAAACAAGAAGATAATAAGCATAAATGCAAAATAAAGCAAATTCACTTTAGCAAAAGAAAACAAAGAAATAAGGCTATTTCTGTCGTACAAACAGTCAAATTAAGCCTAAATTAAACAAAGTACAAATAACTCCAACAATAGTTGAATTATTTAAAATACAATATAAAAAATTTACACTCATACACCTGTATAATGTATAATCTTTTGTTTGAGTTAACATGAATAATTCTCACCTGTGTAAGCCCCTGGAGGCTGGTAGCGATCATCCAGGGACATCTTCAGCACTTTGCGGCTGAGCCGGTCCATTGCCTCCCTCTCAACGCTACTGTAGGTCCTCAGGGCAGTCTTTCCCCTCACTGCTTCATCCATCCGGTCCTGGTTCCAGCGCATCAGGCCTTCCAGGAGATAGGCCTGGAAATGCGCATCACTGGCACTGGTCCCTACAGGTCAAATAAAGTCAAATATATGTTATCTATGTATTCAGTACGGCAGAATAGGTTATAAAAGTTTAAAGTTTTTTGCAGGTTATAAAAGTTATAACCTACCTGGGATGAAGCGATTTAAATGGAGGTGGAAAGACTCCAAGGAGGTGGAGCCACGAGCACAGCGATAGCAGCTGAGCTCCACACCACCCTTCTTCAGTGTGTCTGTCTTCTGGTACAGAGGGAAGCCCTCTGGGTCCTGAATACAGGCGATGTGCCTCTGCTGGTCTATCCAGACCTGTTGGATTCGCTCGTGGTCCAGCAGTGGTACACCCAGAGTGTCCCTCCCCTTCTCACTGTCCATCTCATCAATGAGCGCCTTGATCCTCCAGGTGGTCTCCTCCACTCCTCTGGTCCGCTTGCGACAGTGCAGTGCCAACTCCTTCCTGGTGATCAGCTTATCCAGAGCCTTCTCTGAGACTGGACCAGCTCCTCTGGCCTGTAACTCCCCCTGTTTGGCCAACCGTAGAGCAGCGACATCATCTGGATCCAGCTCAAAGATGCACCTGGAAAGCCGAGCCATGAAGGTGCCGTAAAGCTGATGAGCCTCCGTGATGACACCTGCTGCAAAGCGCCGCATGAAGTGCCAAATATCTAGGCGCACTTGGAGCTCATCCCACTCTATGAACATGGCTCTGACCTGCGACTGTCTGTGTGCGTGTGGGCTGCAGCAGTCTCTGTCCACATACATGACGGCGGGTGGTGCCACTCCCGCCTCCCTGTACCTCTTCATGAGACCCACCGCCATGGGCCACAATCCATGCCCCTCTGCCGCTGTGAGGACTGACACCAACACCTGGCCGTGCTCATTGCCTACATTAGTGCACCAACCAGCAGTGTTGGCAGCAGCGCCGGCCAGTTTTTTGGTGACCTATGTAAAAAAAAAAAACAGTAGAATAAACAAATTTCAGAAAAATTTAAGATAATAACAATTGTTATTACTCAAACTTGACTTTTTATACCTTTTTGGTGGAGTCCATCTTGAGGACAGAGCCAAAGACTGAGGTTATTTTGGCCTTGACCTCAGGTAGCCGCGAGAGGACGTCCCTGGCATACACAGACAACAGCCACTTGGGTTTGGGGATGGGTGGGAGGGGCGGGGGCGCAGAAAAGAGTGGAGGCTCAACGATGGAGGAGTCTGTGAAGGGCTCACAGACAGTGAGGTACTCCAGCGTCCGCTGTGACCACGCTGATGTGTGTTGCTCCTGCAGCTTTTTGTGAAGCTGTGTGACACTGTTGCCCCGGGTCCTCTCCCGCATCATTATGACTACACGGTAGTCACACGAGTACCTACAGACAGTCAAATAATTCTGTTCAGTGCCACATCTTATTATTTCAATGTTAATATCAGTAAATCAACGTATTTGATTTTATACAGTACAACAAATTACAGTGCATTGCTCTAAATATGAATGTGTTCTACCTGTATGTCAGAATGGCGGGGAATTTTCTGCGGTGTCCCATGTCGAGCTGTCCCAGGATGTCTTCAGACCAGGCTGGATACTTCTTCTTGCACCCTTTGCACTCCAGATACTCTGTGGCCATGTCATACCACCCGTCTATGTCCAGCACCTTGCGCACAGTGCGATAAAGGCCAGCAGCTGTCAGCTTGTGGTTATTGCAGGCTGGCTGGACACAGACAAGTGGAATGGACCACATCTTCAGCGGCATCTAGAGGAACAGAGGGCGGCAGAAGAAGATATCAGGAGAAGTAGGGGGCTGGGTGAAGACGGTCGGGGGCTGGGGAGGGTACCACCAGAAGTTGGGATGTGGCGTCAGCTCAGGCTTCCCTGTTTTTATGTTGGCCCTGAACAGAGTCTTCCTGATCCAGTCCTGCTGGAAAGATGGGAGTTGCTCTTTCCAGTGAACAGGAAGCTCTGCAGGCGACTGGGACACCTGGCCAGGGGTCCACAATGCTGGAGGAGCAGGATAAGGGGCAGGAGCAGGGGCAGTAGCACGAGCCGGGGCAGGAGCAGGGCCTCTCGAGCCTGCAGTGGCTGGAGCGTAAAAAAACACAACAAAATTATCTTATTGTTTTAGACTTTCACTGCATGACTTTCTCAGCTCTGCTGGACAGCTACTGCGATTACAAGGTTTACTGCAAAGCATGTATGATTAGTAGAGAGACGACATGATGATGAAAAGATGGAAGGAAGCAGTGAAAATCATCCTGTTTTTCATCCAAGCACCATTAGAAGAAATACAAGAAGAAAAAAAGATGGGATCAGCCAAGTGTGAAGCGAAGCAGACCAAACACTACAACAGCCACTTATTCCAAGGGGAGTGGGGGAAGTGTGAGATGACAAGAATGAGCTTTAGTCAGTGATTACGATAAAAAATGAAATCAAACCTTTTACATACACCTTTAAATTCTCTTTTTTCCTTTGAGGATGTTCACTCAAAGAGTGAATGTAGATTGACACCTGAGAAGTGCCATTCCTCTGTGTTGTGAAATAAAATAATATGATATGTCATTTAAAAAATACTGTTTTGTTTTATTTGTAATTGTTTGTAAAATATTGTTTAAGATTTACATACCTTGAGGAAGTTGTTCCTCAGCTTGCGAGGCTACAGTTGCCATCTCCACGTCATCTTCCTCCTCAAAAAAATCCGTAGCAGCAGAGTCTGTAAAATAACATAAAACACTAAGCACATGTCACCAACACACTTGTATGCGTTAAGTGATACTCACCACATGTAAAGAGCTGTCTCCGGGCTGCGGACTCAGACGCAGGAGGTACACGTGGTCCTGCAGCTGTTTAACACGTATTTTCGTTAGACATATATACTGCATAATATATACTGTAATGATTTTAAAGCTTGCAAATCACTTACAGGTTTTGGCTGGAGACAAAATCTTTTGTGCCAGCTGTGAAGCAGATAAATGCTTCCCCCGCGCCAACAGGGCCTTCACATTGGTCGCCAGCAGTGGCCTGTTCTGAGTGGCAGTAGGTCGAGGAGGAACAGACACAGTGGCAGTGGGCACAGCAGCAGTGAGGGCAGATGCAGCGGGCACAGTGGTGGTGGGCACGTGGGCTGGAGCCTGCCTCTTCAGCACGTATGCTTTGAAAAGGGCCATATTGGTGTTAGGCCTGGCCTTTGCCTTCTTCAGGTAGGTGATGAGAGCCTGGGCCTCCTTGCTTGGGTCCTCATACACCTCCTTCATTGACCTACCCTTAAAATCCCCAAACTCCACCATCAGACATCCAGAGTCTCCTGTCCTCTGGGCCTCCTGCAGCATGGCCTGTTTTTTCTGATACACCTCCACAGCCTCGCCTACCTCCCTGATCTGCGAGGTGTATCTGAGGAACAGGTGTTTGTTGGCCGACAGCGGGTTGTCCCTCTCCTCCTCCCCCAAAATGCTGCTGACCAGATAGCAGGCATACCCCAGTGAGTTCTCCAGCAGCCACAGAAACCTCTGACCCTGGTGTTTCCCAAACTGGATCTTGCAGTGAGCCAGAACCAGGAACTGGTCTGCAGGATTCCCTCCATTCTGCCTCACAAAGGCAGTGGCCTCAGCCAGGACCTCCTCCTTACACCTGGCCCTCCCTGCCAACACGATCTCCCTCCTATTGGCCTCCTCAGTTGGCCCCATTAGGAGTCGACCCTCAAGAGTTCTTCGTAAAACCGGGTATGCATACATAATCTGAAAGGACACAGGCATAAACAGAACGTTACATAGCTGTCATATTCCAACTGAAAGTATTTTACTACAGCATTTGTTTTTTATGTAATTAATTATTATAATATTATAATAATTAATGATTATTATTATTATGAGCATAAGCATTATTGTTTTTTTATACAACTGTGAATCACTTTGAATTGCCTTGTGTACAAATTGTAAATAGTGTGATGAACTTATTAATAAGAAAATAAATAACACTTCTTGGTACAATCTTGCTGGTATCATGCCATGCTTAAATCGTTTTGTTTTGTTTAGCTTTTGTGGCAGAGATTACTAAGAAACACCAAATATAACATAAAGGCATTTATTACAATTCATAATAATATGATCATCAAACAGATCTAAAACTTAAAATGGTATATCAAATCGTTTTGGTATTTCTTTTATAACATAGTTGAGAATCATTTGTTGAAACAAAAAAAAACTTGTCTTTAAATATGTATAACATAGTATTTAAAAAGATAACATAAATATGTATACTGGTGTATAACATAGTATAGTATAACATATATGAATTAAACTTTTTTTTTAAAGGTTTTAGTAAAAATGTTCTTGTGCTCAAAATAATGTAATGAATGACACAAAAAAAAAAACTAAATTAACAACAACAACAACAAAATGGTTTAAGGAGGATATAGCTTAATTAGCGGTCGGCTAATTATCTTGACAGTAGTGACATGTTTTTTACTGTATATCATGGTAAAGTTGCAGGTTCACATGTACAGAAGAAAACATGTGCTATTACACGCTAGCTAGCTTTATTGGCATGTTTAATTGTCTAAAAACACACACTGTTTATGAATAAATAATGATCGATTATACAGTCGTGAAGAATAGACTTACCTGTTGCAAAGATTGCAAAGATGACGATAATAATAGCGGTCGCCGATTGGTCAAAAGTAAGCCACAGGGAGCAGAGCCAGGAGAGAAACGCGATTGGTCAAAAGTAAGCCCCAGGAGAGAAACGCGATTGGTCAAAAGTAAGCCACAGGAGAGAAACGCGATTGGTCAAAAGTAAGCCACAGGAGAGAACGCGATTGGTCAAAAGTAAGCCACAGCAGAGAAACGCGATTGGCTCACGTGGGCTTACTTTGGGCTTACTTTGGCTCAATCGGTAGGAAGCAGTAGGCGCAAGCGAGAGGTAGCGGGATCGATGCCCGCATTCTCCACGCGGTGTACTGTCCTTTTACGCTCACTTCAAAGGGATGTTCAGTTTCAACGCCACATCAGCAGTTGCGCATCAGCTCTGTTTTTTCCCGCCCTTCCCCAAAACAAGTTAAAAAGTTTCCACCGAGATTTGAACTTGGATCGCTGGATTCAAAGCCCAGAGTGCTAACCATTGCACCATGGAACCACCACATGCTGGTCTCTGGTCGTCTGAGAGGCAGATAGCGATGAGGCTAGGTGGAATCAGAAAAGTTTTTTTCGGACGAGGTCCTGCGCACATTCCTGGCAAAAGCAGGTCCCACCGAGATTTGAACTCGGATCGCTGGATTCAGAGTCCAGAGTGCTAACCATTACACCATGGAACCTTGGCGTGGGTAGCCTTTTCCCACCGAGCAGCAGAGGTGTTTAGTCATTCAGCCCAGAAGCGCGACAGCAAAGATCACGTGAAGCCTTTTCTTTTTAAGCCCATGTTTCCCCGATCTCGACTGGCTTTTAGAGTGCCAGTTTCACCGCCACATCAGCAGTTGCGCATCAGCTCTGTTTTTTCCCGCCCTTCCGCAAAACAAGCTAAAAAGGTTCCACCGAGATTTGAACTCGGATCGCTGGACTCAAAGCCCAGAGTGCTAACCATTACACCATGGAACCACCACACGCTGGTCTCTGGCCGTCTGAGAGGCAGATAGCGATGAGGCTAGGTGGAATCAGGTTAACAGGAGATGACGTTTGCTCACTGGAGACCCTCGACCAAAAACACAGGAACCAGGTTGCTCTGCCGAAACCCGGGATCGAACCAGGGACCTTTAGATCTTCAGTCTAACGCTCTCCCAACTGAGCTATTTCGGCCAGGTCTACTGGCAAATGGTTTGTCCAGCAGGGATTTCTGGGAGACCGCCCGTCACTTTCGAGGTGAGCAGAGCTGAGGGTCCCAGAGAGCAAAAGTGTGGCCAGTACGGGGATCGAACCCACGACCTTGGCGTTATTAGCACCACGCTCTAACCAACTGAGCTAACCGGCCCCGCTCTGACTCCTTTTATCCCCAATTTCCCAGGAATATCCTAGTTGCCCTAGTCAGCTTGAAGAGATTAAAAGCAAAGCCTGAGAACGGGCTCGTCCGGGATTTGAACCCGGGACCTCTCGCAACCTAAACGAGAATCATACCCCTAGACCAACGAGCCAACACACACATGTCCTTCCTGCTGCTGCCTGGCCGAAAACATTTCCGTTTCCCAGGCTTAAAGCACAAAGGTTTAATTAAATGTACAACTAAACGGTAGCCAGTGCAAAGTTGCCGACACAGAGGAAATACGGTCTCTTTGCTTTGTGAGAACTTGACCTACAAAAAACGCTAGTACATATGGGCGTATGCCAAATCGATTGACCTGATGCCTGATAGGTTACAAGTTACTGGTGCCCTCCTTATGAGAACAAAATCCACATTCGATCAAAGTCGGAAGCTATTGCAGATGCTCGATGGTGTTTTAAAAGGAGTTTTGAGCAGGACCTCTCTGGAACACAGGCCTCCACCACCCGGAACAAAACATGAACATTCCATGCACGCGCCACAGCAAACTTGAGCTGATGTAAACTCTCACATAACACCCGCTGTCTTCTTTGCACACGAGGCAACTGAGCAATCATACCCCTAGACCAACGAGCCAACACACACACATCCTTCCTGCTGCTGCCTGGCCGCAAACATTTCCGTTTGCAAGGCTTAAAGCACAAAGGTTTAATTAAATGTACAACTAAACGGTAGCCAGTGCAAAGTTGCCGACACAGAGGAAATACGGTCTCTTTGCTTTGTGGGCATTGGAAACCACGCTGCAGCACTTTCACACATGCTGTGGGATGGACACCTTCTCACCAAATCGTCGAGGGGAATTAGCTCATATGGTAGAGCGCTCGCTTAGCATGCGAGAGCTAGCGGGATCGATGCCTGCATTCTCCACGCGGTGTACTGCCCTTTTACGCTCACTTCAAAGGGATGTTCAGTTTCACCGCCACATCAGCAGTTGCGCATCAGCTCTGTTTTTTCCCGCCCTTCCGCAAAACAAGTTAAAAAGTTTCCACCGAGATTTGAACTTGGATCGCTGGATTCAAAGCCCAGAGTGCTAACCATTGCACCATGGAACCACCACACGCTGGTCTCTGGTCGTCTGAGAGGCAGATAGCGATGAGGGTAGGTGGAATCAGAAAAGTTTTTTTCGGACGAGGTCCTGCGCACATTCCTGGCAAAAGCAGGTCCCACCGAGATTTGAACTCGAATCGCTGGATTCAGAGTCCAGAGTGCTAACCATTACACCATGGAACCTTGGCGTGGGTAGCCTTTTCCCACCGAGCAGCAGAGGTGTTTAGTCATTCAGCCCAGAAGCGCGACAGCAAAGAGCACGTGAAGCCTTTTCTTTTTAAGCCCATGTTTCCCCGATCTCGACTGGCTTTTAGAGTGCCAGTTTCACCGCCACATCAGCAGTTGCGCATCAGCTCTGTTTTTTCCCGCCCTTCCGCAAAACAAGCTAAAAAGGTTCCACCGAGATTTGAACTCGGATCGCTGGATTCAAAGCCCAGAGTGCTAACCATTGCACCATGGAACCACCACACGCTGGTCTCTGGCCGTCTGAGAGGCAGATAGCGATGAGGCTTGGTGGAATCAGAAAAGTTTTTTTGAATTCTGCATTTTACAACGCTATAACTGCCTACATGCGCCGGAGTCAAGCTATTATTCGAGCGATCTGTGACAATTCCCGTGTGCAGCGGCGGCGTTGACCGTACATGGAGCGTCGGTTTGGGGTTAACCCAGAGCATGGTGGGATAAATTTATCAATGAAGACGTTGTGTTTACAACGGCACGCGCATGCCCAGTGTTGGTGAATGGTCACGTGATCCGCGTTTTCAGTCGTTTTAATGTGGACGGAGATCAATTCTAATACGCAGCTAAAACGCTGGTGTGGACGGAGATCGTATTCGTTTTAATTCTCCGTTTCTAAACTAAAACGCAGTAGTGTGGATGGGGCCTGAGCTAGCCGGGCAGCCGCTGTGAGCTGCTTGGGGCTGGTCGCGGTTTTTATCCGTGCCTAAATTGCGCCCGTCATCCGGAGCCTCACATTTCGCACAGGCTTGGCATAGCGTCTCGCGGGTAAAGTCAGGGTTAAGCCTAGAGCCAGGCTCAGAGTGTACTTTGTTTGTTTAAGCCATATATGTTGTTGGGGGATACAATTTCACCCAGTAGAGCAGGCCAGTAATATGCACAATCACAACCCGGAGCTAAAGTTCCGTTTCGGGTCTGTCAAACCGGAACTTGACCTACAAAAAACGCTAGTACATATGGGCGTATGCCAAATCGATTGACCTGATGCCTGATAGGTTACAAGTTACTGGTGCCCTCCTTATGAGAACAAAATCCACATTCGATCAAAGTCGGAAGCTATTGCAGATGCTCAATGGTGTTTTAAAAGGAGTTTTGAGCAGGACCTCTCTGGAACACAGGCCTCCACCACCCGGAACAAAACATGAACATTCCATGCACGCGCCACAGCAAACTTGAGCTGATGTAAACTCTCACATAACACCCGCTGTCTTCTTTGCACACGAGGCAACTGAGCAATCATACCCCTAGACCAACGAGCCAACACACACACATCCTTCCTGCTGCTGCCTGGCCGCAAACATTTCCGTTTGCAAGGCTTAAAGCACAAAGGTTTAATTAAATGTACAACTAAACGGTCGCCAGTGCAAAGTTGCCGACA
>NW_026606705.1:3792500-3797500 GCF_029890125.1 Rhinichthys klamathensis goyatoka
GAGACCGCCCGTCACTTTCGAGGTGAGCAGAGCTGAGGGTCCCAGAGAGCAAAAGTGTGGCCAGTACGGGGATCGAACCCACGACCTTGGCGTTATTAGCACCACGCTCTAACCAACTGAGCTAACCGGCCCCGCTCTGACTCCTTTTATCCCCAATTTCCCAGGAATATCCTAGTTGCCCTAGTCAGCTTGAAGAGATTAAAAGCAAAGCCTGAGAACGGGCTCGTCCGGGATTTGAACCCGGGACCTCTCGCAACCTAAACGAGAATCATACCCCTAGACCAACGAGCCAACACACACATGTCCTTCCTGCTGCTGCCTGGCCGAAAACATTTCCGTTTCCCAGGCTTAAAGCACAAAGGTTTAATTAAATGTACAACTAAACGGTAGCCAGTGCAAAGTTGCCGACACAGAGGAAATACGGTCTCTTTGCTTTGTGAGAACTTGACCTACAAAAAACGCTAGTACATATGGGCGTATGCCAAATCGATTGACCTGATGCCTGATAGGTTACAAGTTACTGGTGCCCTCCTTATGAGAACAAAATCCACATTCGATCAAAGTCGGAAGCTATTGCAGATGCTCGATGGTGTTTTAAAAGGAGTTTTGAGCAGGACCTCTCTGGAACACAGGCCTCCACCACCCGGAACAAAACATGAACATTCCATGCACGCGCCACAGCAAACTTGAGCTGATGTAAACTCTCACATAACACCCGCTGTCTTCTTTGCACACGAGGCAACTGAGCAATCATACCCCTAGACCAACGAGCCAACACACACACATCCTTCCTGCTGCTGCCTGGCCGCAAACATTTCCGTTTGCAAGGCTTAAAGCACAAAGGTTTAATTAAATGTACAACTAAACGGTAGCCAGTGCAAAGTTGCCGACACAGAGGAAATACGGTCTCTTTGCTTTGTGGGCATTGGAAACCACGCTGCAGCACTTTCACACATGCTGTGGGATGGACACCTTCTCACCACATCGTCGAGGGGAATTAGCTCAAATGGTAGAGCGCTCGCTTAGCATGCGAGAGGTAGCGGGATCGATGCCCGCATTCTCCACGCGGTGTACTGTCCTTTTACGCTCACTTCAAAGGGATGTTCAGTTTCAACGCCACATCAGCAGTTGCGCATCAGCTCTGTTTTTTCCCGCCCTTCCCCAAAACAAGTTAAAAAGTTTCCACCGAGATTTGAACTTGGATCGCTGGATTCAAAGCCCAGAGTGCTAACCATTGCACCATGGAACCACCACATGCTGGTCTCTGGTCGTCTGAGAGGCAGATAGCGATGAGGCTAGGTGGAATCAGAAAAGTTTTTTTCGGACGAGGTCCTGCGCACATTCCTGGCAAAAGCAGGTCCCACCGAGATTTGAACTCGGATCGCTGGATTCAGAGTCCAGAGTGCTAACCATTACACCATGGAACCTTGGCGTGGGTAGCCTTTTCCCACCGAGCAGCAGAGGTGTTTAGTCATTCAGCCCAGAAGCGCGACAGCAAAGATCACGTGAAGCCTTTTCTTTTTAAGCCCATGTTTCCCCGATCTCGACTGGCTTTTAGAGTGCCAGTTTCACCGCCACATCAGCAGTTGCGCATCAGCTCTGTTTTTTCCCGCCCTTCCGCAAAACAAGCTAAAAAGGTTCCACCGAGATTTGAACTCGGATCGCTGGACTCAAAGCCCAGAGTGCTAACCATTACACCATGGAACCACCACACGCTGGTCTCTGGCCGTCTGAGAGGCAGATAGCGATGAGGCTAGGTGGAATCAGGTTAACAGGAGATGACGTTTGCTCACTGGAGACCCTCGACCAAAAACACAGGAACCAGGTTGCTCTGCCGAAACCCGGGATCGAACCAGGGACCTTTAGATCTTCAGTCTAACGCTCTCCCAACTGAGCTATTTCGGCCAGGTCTACTGGCAAATGGTTTGTCCAGCAGGGATTTCTGGGAGACCGCCCGTCACTTTCGAGGTGAGCAGAGCTGAGGGTCCCAGAGAGCAAAAGTGTGGCCAGTACGGGGATCGAACCCACGACCTTGGCGTTATTAGCACCAAGCTCTAACCAACTGAGCTAACCGGCCCCGCTCTGACTCCTTTTATCCCCAATTTCCCAGGAATATCCTAGTTGCCCTAGTCAGCTTGAAGAGATTAAAAGCAAAGCCTGAGAACGGGCTCGTCCGGGATTTGAACCCGGGACCTCTCGCAACCTAAACGAGAATCATACCCCTAGACCAACGAGCCAACACACACATGTCCTTCCTGCTGCTGCCTGGCCGAAAACATTTCCGTTTCCCAGGCTTAAAGCACAAAGGTTTAATTAAATGTACAACTAAACGGTAGCCAGTGCAAAGTTGCCGACACAGAGGAAATACGGTCTCTTTGCTTTGTGAGAACTTGACCTACAAAAAACGCTAGTACATATGGGCGTATGCCAAATCGATTGACCTGATGCCTGATAGGTTACAAGTTACTGGTGCCCTCCTTATGAGAACAAAATCCACATTCGATCAAAGTCGGAAGCTATTGCAGATGCTCGATGGTGTTTTAAAAGGAGTTTTGAGCAGGACCTCTCTGGAACACAGGCCTCCACCACCCGGAACAAAACATGAACATTCCATGCACGCGCCACAGCAAACTTGAGCTGATGTAAACTCTCACATAACACCCGCTGTCTTCTTTGCACACGAGGCAACTGAGCAATCATACCCCTAGACCAACGAGCCAACACACACACATCCTTCCTGCTGCTGCCTGGCCGCAAACATTTCCGTTTGCAAGGCTTAAAGCACAAAGGTTTAATTAAATGTACAACTAAACGGTAGCCAGTGCAAAGTTGCCGACACAGAGGAAATACGGTCTCTTTGCTTTGTGGGCATTGGAAACCACGCTGCAGCACTTTCACACATGCTGTGGGATGGACACCTTCTCACCACATCGTCGAGGGGAATTAGCTCAAATGGTAGAGCGCTCGCTTAGCATGCGAGAGCTAGCGGGATCGATGCCTGCATTCTCCACGCGGTGTACTGCCCTTTTACGCTCACTTCAAAGGGATGTTCAGTTTCACCGCCACATCAGCAGTTGCGCATCAGCTCTGTTTTTTCCCGCCCTTCCGCAAAACAAGTTAAAAAGTTTCCACCGAGATTTGAACTTGGATCGCTGGATTCAAAGCCCAGAGTGCTAACCATTGCACCATGGAACCACCACACGCTGGTCTCTGGTCGTCTGAGAGGCAGATAGCGATGAGGGTAGGTGGAATCAGAAAAGTTTTTTTCGGACGAGGTCCTGCGCACATTCCTGGCAAAAGCAGGTCCCACCGAGATTTGAACTCGAATCGCTGGATTCAGAGTCCAGAGTGCTAACCATTACACCATGGAACCTTGGCGTGGGTAGCCTTTTCCCACCGAGCAGCAGAGGTGTTTAGTCATTCAGCCCAGAAGCGCGACAGCAAAGAGCACGTGAAGCCTTTTCTTTTTAAGCCCATGTTTCCCCGATCTCGACTGGCTTTTAGAGTGCCAGTTTCACCGCCACATCAGCAGTTGCGCATCAGCTCTGTTTTTTCCCGCCCTTCCGCAAAACAAGCTAAAAAGGTTCCACCGAGATTTGAACTCGGATCGCTGGATTCAAAGCCCAGAGTGCTAACCATTACACCATGGAACCACCACACGCTGGTCTCTGGCCGTCTGAGAGGCAGATAGTGATGAGGCTAGGTGGAATCAGGTTAACAGGAGATGACGTTTGCTCACTGGAGACCCTCGACCAAAAACACAGGAACCAGGTTGCTCTGCCGAAACCCGGGATCGAACCAGGGACCTTTAGATCTTCAGTCTAACGCTCTCCCAACTGAGCTATTTCGGCCAGGTCTACTGGCAAATGGTTTGTCCAGCAGGGATTTCTGGGAGACCGCCCGTCACTTTCGAGGTGAGCAGAGCTGAGGGTCCCAGAGAGCAAAAGTGTGGCCAGTACGGGGATCGAACCCACGACCTTGGCGTTATTAGCACCACGCTCTAACCAACTGAGCTAACCGGCCCCGATCTGACTCCTTTTATCCCCAATTTCCCAGGAATATCCTAGTTGCCCTAGTCAGCTTGAAGAGATTAAAAGCAAAGCCTGAGAACGGGCTCGTCCGGGATTTGAACCCGGGACCTCTCGCACCCTAAGCGAGAATCATACCCCTAGACCAACGAGCCAACACACACATGTCCTTCCTGCTGCTGCCTGGCCGAAAACATTTCCGTTTTCCAGGCTTAAAGCACAAAGGTTTAATTAAATGTACAACTAAACGGTAGCCAGTGCAAAGTTGCCGACACAGAAGAAATACGGTCTCTTTGCTTTGTGAGAACTTGACCTACAAAAAACGCTAGTACATATGGGCGTATGCCAAATCGATTGACCTGATGCCTGATAGGTTACAAGTTACTGGTGCCCTCCTTATGAGAACAAAATCCACATTCGATCAAAGTCGGAAGCTATTGCAGATGCTCGATGGTGTTTTAAAAGGAGTTTTGAGCAGGACCACTCTGGAACACAGGCCTCCACCACCCGGAACAAAACATGAACATTCCATGCACGCGCCACAGCAAACTTGAGCTGATGTAAACTCTCACATAACACCCGCTGTCTTCTTTGCACACGAGGCAACTGAGCAATCATACCCCTAGACCAACGAGCCAACACACACACATCCTTCCTGCTGCTGCCTGGCCGCAAACATTTCCGTTTGCAAGGCTTAAAGCACAAAGGTTTAATTAAATGTACAACTAAACGGTAGCCAGTGCAAAGTTGCCGACACAGAGGAAATACGGTCTCTTTGCTTTTTGGGCATTGGAAACCACGCTGCAGCACTTTCACACATGCTGTGGGATGGACACCTTCTCACCACATCGTCGAGGGGAATTAGCTCAAATGGTAGAGCGCTCGCCTAGCATGCTAGAGGTAGCGGGATCGATGCCCGCATTCTCCACGCGGTGTACTGCCCTTTTACGCTCACTTCAAAGGGATGTTCAG
>NW_026606705.1:3805000-3807500 GCF_029890125.1 Rhinichthys klamathensis goyatoka
CACATCGTCGAGGGGAATTAGCTCAAATGGTAGAGCGCTCGCTTAGCATGCGAGAGGTAGCGGGATCGATGCCCGCATTCTCCACGCGGTGTACTGTCCTTTTACGCTCACTTCAAAGGGATGTTCAGTTTCAACGCCACATCAGCAGTTGCGCATCAGCTCTGTTTTTTCCCGCCCTTCCCCAAAACAAGTTAAAAAGTTTCCACCGAGATTTGAACTTGGATCGCTGGATTCAAAGCCCAGAGTGCTAACCATTGCACCATGGAACCACCACATGCTGGTCTCTGGTCGTCTGAGAGGCAGATAGCGATGAGGCTAGGTGGAATCAGAAAAGTTTTTTTCGGACGAGGTCCTGCGCACATTCCTGGCAAAAGCAGGTCCCACCGAGATTTGAACTCGGATCGCTGGATTCAGAGTCCAGAGTGCTAACCATTACACCATGGAACCTTGGCGTGGGTAGCCTTTTCCCACCGAGCAGCAGAGGTGTTTAGTCATTCAGCCCAGAAGCGCGACAGCAAAGATCACGTGAAGCCTTTTCTTTTTAAGCCCATGTTTCCCCGATCTCGACTGGCTTTTAGAGTGCCAGTTTCACCGCCACATCAGCAGTTGCGCATCAGCTCTGTTTTTTCCCGCCCTTCCGCAAAACAAGCTAAAAAGGTTCCACCGAGATTTGAACTCGGATCGCTGGACTCAAAGCCCAGAGTGCTAACCATTACACCATGGAACCACCACACGCTGGTCTCTGGCCGTCTGAGAGGCAGATATCGATGAGGCTAGGTGGAATCAGGTTAACAGGAGATGACGTTTGCTCACTGGAGACCCTCGACCAAAAACACAGGAACCAGGTTGCTCTGCCGAAACCCGGGATCGAACCAGGGACCTTTAGATCTTCAGTCTAACGCTCTCCCAACTGAGCTATTTCGGCCAGGTCTACTGGCAAATGGTTTGTCCAGCAGGGATTTCTGGGAGACCGCCCGTCACTTTCGAGGTGAGCAGAGCTGAGGGTCCCAGAGAGCAAAAGTGTGGCCAGTACGGGGATCGAACCCACGACCTTGGCGTTATTAGCACCACGCTCTAACCAACTGAGCTAACCGGCCCCGCTCTGACTCCTTTTATCCCCAATTTCCCAGGAATATCCTAGTTGCCCTAGTCAGCTTGAAGAGATTAAAAGCAAAGCCTGAGAACGGGCTCGTCCGGGATTTGAACCCGGGACCTCTCGCAACCTAAACGAGAATCATACCCCTAGACCAACGAGCCAACACACACATGTCCTTCCTGCTGCTGCCTGGCCGAAAACATTTCCGTTTCCCAGGCTTAAAGCACAAAGGTTTAATTAAATGTACAACTAAACGGTAGCCAGTGCAAAGTTGCCGACACAGAGGAAATACGGTCTCTTTGCTTTGTGAGAACTTGACCTACAAAAAACGCTAGTACATATGGGCGTATGCCAAATCGATTGACCTGATGCCTGATAGGTTACAAGTTACTGGTGCCCTCCTTATGAGAACAAAATCCACATTCGATCAAAGTCGGAAGCTATTGCAGATGCTCGATGGTGTTTTAAAAGGAGTTTTGAGCAGGACCTCTCTGGAACACAGGCCTCCACCACCCGGAACAAAACATGAACATTCCATGCACGCGCCACAGCAAACTTGAGCTGATGTAAACTCTCACATAACACCCGCTGTCTTCTTTGCACACGAGGCAACTGAGCAATCATACCCCTAGACCAACGAGCCAACACACACACATCCTTCCTGCTGCTGCCTGGCCGCAAACATTTCCGTTTGCAAGGCTTAAAGCACAAAGGTTTAATTAAATGTACAACTAAACGGTAGCCAGTGCAAAGTTGCCGACACAGAGGAAATACGGTCTCTTTGCTTTGTGGGCATTGGAAACCACGCTGCAGCACTTTCACACATGCTGTGGGATGGACACCTTCTCACCACATCGTCGAGGGGAATTAGCTCAAATGGTAGAGCGCTCGCTTAGCATGCGAGAGCTAGCGGGATCGATGCCTGCATTCTCCACGCGGTGTACTGCCCTTTTACGCTCACTTCAAAGGGATGTTCAGTTTCACCGCCACATCAGCAGTTGCGCATCAGCTCTGTTTTTTCCCGCCCTTCCGCAAAACAAGTTAAAAAGTTTCCACCGAGATTTGAACTTGGATCGCTGGATTCAAAGCCCAGAGTGCTAACCATTGCACCATGGAACCACCACACGCTGGTCTCTGGTCGTCTGAGAGGCAGATAGCGATGAGGGTAGGTGGAATCAGAAAAGTTTTTTTCGGACGAGGTCCTGCGCACATTCCTGGCAAAAGCAGGTCCCACCGAGATTTGAACTCGAATCGCTGGATTCAGAGTCCAGAGTGCTAACCATTACACCATGGAACCTTGGCGTGGGTAGCCTTTTCCCACCGAGCAGCAGAGGTGTTTAGTCATTCAGCCCAGAAGCGCGACAGCAAAGAGCACGTGAAGCCTTTTCTTTTTAAGCCCATGTT
>NW_026606705.1:3810000-3842500 GCF_029890125.1 Rhinichthys klamathensis goyatoka
CCTTTTATCCCCAATTTCCCAGGAATATCCTAGTTGCCCTAGTCAGCTTGAAGAGATTAAAAGCAAAGCCTGAGAACGGGCTCGTCCGGGATTTGAACCCGGGACCTCTCGCACCCTAAGCGAGAATCATACCCCTAGACCAACGAGCCAACACACACATGTCCTTCCTGCTGCTGCCTGGCCGAAAACATTTCCGTTTGCCAGGCTTAAAGCACAAAGGTTTAATTAAATGTACAACTAAACGGTAGCCAGTGCAAAGTTGCCGACACAGAGGAAATACGGTCTCTTTGCTTTGTGAGAACTTGACCTACAAAAAACGCTAGTACATATGGGCGTATGCCAAATCGATTGACCTGATGCCTGATAGGTTACAAGTTACTGGTGCCCTCCTTATGAGAACAAAATCCACATTCGATCAAAGTCGGAAGCTATTGCAGATGCTCGATGGTGTTTTAAAAGGAGTTTTGAGCAGGACCACTCTGGAACACAGGCCTCCACCACCCGGAACAAAACATGAACATTCCATGCACGCGCCACAGCAAACTTGGCAGAAGCAGGTCCCGCCGAGATTTGAACTCGGATCGCTGGATTCAGAGTAGATACGCTAATGGATACGCCCAACGTGGGGCTCAAACCCACGACCCTGAGATTAAGAGTCTCATGCTCTACCGACTGAGCTAGCCGGGCAGCCGCTGTGAGCTGCTTGGGGCTGGTCGCGGTTTTTATCCGTGCCTAAATTACGCCCGTCATCCGGAGCCTCACATTTCGCACAGGCTTGGCATAGCGTCTCGCGGGTAAAGTCAGGGTTAAGCCTAGAGCCAGGCTCAGAGTGTACTTTTTTTGTTTAAGCCATATATGTTGTTGGGGGATACAATTTCACCCGGTAGAGCAGGCCAGTAATATGCACAATCACAACCCGGAGCTAAAGTTCCGTTTCGGGTCTGTCAAACCGGAACTTGACCTACAAAAAACGCTAGTACATATGGGCGTATGCCAAATCGATTGACCTGATGCCTGATAGGTTACAAGTTACTGGTGCCCTCCTTATGAGAACAAAATCCACATTCGATCAAAGTCGGAAGCTATTGCAGATGCTCGATGGTGTTTTAAAAGGAGTTTTGAGCAGGACCACTCTGGAACACAGGCCTCCACCACCCGGAACAAAACATGAACATTCCATGCACGCGCCACAGCAAACTTGAGCTGATGTAAACTCTCACATAACACCCGCTGTCTTCTTTGCACACGAGGCAACTGAGCAATCATACCCCTAGACCAACGAGCCAACACACACACATCCTTCCTGCTGCTGCCTGGCCGCAAACATTTCCGTTTGCAAGGCTTAAAGCACAAAGGTTTAATTAAATGTACAACTAAACGGTAGCCAGTGCAAAGTTGCCGACACAGAGGAAATACGGTCTCTTTGCTTTTTGGGAATTGGAAACCACGCTGCAGCACTTTCACACATGCTGTGGGATGGACACCTTCTCACCACATCGTCGAGGGGAATTAGCTCAAATGGTAGAGCGCTCGCTTAGCATGCGAGAGGTAGCGGGATCGATGCCCGCATTCTCCACGCGGTGTACTGCCCTTTTACGCTCACTTCAAAGGGATGTTCAGTTTCACCGCCACATCAGCAGTTGCGCATCAGCTCTGTTTTTTCCCGCCCTTCCCCAAAACAAGTTAAAAAGTTTCCACCGAGATTTGAACTTGGATCGCTGGATTCAAAGCCCAGAGTGCTAACCATTGCACCATGGAACCACCACATGCTGGTCTCTGGTCGTCTGAGAGGCAGATAGCGATGAGGCTAGGTGGAATCAGAAAAGTTTTTTTCGGACGAGGTCCTGCGCACATTCCTGGCAAAAGCAGGTCCCACCGAGATTTGAACTCGGATCGCTGGATTCAGAGTCCAGAGTGCTAACCATTACACCATGGAACCTTGGCGTGGGTAGCCTTTTCCCACCGAGCAGCAGAGGTGTTTAGTCATTCAGCCCAGAAGCGCGACAGCAAAGAGCACGTGAAGCCTTTTCTTTTTAAGCCCATGTTTCCCCGATCTCGACTGGCTTTTAGAGTGCCAGTTTCACCGCCACATCAGCAGTTGCGCATCAGCTCTGTTTTTTCCCGCCCTTCCGCAAAACAAGCTAAAAAGGTTCCACCGAGATTTGAACTCGGATCGCTGGACTCAAAGCCCAGAGTGCTAACCATTACACCATGGAACCACCACACGCTGGTCTCTGGCCGTCTGAGAGGCAGATAGCGATGAGGCTAGGTGGAATCAGGTTAACAGGAGATGACGTTTGCTCACTGGAGACCCTCGACCAAAAACACAGGAACCAGGTTGCTCTGCCGAAACCCGGGATCGAACCAGGGACCTTTAGATCTTCAGTCTAACGCTCTCCCAACTGAGCTATTTCGGCCAGGTCTACTGGCAAATGGTTTGTCCAGCAGGGATTTCTGGGAGACCGCCCGTCACTTTCGAGGTGAGCAGAGCTGAGGGTCCCAGAGAGCAAAAGTGTGGCCAGTACGGGGATCGAACCCACGACCTTGGCGTTATTAGCACCACGCTCTAACCAACTGAGCTAACCGGCCCCGCTCTGACTCCTTTTATCCCCAATTTCCCAGGAATATCCTAGTTGCCCTAGTCAGCTTGAAGAGATTAAAAGCAAAGCCTGAGAACGGGCTCGTCCGGGATTTGAACCCGGGACCTCTCGCACCCTAAGCGAGAATCATACCCCTAGACCAACGAGCCAACACACACATGTCCTTCCTGCTGCTGCCTGGCCGAAAACATTTCCGTTTCCCAGGCTTAAAGCACAAAGGTTTAATTAAATGTACAACTAAACGGTAGCCAGTGCAAAGTTGCCGACACAGAGGAAATACGGTCTCTTTGCTTTGTGAGAACTTGACCTACAAAAAACGCTAGTACATATGGGCGTATGCCAAATCGATTGACCTGATGCCTGATAGGTTACAAGTTACTGGTGCCCTCCTTATGAGAACAAAATCCACATTCGATCAAAGTCGGAAGCTATTGCAGATGCTCGATGGTGTTTTAAAAGGAGTTTTGAGCAGGACCTCTCTGGAACACAGGCCTCCACCACCCGGAACAAAACATGAACATTCCATGCACGCGCCACAGCAAACTTGAGCTGATGTAAACTCTCACATAACACCCGCTGTCTTCTTTGCACACGAGGCAACTGAGCAATCATACCCCTAGACCAACGAGCCAACACACACACATCCTTCCTGCTGCTGCCTGGCCGCAAACATTTCCGTTTGCAAGGCTTAAAGCACAAAGGTTTAATTAAATGTACAACTAAACGGTAGCCAGTGCAAAGTTGCCGACACAGAGGAAATACGGTCTCTTTGCTTTGTGGGCATTGGAAACCACGCTGCAGCACTTTCACACATGCTGTGGGATGGACACCTTCTCACCACATCGTCGAGGGGAATTAGCTCAAATGGTAGAGCGCTCGCTTAGCATGCGAGAGCTAGCGGGATCGATGCCTGCATTCTCCACGCGGTGTACTGCCCTTTTACGCTCACTTCAAAGGGATGTTCAGTTTCACCGCCACATCAGCAGTTGCGCATCAGCTCTGTTTTTTCCCGCCCTTCCGCAAAACAAGTTAAAAAGTTTCCACCGAGATTTGAACTTGGATCGCTGGATTCAAAGCCCAGAGTGCTAACCATTGCACCATGGAACCACCACACGCTGGTCTCTGGTCGTCTGAGAGGCAGATAGCGATGAGGCTAGGTGGAATCAGAAAAGTTTTTTTCGGACGAGGTCCTGCGCACATTCCTGGCAAAAGCAGGTCCCACCGAGATTTGAACTCGAATCGCTGGATTCAGAGTCCAGAGTGCTAACCATTACACCATGGAACCTTGGCGTGGGTAGCCTTTTCCCACCGAGCAGCAGAGGTGTTTAGTCATTCAGCCCAGAAGCGCGACAGCAAAGAGCACGTGAAGCCTTTTCTTTTTAAGCCCATGTTTCCCCGATCTCGACTGGCTTTTAGAGTGCCAGTTTCACCGCCACATCAGCAGTTGCGCATCAGCTCTGTTTTTTCCCGCCCTTCCGCAAAACAAGCTAAAAAGGTTCCACCGAGATTTGAACTCGGATCGCTGGACTCAAAGCCCAGAGTGCTAACCATTACACCATGGAACCACCACACGCTGGTCTCTGGCCGTCTGAGAGGCAGATAGCGATGAGGCTAGGTGGAATCAGGTTAACAGGAGATGACGTTTGCTCACTGGAGACCCTCGACCAAAAACACAGGAACCAGGTTGCTCTGCCGAAACCCGGGATCGAACCAGGGACCTTTAGATCTTCAGTCTAACGCTCTCCCAACTGAGCTATTTCGGCCAGGTCTACTGGCAAATGGTTTGTCCAGCAGGGATTTCTGGGAGACCGCCCGTCACTTTCGAGGTGAGCAGAGCTGAGGGTCCCAGAGAGCAAAAGTGTGGCCAGTACGGGGATCGAACCCACGACCTTGGCGTTATTAGCACCACGCTCTAACCAACTGAGCTAACCGGCCCCGCTCTGACTCCTTTTATCCCCAATTTCCCAGGAATATCCTAGTTGCCCTAGTCAGCTTGAAGAGATTAAAAGCAAAGCCTGAGAACGGGCTCGTCCGGGATTTGAACCCGGGACCTCTCGCACCCTAAGCGAGAATCATACCCCTAGACCAACGAGCCAACACACACATGTCCTTCCTGCTGCTGCCTGGCCGAAAACATTTCCGTTTCCCAGGCTTAAAGCACAAAGGTTTAATTAAATGTACAACTAAACGGTAGCCAGTGCAAAGTTGCCGACACAGAGGAAATACGGTCTCTTTGCTTTGTGAGAACTTGACCTACAAAAAACGCTAGTACATATGGGCGTATGCCAAATCGATTGACCTGATGCCTGATAGGTTACAAGTTACTGGTGCCCTCCTTATGAGAACAAAATCCACATTCGATCAAAGTCGGAAGCTATTGCAGATGCTCGATGGTGTTTTAAAAGGAGTTTTGAGCAGGACCTCTCTGGAACACAGGCCTCCACCACCCGGAACAAAACATGAACATTCCATGCACGCGCCACAGCAAACTTGAGCTGATGTAAACTCTCACATAACACCCGCTGTCTTCTTTGCACACGAGGCAACTGAGCAATCATACCCCTAGACCAACGAGCCAACACACACACATCCTTCCTGCTGCTGCCTGGCCGCAAACATTTCCGTTTGCAAGGCTTAAAGCACAAAGGTTTAATTAAATGTACAACTAAACGGTAGCCAGTGCAAAGTTGCCGACACAGAGGAAATACGGTCTCTTTGCTTTGTGGGCATTGGAAACCACGCTGCAGCACTTTCACACATGCTGTGGGATGGACACCTTCTCACCACATCGTCGAGGGGAATTAGCTCAAATGGTAGAGCGCTCGCTTAGCATGCGAGAGCTAGCGGGATCGATGCCTGCATTCTCCACGCGGTGTACTGCCCTTTTACGCTCACTTCAAAGGGATGTTCAGTTTCACCGCCACATCAGCAGTTGCGCATCAGCTCTGTTTTTTCCCGCCCTTCCGCAAAACAAGTTAAAAAGTTTCCACCGAGATTTGAACTTGGATCGCTGGATTCAAAGCCCAGAGTGCTAACCATTGCACCATGGAACCACCACACGCTGGTCTCTGGTCGTCTGAGAGGCAGATAGCGATGAGGCTAGGTGGAATCAGAAAAGTTTTTTTCGGACGAGGTCCTGCGCACATTCCTGGCAAAAGCAGGTCCCACCGAGATTTGAACTCGAATCGCTGGATTCAGAGTCCAGAGTGCTAACCATTACACCATGGAACCTTGGCGTGGGTAGCCTTTTCCCACCGAGCAGCAGAGGTGTTTAGTCATTCAGCCCAGAAGCGCGACAGCAAAGAGCACGTGAAGCCTTTTCTTTTTAAGCCCATGTTTCCCCGATCTCGACTGGCTTTTAGAGTGCCAGTTTCACCGCCACATCAGCAGTTGCGCATCAGCTCTGTTTTTTCCCGCCCTTCCGCAAAACAAGCTAAAAAGGTTCCACCGAGATTTGAACTCGGATCGCTGGATTCAAAGCCCAGAGTGCTAACCATTACACCATGGAACCACCACACGCTGGTCTCTGGCCGTCTGAGAGGCAGATAGTGATGAGGCTAGGTGGAATCAGGTTAACAGGAGATGACGTTTGCTCACTGGAGACCCTCGACCAAAAACACAGGAACCAGGTTGCTCTGCCGAAACCCGGGATGGAACCAGGGACCTTTAGATCTTCAGTCTAACGCTCTCCCAACTGAGCTATTTCGGCCAGGTCTACTGGCAAATGGTTTGTCCAGCAGGGATTTCTGGGAGACCGCCCGTCACTTTCGAGGTGAGCAGAGCTGAGGGTCCCAGAGAGCAAAAGTGTGGCCAGTACGGGGATCGAACCCACGACCTTGGCGTTATTAGCACCACGCTCTAACCAACTGAGCTAACCGGCCCCGATCTGACTCCTTTTATCCCCAATTTCCCAGGAATATCCTAGTTGCCCTAGTCAGCTTGAAGAGATTAAAAGCAAAGCCTGAGAACGGGCTCGTCCGGGATTTGAACCCGGGACCTCTCGCACCCTAAGCGAGAATCATACCCCTAGACCAACGAGCCAACACACACATGTCCTTCCTGCTGCTGCCTGGCCGAAAACATTTCCGTTTTCCAGGCTTAAAGCACAAAGGTTTAATTAAATGTACAACTAAACGGTAGCCAGTGCAAAGTTGCCGACACAGAAGAAATACGGTCTCTTTGCTTTGTGAGAACTTGACCTACAAAAAACGCTAGTACATATGGGCGTATGCCAAATCGATTGACCTGATGCCTGATAGGTTACAAGTTACTGGTGCCCTCCTTATGAGAACAAAATCCACATTCGATCAAAGTCGGAAGCTATTGCAGATGCTCGATGGTGTTTTAAAAGGAGTTTTGAGCAGGACCACTCTGGAACACAGGCCTCCACCACCCGGAACAAAACATGAACATTCCATGCACGCGCCACAGCAAACTTGAGCTGATGTAAACTCTCACATAACACCCGCTGTCTTCTTTGCACACGAGGCAACTGAGCAATCATACCCCTAGACCAACGAGCCAACACACACACATCCTTCCTGCTGCTGCCTGGCCGCAAACATTTCCGTTTGCAAGGCTTAAAGCACAAAGGTTTAATTAAATGTACAACTAAACGGTAGCCAGTGCAAAGTTGCCGACACAGAGGAAATACGGTCTCTTTGCTTTTTGGGCATTGGAAACCACGCTGCAGCACTTTCACACATGCTGTGGGATGGACACCTTCTCACCACATCGTCGAGGGGAATTAGCTCAAATGGTAGAGCGCTCGCTTAGCATGCGAGAGGTAGCGGGATCGATGCCCGCATTCTCCACGCGGTGTACTGCCCTTTTACGCTCACTTCAAAGGGATGTTCAGTTTCACCGCCACATCAGCAGTTGCGCATCAGCTCTGTTTTTTCCCGCCCTTCCCCAAAACAAGTTAAAAAGTTTCCACCGAGATTTGAACTTGGATCGCTGGATTCAAAGCCCAGAGTGCTAACCATTGCACCATGGAACCACCACATGCTGGTCTCTGGTCGTCTGAGAGGCAGATAGCGATGAGGCTAGGTGGAATCAGAAAAGTTTTTTTCGGACGAGGTCCTGCGCACATTCCTGGCAAAAGCAGGTCCCACCGAGATTTGAACTCGGATCGCTGGATTCAGAGTCCAGAGTGCTAACCATTACACCATGGAACCTTGGCGTGGGTAGCCTTTTCCCACCGAGCAGCAGAGGTGTTTAGTCATTCAGCCCAGAAGCGCGACAGCAAAGAGCACGTGAAGCCTTTTCTTTTTAAGCCCATGTTTCCCCGATCTCGACTGGCTTTTAGAGTGCCAGTTTCACCGCCACATCAGCAGTTGCGCATCAGCTCTGTTTTTTCCCGCCCTTCCGCAAAACAAGCTTAAAAGGTTCCACCGAGATTTGAACTCGGATCGCTGGATTCAAAGCCCAGAGTGCTAACCATTACACCATGGAACCACCACACGCTGGTCTCTGGCCGTCTGAGAGGCAGATAGTGATGAGGCTAGGTGGAATCAGGTTAACAGGAGATGACGTTTGCTCACTGGAGACCCTCGACCAAAAACACAGGAACCAGGTTGCTCTGCCGAAACCCGGGATCGAACCAGGGACCTTTAGATCTTCAGTCTAACGCTCTCCCAACTGAGCTATTTCGGCCAGGTCTACCGGCAAATGGTTTGTCCAGCAGGGATTTCTGGGAGACCGCCCGTCACTTTCGAGGTGAGCAGAGCTGAGGGTCCCAGAGAGCAAAAGTGTGGCCAGTACGGGGATCGAACCCACGACCTTGGCGTTATTAGCACCACGCTCTAACCAACTGAGCTAACCGGCCCCGCTCTGACTCCTTTTATCCCCAATTTCCCAGGAATATCCTAGTTGCCCTAGTCAGCTTGAAGAGATTAAAAGCAAAGCCTGAGAACGGGCTCGTCCGGGATTTGAACCCGGGACCTCTCGCACCCTAAGCGAGAATCATACCCCTAGACCAACGAGCCAACACACACATGTCCTTCCTGCTGCTGCCTGGCCGAAAACATTTCCGTTTGCCAGGCTTAAAGCACAAAGGTTTAATTAAATGTACAACTAAACGGTAGCCAGTGCAAAGTTGCCGACACAGAGGAAATACGGTCTCTTTGCTTTGTGAGAACTTGACCTACAAAAAACGCTAGTACATATGGGCGTATGCCAAATCGATTGACCTGATGCCTGATAGGTTACAAGTTACTGGTGCCCTCCTTATGAGAACAAAATCCACATTCGATCAAAGTCGGAAGCTATTGCAGATGCTCGATGGTGTTTTAAAAGGAGTTTTGAGCAGGACCACTCTGGAACACAGGCCTCCACCACCCGGAACAAAACATGAACATTCCATGCACGCGCCACAGCAAACTTGGCAGAAGCAGGTCCCGCCGAGATTTGAACTCGGATCGCTGGATTCAGAGTAGATACGCTAATAGATACGCCCAACGTGGGGCTCGAACCCTCGACCCTGAGATTAAGAGTCTCATGCTCTACCAACTGAGCTAGCCGGGCAGCCGCTGCGAGCTGCTTGGGGCTGGTCGCGGTTTTTATCCGTGCCTAAATTGCGCCCGTCATCCGGAGCCTCACATTTCGCACAGGCTTGGCATAGCGTCTCGCGGGTAAAGTCAGGGTTAAGCCTAGAGCCAGGCTCAGAGTGTACTTTGTTTGTTTAAGCCATATATGTTGTTGGGGGATACAATTTCACCCAGTAGAGCAGGCCAGTAATATGCACAATCACAACCCGGAGCTAAAGTTCCGTTTCGGGTCTGTCAAACCGGAACTTGACCTACAAAAAACGCTAGTACATATGGGCGTATGCCAAATCGATTGACCTGATGCCTGATAGGTTACAAGTTACTGGTGCCCTCCTTATGAGAACAAAATCCACATTCGATCAAAGTCGGAAGCTATTGCAGATGCTCGATGGTGTTTTAAAAGGAGTTTTGAGCAGGACCTCTCTGGAACACAGGCCTCCACCACCCGGAACAAAACATGAACATTCCATGCACGCGCCACAGCAAACTTGAGCTGATGTAAACTCTCACATAACACCCGCTGTCTTCTTTGCACACGAGGCAACTGAGCAATCATACCCCTAGACCAACGAGCCAACACACACACATCCTTCCTGCTGCTGCCTGGCCGCAAACATTTCCGTTTGCAAGGCTTAAAGCACAAAGGTTTAATTAAATGTACAACTAAACGGTAGCCAGTGCAAAGTTGCAGACACAGAGGAAATACGGTCTCTTTGCTTTGTGGGCATTGGAAACCACGCTGCAGCACTTTCACACATGCTGTGGGATGGACACCTTCTCACCACATCGTCGAGGGGAATTAGCTCAAATGGTAGAGCGCTCGCTTAGCATGCGATAGGTAGCGGGATCGATGGCCGCATTCTCCACGTGGTGTACTGCCCTTTTACGCTCACTTCAAAGGGATGTTCAGTTTCACCGCCACATCAGCAGTTGCGCATCAGCTCTGTTTTTTCCCGCCCTTCCGCAAAACAAGCTAAAAAGGTTCCACCGAGATTTGAACTCGGATCGCTGGATTCAAAGCCCAGAGTGCTAACCATTACACCATGGAACCACCACACGCTGGTCTCTGGCCGTCTGAGAGGCAGATAGTGATGAGGCTAGGTGGAATCAGGTTAACAGGAGATGACGTTTGCTCACTGGAGACCCTCGACCAAAAACACAGGAACCAGGTTGCTCTGCCGAAACCCGGGATCGAACCAGGGACCTTTAGATCTTCAGTCTAACGCTCTCCCAACTGAGCTATTTCGGCCAGGTCTACCGGCAAATGGTTTGTCCAGCAGGGATTTCTGGGAGACCGCCCGTCACTTTCGAGGTGAGCAGAGCTGAGGGTCCCAGAGAGCAAAAGTGTGGCCAGGACGGGGATCGAAACCACGACCTTGGCGTTATTAGCACCACGCTCTAACCAACTGAGCTAACCGGCCCCGCTCTGACTCCTTTTATCCCCAATTTCCCAGGAATATCCTAGTTGCCCTAGTCAGCTTGAAGAGATTAAAAGCAAAGCCTGAGAACGGGCTCGTCCGGGATTTGAACCCGGGACCTCTCGCACCCTAAGCGAGAATCATACCCCTAGACCAACGAGCCAACACACACATGTCCTTCCTGCTGCTGCCTGGCCGAAAACATTTCCGTTTGCCAGGCTTAAAGCACAAAGGTTTAATTAAATGTACAACTAAACGGTAGCCAGTGCAAAGTTGCCGACACAGAGGAAATACGGTCTCTTTGCTTTGTGAGAACTTGACCTACAAAAAACGCTAGTACATATGGGCGTATGCCAAATCGATTGACCTGATGCCTGATAGGTTACAAGTTACTGGTGCCCTCCTTATGAGAACAAAATCCACATTCGATCATATTCGGAAGCTATTGCAGATGCTCGATGGTGTTTTAAAAGGAGTTTTGAGCAGGACCACTCTGGAACACAGGCCTCCACCACCCGGAACAAAACATGAACATTCCATGCACGCGCCACAGCAAACTTGAGCTGATGTAAACTCTCACATAACACCCGCTGTCTTCTTTGCACACGAGGCAACTGAGCAATCATACCCCTAGACCAACGAGCCAACACACACACATCCTTCCTGCTGCTGCCTGGCCGCAAACATTTCCGTTTGCAAGGCTTAAAGCACAAAGGTTTAATTAAATGTACAACTAAACGGTAGCCAGTGCAAAGTTGCCGACACAGAGGAAATACGGTCTCTTTGCTTTTTGGGAATTGGAAACCACGCTGCAGCACTTTCACACATGCTGTGGGATGGACACCTTCTCACCACATCGTCGAGGGGAATTAGCTCAAATGGTAGAGCGCTCGCTTAGCATGCGAGAGGTAGCGGGATCGATGCCCGCATTCTCCACGCGGTGTACTGCCCTTTTACGCTCACTTCAAAGGGATGTTCAGTTTCACCGCCACATCAGCAGTTGCGCATCAGCTCTGTTTTTTCCCGCCCTTCCCCAAAACAAGTTAAAAAGTTTCCACCGAGATTTGAACTTGGATCGCTGGATTCAAAGCCCAGAGTGCTAACCATTGCACCATGGAACCACCACATGCTGGTCTCTGGTCGTCTGAGAGGCAGATAGCGATGAGGCTAGGTGGAATCAGAAAAGTTTTTTTCGGACGAGGTCCTGCGCACATTCCTGGCAAAAGCAGGTCCCACCGAGATTTGAACTCGGATCGCTGGATTCAGAGTCCAGAGTGCTAACCATTACACCATGGAACCTTGGCGTGGGTAGCCTTTTCCCACCGAGCAGCAGAGGTGTTTAGTCATTCAGCCCAGAAGCGCGACAGCAAAGAGCACGTGAAGCCTTTTCTTTTTAAGCCCATGTTTCCCCGATCTCGACTGGCTTTTAGAGTGCCAGTTTCACCGCCACATCAGCAGTTGCGCATCAGCTCTGTTTTTTCCCGCCCTTCCGCAAAACAAGCTAAAAAGGTTCCACCGAGATTTGAACTCGGATCGCTGGACTCAAAGCCCAGAGTGCTAACCATTACACCATGGAACCACCACACGCTGGTCTCTGGCCGTCTGAGAGGCAGATAGCGATGAGGCTAGGTGGAATCAGGTTAACAGGAGATGACGTTTGCTCACTGGAGACCCTCGACCAAAAACACAGGAACCAGGTTGCTCTGCCGAAACCCGGGATCGAACCAGGGACCTTTAGATCTTCAGTCTAACGCTCTCCCAACTGAGCTATTTCGGCCAGGTCTACTGGCAAATGGTTTGTCCAGCAGGGATTTCTGGGAGACCGCCCGTCACTTTCGAGGTGAGCAGAGCTGAGGGTCCCAGAGAGCAAAAGTGTGGCCAGTACGGGGATCGAACCCACGACCTTGGCGTTATTAGCACCACGCTCTAACCAACTGAGCTAACCGGCCCCGCTCTGACTCCTTTTATCCCCAATTTCCCAGGAATATCCTAGTTGCCCTAGTCAGCTTGAAGAGATTAAAAGCAAAGCCTGAGAACGGGCTCGTCCGGGATTTGAACCCGGGACCTCTCGCACCCTAAGCGAGAATCATACCCCTAGACCAACGAGCCAACACACACATGTCCTTCCTGCTGCTGCCTGGCCGAAAACATTTCCGTTTCCCAGGCTTAAAGCACAAAGGTTTAATTAAATGTACAACTAAACGGTAGCCAGTGCAAAGTTGCCGACACAGAGGAAATACGGTCTCTTTGCTTTGTGAGAACTTGACCTACAAAAAACGCTAGTACATATGGGCGTATGCCAAATCGATTGACCTGATGCCTGATAGGTTACAAGTTACTGGTGCCCTCCTTATGAGAACAAAATCCACATTCGATCAAAGTCGGAAGCTATTGCAGATGCTCGATGGTGTTTTAAAAGGAGTTTTGAGCAGGACCTCTCTGGAACACAGGCCTCCACCACCCGGAACAAAACATGAACATTCCATGCACGCGCCACAGCAAACTTGAGCTGATGTAAACTCTCACATAACACCCGCTGTCTTCTTTGCACACGAGGCAACTGAGCAATCATACCCCTAGACCAACGAGCCAACACACACACATCCTTCCTGCTGCTGCCTGGCCGCAAACATTTCCGTTTGCAAGGCTTAAAGCACAAAGGTTTAATTAAATGTACAACTAAACGGTAGCCAGTGCAAAGTTGCCGACACAGAGGAAATACGGTCTCTTTGCTTTGTGGGCATTGGAAACCACGCTGCAGCACTTTCACACATGCTGTGGGATGGACACCTTCTCACCACATCGTCGAGGGGAATTAGCTCAAATGGTAGAGCGCTCGCTTAGCATGCGAGAGCTAGCGGGATCGATGCCTGCATTCTCCACGCGGTGTACTGCCCTTTTACGCTCACTTCAAAGGGATGTTCAGTTTCACCGCCACATCAGCAGTTGCGCATCAGCTCTGTTTTTTCCCGCCCTTCCGCAAAACAAGTTAAAAAGTTTCCACCGAGATTTGAACTTGGATCGCTGGATTCAAAGCCCAGAGTGCTAACCATTGCACCATGGAACCACCACACGCTGGTCTCTGGTCGTCTGAGAGGCAGATAGCGATGAGGCTAGGTGGAATCAGAAAAGTTTTTTTCGGACGAGGTCCTGCGCACATTCCTGGCAAAAGCAGGTCCCACCGAGATTTGAACTCGAATCGCTGGATTCAGAGTCCAGAGTGCTAACCATTACACCATGGAACCTTGGCGTGGGTAGCCTTTTCCCACCGAGCAGCAGAGGTGTTTAGTCATTCAGCCCAGAAGCGCGACAGCAAAGAGCACGTGAAGCCTTTTCTTTTTAAGCCCATGTTTCCCCGATCTCGACTGGCTTTTAGAGTGCCAGTTTCACCGCCACATCAGCAGTTGCGCATCAGCTCTGTTTTTTCCCGCCCTTCCGCAAAACAAGCTAAAAAGGTTCCACCGAGATTTGAACTCGGATCGCTGGACTCAAAGCCCAGAGTGCTAACCATTACACCATGGAACCACCACACGCTGGTCTCTGGCCGTCTGAGAGGCAGATAGCGATGAGGCTAGGTGGAATCAGGTTAACAGGAGATGACGTTTGCTCACTGGAGACCCTCGACCAAAAACACAGGAACCAGGTTGCTCTGCCGAAACCCGGGATCGAACCAGGGACCTTTAGATCTTCAGTCTAACGCTCTCCCAACTGAGCTATTTCGGCCAGGTCTACTGGCAAATGGTTTGTCCAGCAGGGATTTCTGGGAGACCGCCCGTCACTTTCGAGGTGAGCAGAGCTGAGGGTCCCAGAGAGCAAAAGTGTGGCCAGTACGGGGATCGAACCCACGACCTTGGCGTTATTAGCACCACGCTCTAACCAACTGAGCTAACCGGCCCCGCTCTGACTCCTTTTATCCCCAATTTCCCAGGAATATCCTAGTTGCCCTAGTCAGCTTGAAGAGATTAAAAGCAAAGCCTGAGAACGGGCTCGTCCGGGATTTGAACCCGGGACCTCTCGCACCCTAAGCGAGAATCATACCCCTAGACCAACGAGCCAACACACACATGTCCTTCCTGCTGCTGCCTGGCCGAAAACATTTCCGTTTCCCAGGCTTAAAGCACAAAGGTTTAATTAAATGTACAACTAAACGGTAGCCAGTGCAAAGTTGCCGACACAGAGGAAATACGGTCTCTTTGCTTTGTGAGAACTTGACCTACAAAAAACGCTAGTACATATGGGCGTATGCCAAATCGATTGACCTGATGCCTGATAGGTTACAAGTTACTGGTGCCCTCCTTATGAGAACAAAATCCACATTCGATCAAAGTCGGAAGCTATTGCAGATGCTCGATGGTGTTTTAAAAGGAGTTTTGAGCAGGACCACTCTGGAACACAGGCCTCCACCACCCGGAACAAAACATGAACATTCCATGCACGCGCCACAGCAAACTTGGCAGAAGCAGGTCCCGCCGAGATTTGAACTCGGATCGCTGGATTCAGAGTAGATACGCTAATAGATACGCCCAACGTGGGGCTCGAACCCACGACCCTGAGATTAAGAGTCTCATGCTCTACCGACTGAGCTAGCCTGGCAGCCGCTGTGAGCTGCTTGGGGCTGGTCGCGGTTTTTATCCGTGCCTAAATTGCGCCCGTCATCCGGAGCCTCACATTTCGCACAGGCTTGGCATAGCGTCTCGCGGGTAAAGTCAGGGTTAAGCCTAGAGCCAGGCTCAGAGTGTACTTTGTTTGTTTAAGCCATATATGTTGTTGGGGGATACAATTTCACCCAGTAGAGCAGGCCAGTAATATGCACAATCCCAACCCGGAGCTAAAGTTCCGTTTCGGGTCTGTCAAACCGGAACTTGACCTACAAAAAACGCTAGTACATATGGGCGTATGCCAAATCGATTGACCTGATGCCTGATAGGTTACAAGTTACTGGTGCCCTCCTTATGAGAACAAAATCCACATTCGATCAAAGTCGGAAGCTATTGCAGATGCTCGATGGTGTTTTAAAAGGAGTTTTGAGCAGGACCTCTCTGGAACACAGGCCTCCACCACCCGGAACAAAACATGAACATTCCATGCACGCGCCACAGCAAACTTGAGCTGATGTAAACTCTCACATAACACCCGCTGTCTTCTTTGCACACGAGGCAACTGAGCAATCATACCCCTAGACCAACGAGCCAACACACACACATCCTTCCTGCTGCTGCCTGGCCGCAAACATTTCCGTTTGCAAGGCTTAAAGCACAAAGGTTTAATTAAATGTACAACTAAACGGTAGCCAGTGCAAAGTTGCCGACACAGAGGAAATACGGTCTCTTTGCTTTGTGGGCATTGGAAACCACGCTGCAGCACTTTCACACATGCTGTGGGATGGACACCTTCTCACCACATCGTCGAGGGGAATTAGCTCAAATGGTAGAGCGCTCGCTGCGCAAAAGCAGGGGTCCAATCTTTGCGCCCCGCACGCAAGCGAAAAGGACGCAGAAAACGCGAAAAAACGCACAAATTTGCCCTGCAACAATATTCGGGCTATATTCCTGTACGTTATGGAAGAGTTTTAGTTACATGTGAAACAAGTCACACTCCGCGGGCTGGGCTCGAACCCCTGTTCTGCACGACTAGTGTGTGATCAACTGCGCATGCGCCTTCATTTGGTTATCAATGTGACATATCATTATATTGATTGATATTAATTGTGTATATTATTTAAAAAAAAAAAACATATTACATGTTTATGGTTTAATAAAACTAATACAAATGTTTATTCAAATATGTGTTTTTTTTGTGTGTGGGATTGATTGATGTGATTTATCTGATTTATTTTAGGACACTTCAAATGTTTTATACACACAAATGCACACAAATATCGAAATGTAATTTTTTTTATTAAAATGAATACACACAAATATTGAAATAAGTACACACACACGCATAAATATATGGACATACACACAATATATGTGTTATTTACAATGTATACTCTATGAAAGAGTGGGTGGGCCCATGTACAGTTTGCACATTCCAGTCCCAAGGCAATTAAAAGCAGCACAATGAATAATAGTGTGAACAGTATTTATTTACTAAAACTACAAGACATTAATGAACAAAAATAAACAACTAACAATGTAGAAATAGAATAGAACATTCTGTAATATAAATAAAACAAACAAGACATTACAGAAAGATTGAGAGAGAAAAAAGAACATAACTGTAATTACACATAGATATTTATTTACAGGTATTTACAAACAATCTTTTTTCTGTGTTGAAAGATTTTTTATTATGGAGGTGGCTGTCCAGGTTTTTTCTGCTGGCGCTGTTCTACCAGCCACTCCTCTAAAGATTTGCCACCAGAGACACTGGGGCAAAACGTGGCACTGCCGAAGCGGCTGTGGCCGAACTCCTTGGTTTTGGGCTTGCCACACTTAGAGCATTTGTTATATGCCACTTCACGGACATATTTCCTTTTGTGGGCTCCACTGGCCTCCTCTTCTGCCCTGCGTCGTCTGTTCCTCTGAGTGAAGCGGGACACAGACACCGGGGCAGTGGGAGCAGGAGCCTCTCGCACGTCAGGAAACACTGGAGTTGGAGCCAGGAGAGGAGCAGCTGAAGCGCCACCTGCACCAGCTGCCAGCAGCGTGGGCGCAGTGTTCAATAAAATGAACTGGGGTAGTGGCACAGGAACTGGGGGAGGAGTAGGAGCTGCTGGGGTAATTGGCCTCACAATTGCAGCACTGGCAGGTCGTCTGCCCGGCCGTAGCTTAGGAGCCTGTCCCGCTCTGTTAGGAGGAAGGACAAACTCGTGCCGGGCCCCTGATGTGGAGGGAGCCTCATCCAGCTTTTCCCGCGGAGCAGGAAGCTGTGAGCTGGCCACAGCGATGCGGTCTTCTGCAGCAAGGCCCTGGGTAAGGACAGTCACTTCCTGGGTGTTCTCCCTTCGATTAAACCTGCAATCAAAAAATGTATTCATAATAAATAACTGCTATCCCTTTCTTTCAAATGTCAATGTAAAACCATGCTTACCACTGAGTGAGAGTCCTCTGATTCAGCATAAACAGCTGAAGTGACGTGGCCTCCATCAGAGTTTGGCAGTTCAGCACCAGGTCTCGGATGTGGTGGTAATCCGTGAGCACCTTAGTCCAACGAGGAAGACGGACTCCATCCTTCTTAGTTGGGGACTTGTGAAGTGCACACAGTTTGATACACATGGCCTCAACTAAGCGACTGGTGCTGGGCCACTGAGCTGGCCCCCCAGGATGACCAATCAGGCACCTCTTCACACTGTCCACACCCGGTGTCACTCCTGTGTTTTTTGGAGCCTTGAAGCGTCCGTGGGTCAGTTTGGGCTGGTGTCTGGGCTGATAGTGGATCTTCCTCTTGTCCCCATCAGGAAGAGTAGTCCACAGACGGATGACCTCTGTGACCTGCTGCTCGTCCAGGTAGAGTGCCTGACGGAGGGACACCAGGTACTCAGCCAGATCCTGCACCTTATCCCAGCCTGCAACGCCATCGGGTCCAAGAACAGGAGCCTGCAGGAAAGTATTACAATAACAATACACAGCATGTTAAATGTCAGAGTGTAAAAGCAAATAGAAACTAATAATGAGAAGCTTACTTACAGGAGCCTGGTCTGCAACACTGGACCCAGTTGATGTTGCAGGAGCAGAGGCAGCACTTGGCTGGACAGAAGGCTGTGGAGGAGACTGCAGAGGAGGCTGAGCAGGGCGCAGAGGAGGAGACTGCAGAGGAGGCTGAGCAGGGCGCAGAGGAGGAGACTGCAGAGGAGGCTGAGCAGGGTGCAGAGGAGGAGACTGCAGAGGAGGCTGGGCAGGGCGCTGCAGTCCTGTGGGTGGCTGTAGTGAGGATGGTCCTGGTGCAGAGGGACAGGGGTTGAAGGCCTGGGGGCCGCTGCTGTGGACTGGGACAGGCTCAATGGGGTCATAGAGGACTGGCACTGTGAGGTCCTCAGGTTCCTCCTCAACAAAGCCTTCGTCCTGCACCACCTCATCAGTCATCTGCTCCACCAGCCGATCCTCCTCTTCTGGGTTATCCATAACAGTCAGGGATTTCCCAGACTGACTGTACAGATACTCCATACCCAGCAGCTCCCCTGCAAAAGAACACACATACAAAGCACATTCACATTATTATAGCTATAGTGGCTATTTGTCCATAACAAACTGAAACAAAAAAAACAATCAAACTTTTCAAACTTTGATCGTTTGTAGGCTTGACGCAGTTTAACAGATCAAAAAATTAAAATAATAAACAAGAAGATAATAAGCATAAATGCAAAATAAAGCAAATTCACTTTAGCAAAAGAAAACAAAGAAATAAGGCTATTTCTGTCGTACAAACAGTCAAATTAAGCCTAAATTAAACAAAGTACAAATAACTCCAACAATAGTTGAATTATTTAAAATACAATATAAAAAATTTACACTCATACACCTGTATAATGTATAATCTTTTGTTTGAGTTAACATGAATAATTCTCACCTGTGTAAGCCCCTGGAGGCTGGTAGCGATCATCCAGGGACATCTTCAGCACTTTGCGGCTGAGCCGGTCCATTGCCTCCCTCTCAACGCTACTGTAGGTCCTCAGGTCAGTCTTTCCCCTCACTGCTTCATCCATCCGGTCCTGGTTCCAGCGCATCAGGCCTTCCAGGAGATAGGCCTGGAAATGCGCATCACTGGCACTGGTCCCTACAGGTCAAATAAAGTCAAATATATGTTATCTATGTATTCAGTACGGCAGAATAGGTTATAAAAGTTTAAAGTTTTTTGCAGGTTATAAAAGTTATAACCTACCTGGGATGAAGCGATTTAAATGGAGGTGGAAAGACTCCAAGGAGGTGGAGCCACGAGCACAGCGATAGCAGCTGAGCTCCACACCACCCTTCTTCAGTGTGTCTGTCTTCTGGTACAGAGGGAAGCCCTCTGGGTCCTGAATACAGGCGATGTGCCTCTGCTGGTCTATCCAGACCTGTTGGATTCGCTCGTGGTCCAGCAGTGGTACACCCAGAGTGTCCCTCCCCTTCTCACTGTCCATCTCATCAATGAGCGCCTTGATCCTCCAGGTGGTCTCCTCCACTCCTCTGGTCCGCTTGCGACAGTGCAGTGCCAACTCCTTCCTGGTGATCAGCTTATCCAGAGCCTTCTCTGAGACTGGACCAGCTCCTCTGGCCTGTAACTCCCCCTGTTTGGCCAACCGTAGAGCAGCGACATCATCTGGATCCAGCTCAAAGATGCACCTGGAAAGCCGAGCCATGAAGGTGCCGTAAAGCTGATGAGCCTCCGTGATGACACCTGCTGCAAAGCGCCGCATGAAGTGCCAAATATCTAGGCGCACTTGGAGCTCATCCCACTCTATGAACATGGCTCTGACCTGCGACTGTCTGTGTGCGTGTGGGCTGCAGCAGTCTCTGTCCACATACATGACGGCGGGTGGTGCCACTCCCGCCTCCCTGTACCTCTTCATGAGACCCACCGCCATGGGCCACAATCCATGCCCCTCTGCCGCTGTGAGGACTGACACCAACACCTGGCCGTGCTCATTGCCTACATTAGTGCACCAACCAGCAGTGTTGGCAGCAGCGCCGGCCAGTTTTTTGGTGACCTATGTAAAAAAAAAAAACAGTAGAATAAACAAATTTCAGAAAAATTTAAGATAATAACAATTGTTATTACTCAAACTTGACTTTTTATACCTTTTTGGTGGAGTCCATCTTGAGGACAGAGCCAAAGACTGAGGTTATTTTGGCCTTGACCTCAGGTAGCCGCGAGAGGACGTCCCTGGCATACACAGACAACAGCCACTTGGGTTTGGGGATGGGTGGGAGGGGCGGGGGCGCAGAAAAGAGTGGAGGCTCAACGATGGAGGAGTCTGTGAAGGGCTCACAGACAGTGAGGTACTCCAGCGTCCGCTGTGACCACGCTGATGTGTGTTGCTCCTGCAGCTTTTTGTGAAGCTGTGTGACACTGTTGCCCCGGGTCCTCTCCCGCATCATTATGACTACACGGTAGTCACACGAGTACCTACAGACAGTCAAATAATTCTGTTCAGTGCCACATCTTATTATTTCAATGTTAATATCAGTAAATCAACGTATTTGATTTTATACAGTACAACAAATTACAGTGCATTGCTCTAAATATGAATGTGTTCTACCTGTATGTCAGAATGGCGGGGAATTTTCTGCGGTGTCCCATGTCGAGCTGTCCCAGGATGTCTTCAGACCAGGCTGGATACTTCTTCTTGCACCCTTTGCACTCCAGATACTCTGTGGCCATGTCATACCACCCGTCTATGTCCAGGACCTTGCGCACAGTGCGATAAAGGCCAGCAGCTGTCAGCTTGTGGTTATTGCAGGCTGGCTGGACACAGACAAGTGGAATGGACCACATCTTCAGCGGCATCCAGAGGAACAGAGGGCGGCAGAAGAAGATATCAGGAGAAGTAGGGGGCTGGGTGAAGACGGTCGGGGGCTGGGGAGGGTACCACCAGAAGTTGGGATGTGGCGTCAGCTCAGGCTTCCCTGTTTTTATGTTGGCCCTGAACAGAGTCTTCCTGATCCAGTCCTGCTGGAAAGATGGGAGTTGCTCTTTCCAGTGAACAGGAAGCTCTGCAGGCGACTGGGACACCTGGCCAGGGGTCCACAATGCTGGAGGAGCAGGATAAGGGGCAGGAGCAGGGGCAGTAGCACGAGCCGGGGCAGGAGCAGGGCCTCTCGAGCCTGCAGTGGCTGGAGCGTAAAAAAACACAACAAAATTATCTTATTGTTTTAGACTTTCACTGCATGACTTTCTCAGCTCTGCTGGACAGCTACTGCGATTACAAGGTTTACTGCAAAGCATGTATGATTAGTAGAGAGACGACATGATGATGAAAAGATGGAAGGAAGCAGTGAAAATCATCCTGTTTTTCATCCAAGCACCATTAGAAGAAATACAAGAAGAAAAAAAGATGGGATCAGCCAAGTGTGAAGCGAAGCAGACCAAACACTACAACAGCCACTTATTCCAAGGGGAGTGGGGGAAGTGTGAGATGACAAGAATGAGCTTTAGTCAGTGATTACGATAAAAAATGAAATCAAACCTTTTACATACACCTTTAAATTCTCTTTTTTCCTTTGAGGATGTTCACTCAAAGAGTGAATGTAGATTGACACCTGAGAAGTGCCATTCCTCTGTGTTGTGAAATAAAATAATATGATATGTCATTTAAAAAATACTGTTTTGTTTTATTTGTAATTGTTTGTAAAATATTGTTTAAGATTTACATACCTTGAGGAAGTTGTTCCTCAGCTTGCGAGGCTACAGTTGCCATCTCCACGTCATCTTCCTCCTCAAAAAAATCCGTAGCAGCAGAGTCTGTAAAATAACATAAAACACTAAGCACATGTCACCAACACACTTGTATGCGTTAAGTGATACTCACCACATGTAAAGAGCTGTCTCCGGGCTGCGGACTCAGACGCAGGAGGTACACGTGGTCCTGCAGCTGTTTAACACGTATTTTCGTTAGACATATATACTGCATAATATATACTGTAATGATTTTAAAGCTTGCAAATCACTTACAGGTTTTGGCTGGAGACAAAATCTTTTGTGCCAGCTGTGAAGCAGATAAATGCTTCCCCCGCGCCAACAGGGCCTTCACATTGGTCGCCAGCAGTGGCCTGTTCTGAGTGGCAGTAGGTCGAGGAGGAACAGACACAGTGGCAGTGGGCACAGCAGCAGTGAGGGCAGATGCAGCGGGCACAGTGGTGGTGGGCACGTGGGCTGGAGCCTGCCTCTTCAGCACGTATGCTTTGAAAAGGGCCATATTGGTGTTAGGCCTGGCCTTTGCCTTCTTCAGGTAGGTGATGAGAGCCTGGGCCTCCTTGCTTGGGTCCTCATACACCTCCTTCATTGACCTACCCTTAAAATCCCCAAACTCCACCATCAGACATCCAGAGTCTCCTGTCCTCTGGGCCTCCTGCAGCATGGCCTGTTTTTTCTGATACACCTCCACAGCCTCGCCTACCTCCCTGATCTGCGAGGTGTATCTGAGGAACAGGTGTTTGTTGGCCGACAGCGGGTTGTCCCTCTCCTCCTCCCCCAAAATGCTGCTGACCAGATAGCAGGCATACCCCAGTGAGTTCTCCAGCAGCCACAGAAACCTCTGACCCTGGTGTTTCCCAAACTGGATCTTGCAGTGAGCCAGAACCAGGAACTGGTCTGCAGGATTCCCTCCATTCTGCCTCACAAAGGCAGTGGCCTCAGCCAGGACCTCCTCCTTACACCTGGCCCTCCCTGCCAACACGATCTCCCTCCTATTGGCCTCCTCAGTTGGCCCCATTAGGAGTCGACCCTCAAGAGTTCTTCGTAAAACCGGGTATGCATACATAATCTGAAAGGACACAGGCATAAACAGAACGTTACATAGCTGTCATATTCCAACTGAAAGTATTTTACTACAGCATTTGTTTTTTATGTAATTAATTATTATAATATTATAATAATTAATGATTATTATTATTATGAGCATAAGCATTATTGTTTTTTTATACAACTGTGAATCACTTTGAATTGCCTTGTGTACAAATTGTAAATAGTGTGATGAACTTATTAATAAGAAAATAAATAACACTTCTTGGTACAATCTTGCTGGTATCATGCCATGCTTAAATCGTTTTGTTTTGTTTAGCTTTTGTGGCAGAGATTACTAAGAAACACCAAATATAACATAAAGGCATTTATTACAATTCATAATAATATGATCATCAAACAGATCTAAAACTTAAAATGGTATATCAAATCGTTTTGGTATTTCTTTTATAACATAGTTGAGAATCATTTGTTGAAACAAAAAAAAACTTGTCTTTAAATATGTATAACATAGTATTTAAAAAGATAACATAAATATGTATACTGGTGTATAACATAGTATAGTATAACATATATGAATTAAACTTTTTTTTTAAAGGTTTTAGTAAAAATGTTCTTGTGCTCAAAATAATGTAATGAATGACACAAAAAAAAAAACTAAATTAACAACAACAACAACAAAATGGTTTAAGGAGGATATAGCTTAATTAGCGGTCGGCTAATTATCTTGACAGTAGTGACATGTTTTTTACTGTATATCATGGTAAAGTTGCAGGTTCACATGTACAGAAGAAAACATGTGCTATTACACGCTAGCTAGCTTTATTGGCATGTTTAATTGTCTAAAAACACACACTGTTTATGAATAAATAATGATCGATTATACAGTCGTGAAGAATAGACTTACCTGTTGCAAAGATTGCAAAGATGACGATAATAATAGCGGTCGCCGATTGGTCAAAAGTAAGCCACAGGGAGCAGAGCCAGGAGAGAAACGCGATTGGTCAAAAGTAAGCCCCAGGAGAGAAACGCGATTGGTCAAAAGTAAGCCACAGGAGAGAAACGCGATTGGTCAAAAGTAAGCCACAGGAGAGAACGCGATTGGTCAAAAGTAAGCCACAGCAGAGAAACGCGATTGGCTCACGTGGGCTTACTTTGGGCTTACTTTGGCTCAATCGGTAGGAAGCAGTAGGCGCAAGCGAGAGGTAGCGGGATCGATGCCCGCATTCTCCACGCGGTGTACTGTCCTTTTACGCTCACTTCAAAGGGATGTTCAGTTTCAACGCCACATCAGCAGTTGCGCATCAGCTCTGTTTTTTCCCGCCCTTCCCCAAAACAAGTTAAAAAGTTTCCACCGAGATTTGAACTTGGATCGCTGGATTCAAAGCCCAGAGTGCTAACCATTGCACCATGGAACCACCACATGCTGGTCTCTGGTCGTCTGAGAGGCAGATAGCGATGAGGCTAGGTGGAATCAGAAAAGTTTTTTTCGGACGAGGTCCTGCGCACATTCCTGGCAAAAGCAGGTCCCACCGAGATTTGAACTCGGATCGCTGGATTCAGAGTCCAGAGTGCTAACCATTACACCATGGAACCTTGGCGTGGGTAGCCTTTTCCCACCGAGCAGCAGAGGTGTTTAGTCATTCAGCCCAGAAGCGCGACAGCAAAGATCACGTGAAGCCTTTTCTTTTTAAGCCCATGTTTCCCCGATCTCGACTGGCTTTTAGAGTGCCAGTTTCACCGCCACATCAGCAGTTGCGCATCAGCTCTGTTTTTTCCCGCCCTTCCGCAAAACAAGCTAAAAAGGTTCCACCGAGATTTGAACTCGGATCGCTGGACTCAAAGCCCAGAGTGCTAACCATTACACCATGGAACCACCACACGCTGGTCTCTGGCCGTCTGAGAGGCAGATAGCGATGAGGCTAGGTGGAATCAGGTTAACAGGAGATGACGTTTGCTCACTGGAGACCCTCGACCAAAAACACAGGAACCAGGTTGCTCTGCCGAAACCCGGGATCGAACCAGGGACCTTTAGATCTTCAGTCTAACGCTCTCCCAACTGAGCTATTTCGGCCAGGTCTACTGGCAAATGGTTTGTCCAGCAGGGATTTCTGGGAGACCGCCCGTCACTTTCGAGGTGAGCAGAGCTGAGGGTCCCAGAGAGCAAAAGTGTGGCCAGTACGGGGATCGAACCCACGACCTTGGCGTTATTAGCACCACGCTCTAACCAACTGAGCTAACCGGCCCCGCTCTGACTCCTTTTATCCCCAATTTCCCAGGAATATCCTAGTTGCCCTAGTCAGCTTGAAGAGATTAAAAGCAAAGCCTGAGAACGGGCTCGTCCGGGATTTGAACCCGGGACCTCTCGCAACCTAAACGAGAATCATACCCCTAGACCAACGAGCCAACACACACATGTCCTTCCTGCTGCTGCCTGGCCGAAAACATTTCCGTTTCCCAGGCTTAAAGCACAAAGGTTTAATTAAATGTACAACTAAACGGTAGCCAGTGCAAAGTTGCCGACACAGAGGAAATACGGTCTCTTTGCTTTGTGAGAACTTGACCTACAAAAAACGCTAGTACATATGGGCGTATGCCAAATCGATTGACCTGATGCCTGATAGGTTACAAGTTACTGGTGCCCTCCTTATGAGAACAAAATCCACATTCGATCAAAGTCGGAAGCTATTGCAGATGCTCGATGGTGTTTTAAAAGGAGTTTTGAGCAGGACCTCTCTGGAACACAGGCCTCCACCACCCGGAACAAAACATGAACATTCCATGCACGCGCCACAGCAAACTTGAGCTGATGTAAACTCTCACATAACACCCGCTGTCTTCTTTGCACACGAGGCAACTGAGCAATCATACCCCTAGACCAACGAGCCAACACACACACATCCTTCCTGCTGCTGCCTGGCCGCAAACATTTCCGTTTGCAAGGCTTAAAGCACAAAGGTTTAATTAAATGTACAACTAAACGGTAGCCAGTGCAAAGTTGCCGACACAGAGGAAATACGGTCTCTTTGCTTTGTGGGCATTGGAAACCACGCTGCAGCACTTTCACACATGCTGTGGGATGGACACCTTCTCACCACATCGTCGAGGGGAATTAGCTCAAATGGTAGAGCGCTCGCTTAGCATGCGAGAGCTAGCGGGATCGATGCCTGCATTCTCCACGCGGTGTACTGCCCTTTTACGCTCACTTCAAAGGGATGTTCAGTTTCACCGCCACATCAGCAGTTGCGCATCAGCTCTGTTTTTTCCCGCCCTTCCGCAAAACAAGTTAAAAAGTTTCCACCGAGATTTGAACTTGGATCGCTGGATTCAAAGCCCAGAGTGCTAACCATTGCACCATGGAACCACCACACGCTGGTCTCTGGTCGTCTGAGAGGCAGATAGCGATGAGGGTAGGTGGAATCAGAAAAGTTTTTTTCGGACGAGGTCCTGCGCACATTCCTGGCAAAAGCAGGTCCCACCGAGATTTGAACTCGAATCGCTGGATTCAGAGTCCAGAGTGCTAACCATTACACCATGGAACCTTGGCGTGGGTAGCCTTTTCCCACCGAGCAGCAGAGGTGTTTAGTCATTCAGCCCAGAAGCGCGACAGCAAAGAGCACGTGAAGCCTTTTCTTTTTAAGCCCATGTTTCCCCGATCTCGACTGGCTTTTAGAGTGCCAGTTTCACCGCCACATCAGCAGTTGCGCATCAGCTCTGTTTTTTCCCGCCCTTCCGCAAAACAAGCTAAAAAGGTTCCACCGAGATTTGAACTCGGATCGCTGGATTCAAAGCGCAGAGTGCTAACCATTACACCATGGAACCACCACACGCTGGTCTCTGGCCGTCTGAGAGGCAGATAGTGATGAGGCTAGGTGGAATCAGGTTAACAGGAGATGACGTTTGCTCACTGGAGACCCTCGACCAAAAACACAGGAACCAGGTTGCTCTGCCGAAACCCGGGATCGAACCAGGGACCTTTAGATCTTCAGTCTAACGCTCTCCCAACTGAGCTATTTCGGCCAGGTCTACTGACAAATGGTTTGTCCAGCAGGGATTTCTGGGAGACCGCCCGTCACTTTCGAGGTGAGCAGAGCTGAGGGTCCCAGAGAGCAAAAGTGTGGCCAGTACGGGGATCGAACCCACGACCTTGGCGTTATTAGCACCACGCTCTAACCAACTGAGCTAACCGGCCCCGATCTGACTCCTTTTATCCCCAATTTCCCAGGAATATCCTAGTTGCCCTAGTCAGCTTGAAGAGATTAAAAGCAAAGCCTGAGAACGGGCTCGTCCGGGATTTGAACCCGGGACCTCTCGCACCCTAAGCGAGAATCATACCCCTAGACCAACGAGCCAACACACACATGTCCTTCCTGCTGCTGCCTGGCCGAAAACATTTCCGTTTTCCAGGCTTAAAGCACAAAGGTTTAATTAAATGTACAACTAAACGGTAGCCAGTGCAAAGTTGCCGACACAGAAGAAATACGGTCTCTTTGCTTTGTGAGAACTTGACCTACAAAAAACGCTAGTACATATGGGCGTATGCCAAATCGATTGACCTGATGCCTGATAGGTTACAAGTTACTGGTGCCCTCCTTATGAGAACAAAATCCACATTCGATCAAAGTCGGAAGCTATTGCAGATGCTCGATGGTGTTTTAAAAGGAGTTTTGAGCAGGACCACTCTGGAACACAGGCCTCCACCACCCGGAACAAAACATGAACATTCCATGCACGCGCCACAGCAAACTTGAGCTGATGTAAACTCTCACATAACACCCGCTGTCTTCTTTGCACACGAGGCAACTGAGCAATCATACCCCTAGACCAACGAGCCAACACACACACATCCTTCCTGCTGCTGCCTGGCCGCAAACATTTCCGTTTGCAAGGCTTAAAGCACAAAGGTTTAATTAAATGTACAACTAAACGGTAGCCAGTGCAAAGTTGCCGACACAGAGGAAATACGGTCTCTTTGCTTTTTGGGCATTGGAAACCACGCTGCAGCACTTTCACACATGCTGTGGGATGGACACCTTCTCACCACATCGTCGAGGGGAATTAGCTCAAATGGTAGAGCGCTCGCCTAGCATGCTAGAGGTAGCGGGATCGATGCCCGCATTCTCCACGCGGTGTACTGCCCTTTTACGCTCACTTCAAAGGGATGTTCAGTTTCACCGCCACATCAGCAGTTGCGCATCAGCTCTGTTTTTTCCCGCCCTTCCCCAAAACAAGTTAAAAAGTTTCCACCGAGATTTGAACTTGGATCGCTGGATTCAAAGCCCAGAGTGCTAACCATTGCACCATGGAACCACCACATGCTGGTCTCTGGTCGTCTGAGAGGCAGATAGCGATGAGGCTAGGTGGAATCAGAAAAGTTTTTTTCGGACGAGGTCCTGCGCACATTCCTGGCAAAAGCAGGTCCCACCGAGATTTGAACTCGGATCGCTGGATTCAGAGTCCAGAGTGCTAACCATTACACCATGGAACCTTGGCGTGGGTAGCCTTTTCCCACCGAGCAGCAGAGGTGTTTAGTCATTCAGCCCAGAAGCGCGACAGCAAAGAGCACGTGAAGCCTTTTCTTTTTAAGCCCATGTTTCCCCGATCTCGACTGGCTTTTAGAGTGCCAGTTTCACCGCCACATCAGCAGTTGCGCATCAGCTCTGTTTTTTCCCGCCCTTCCGCAAAACAAGCTAAAAAGGTTCCACCGAGATTTGAACTCGGATCGCTGGATTCAAAGCCCAGAGTGCTAACCATTACACCATGGAACCACCACACGCTGGTCTCTGGCCGTCTGAGAGGCAGATAGTGATGAGGCTAGGTGGAATCAGGTTAACAGGAGATGACGTTTGCTCACTGGAGACCCTCGACCAAAAACACAGGAACCAGGTTGCTCTGCCGAAACCCGGGATCGAACCAGGGACCTTTAGATCTTCAGTCTAACGCTCTCCCAACTGAGCTATTTCGGCCAGGTCTACCGGCAAATGGTTTGTCCAGCAGGGATTTCTGGGAGACCGCCCGTCACTTTCGAGGTGAGCAGAGCTGAGGGTCCCAGAGAGCAAAAGTGTGGCCAGTACGGGGATCGAACCCACGACCTTGGCGTTATTAGCACCACGCTCTAACCAACTGAGCTAATCGGCCCCGCTCTGACTCCTTTTATCCCCAATTTCCCAGGAATATCCTAGTTGCCCTAGTCAGCTTGAAGAGATTAAAAGCAAAGCCTGAGAACGGGCTCGTCCGGGATTTGAACCCGGGACCTCTCGCACCCTAAGCGAGAATCATACCCCTAGACCAACGAGCCAACACACACATGTCCTTCCTGCTGCTGCCTGGCCGAAAACATTTCCGTTTGCCAGGCTTAAAGCACAAAGGTTTAATTAAATGTACAACTAAACGGTAGCCAGTGCAAAGTTGCCGACACAGAGGAAATACGGTCTCTTTGCTTTGTGAGAACTTGACCTACAAAAAACGCTAGTACATATGGGCGTATGCCAAATCGATTGACCTGATGCCTGATAGGTTACAAGTTACTGGTGCCCTCCTTATGAGAACAAAATCCACATTCGATCAAAGTCGGAAGCTATTGCAGATGCTCGATGGTGTTTTAAAAGGAGTTTTGAGCAGGACCACTCTGGAACACAGGCCTCCACCACCCGGAACAAAACATGAACATTCCATGCACGCGCCACAGCAAACTTGGCAGAAGCAGGTCCCACCGAGATTTGAACTCGGATCGCTGGATTCAGAGTAGATACGCTAATGGATACGCCCAACGTGGGGCTCAAACCCACGACCCTGAGATTAAGAGTCTCATGCTCTACCGACTGAGCTAGCCGGGCAGCCGCTGTGAGCTGCTTGGGGCTGGTCGCGGTTTTTATCCGTGCCTAAATTACGCCCGTCATCCGGAGCCTCACATTTCGCACAGGCTTGGCATAGCGTCTCGCGGGTAAAGTCAGGGTTAAGCCTAGAGCCAGGCTCAGAGTGTACTTTTTTTGTTTAAGCCATATATGTTGTTGGGGGATACAATTTCACCCGGTAGAGCAGGCCAGTAATATGCACAATCACAACCCGGAGCTAAAGTTCCGTTTCGGGTCTGTCAAACCGGAACTTGACCTACAAAAAACGCTAGTACATATGGGCGTATGCCAAATCGATTGACCTGATGCCTGATAGGTTACAAGTTACTGGTGCCCTCCTTATGAGAACAAAATCCACATTCGATCAAAGTCGGAAGCTATTGCAGATGCTCGATGGTGTTTTAAAAGGAGTTTTGAGCAGGACCACTCTGGAACACAGGCCTCCACCACCCGGAACAAAACATGAACATTCCATGCACGCGCCACAGCAAACTTGAGCTGATGTAAACTCTCACATAACACCCGCTGTCTTCTTTGCACACGAGGCAACTGAGCAATCATACCCCTAGACCAACGAGCCAACACACACACATCCTTCCTGCTGCTGCCTGGCCGCAAACATTTCCGTTTGCAAGGCTTAAAGCACAAAGGTTTAATTAAATGTACAACTAAACGGTAGCCAGTGCAAAGTTGCCGACACAGAGGAAATACGGTCTCTTTGCTTTTTGGGAATTGGAAACCACGCTGCAGCACTTTCACACATGCTGTGGGATGGACACCTTCTCACCACATCGTCGAGGGGAATTAGCTCAAATGGTAGAGCGCTCGCTTAGCATGCGAGAGGTAGCGGGATCGATGCCCGCATTCTCCACGCGGTGTACTGCCCTTTTACGCTCACTTCAAAGGGATGTTCAGTTTCACCGCCACATCAGCAGTTGCGCATCAGCTCTGTTTTTTCCCGCCCTTCCCCAAAACAAGTTAAAAAGTTTCCACCGAGATTTGAACTTGGATCGCTGGATTCAAAGCCCAGAGTGCTAACCATTGCACCATGGAACCACCACATGCTGGTCTCTGGTCGTCTGAGAGGCAGATAGCGATGAGGCTAGGTGGAATCAGAAAAGTTTTTTTCGGACGAGGTCCTGCGCACATTCCTGGCAAAAGCAGGTCCCACCGAGATTTGAACTCGGATCGCTGGATTCAGAGTCCAGAGTGCTAACCATTACACCATGGAACCTTGGCGTGGGTAGCCTTTTCCCACCGAGCAGCAGAGGTGTTTAGTCATTCAGCCCAGAAGCGCGACAGCAAAGAGCACGTGAAGCCTTTTCTTTTTAAGCCCATGTTTCCCCGATCTCGACTGGCTTTTAGAGTGCCAGTTTCACCGCCACATCAGCAGTTGCGCATCAGCTCTGTTTTTTCCTGCCCTTCCGCAAAACAAGCTAAAAAGGTTCCACCGAGATTTGAACTCGGATCGCTGGACTCAAAGCCCAGAGTGCTAACCATTACACCATGGAACCACCACACGCTGGTCTCTGGCCGTCTGAGAGGCAGATAGCGATGAGGCTAGGTGGAATCAGGTTAACAGGAGATGACGTTTGCTCACTGGAGACCCTCGACCAAAAACACAGGAACCAGGTTGCTCTGCCGAAACCCGGGATCGAACCAGGGACCTTTAGATCTTCAGTCTAACGCTCTCCCAACTGAGCTATTTCGGCCAGGTCTACTGGCAAATGGTTTGTCCAGCAGGGATTTCTGGGAGACCGCCCGTCACTTTCGAGGTGAGCAGAGCTGAGGGTCCCAGAGAGCAAAAGTGTGGCCAGTACGGGGATCGAACCCACGACCTTGGCGTTATTAGCACCACGCTCTAACCAACTGAGCTAACCGGCCCCGCTCTGACTCCTTTTATCCCCAATTTCCCAGGAATATCCTAGTTGCCCTAGTCAGCTTGAAGAGATTAAAAGCAAAGCCTGAGAACGGGCTCGTCCGGGATTTGAACCCGGGACCTCTCGCACCCTAAGCGAGAATCATACCCCTAGACCAACGAGCCAACACACACATGTCCTTCCTGCTGCTGCCTGGCCGAAAACATTTCCGTTTCCCAGGCTTAAAGCACAAAGGTTTAATTAAATGTACAACTAAACGGTAGCCAGTGCAAAGTTGCCGACACAGAGGAAATACGGTCTCTTTGCTTTGTGAGAACTTGACCTACAAAAAACGCTAGTACATATGGGCGTATGCCAAATCGATTGACCTGATGCCTGATAGGTTACAAGTTACTGGTGCCCTCCTTATGAGAACAAAATCCACATTCGATCAAAGTCGGAAGCTATTGCAGATGCTCGATGGTGTTTTAAAAGGAGTTTTGAGCAGGACCTCTCTGGAACACAGGCCTCCACCACCCGGAACAAAACATGAACATTCCATGCACGCGCCACAGCAAACTTGAGCTGATGTAAACTCTCACATAACACCCGCTGTCTTCTTTGCACACGAGGCAACTGAGCAATCATACCCCTAGACCAACGAGCCAACACACACACATCCTTCCTGCTGCTGCCTGGCCGCAAACATTTCCGTTTGCAAGGCTTAAAGCACAAAGGTTTAATTAAATGTACAACTAAACGGTAGCCAGTGCAAAGTTGCCGACACAGAGGAAATACGGTCTCTTTGCTTTGTGGGCATTGGAAACCACGCTGCAG
>NW_026606705.1:3847500-3852500 GCF_029890125.1 Rhinichthys klamathensis goyatoka
CCAGAGTGCTAACCATTACACCATGGAACCTTGGCGTGGGTAGCCTTTTCCCACCGAGCAGCAGAGGTGTTTAGTCATTCAGCCCAGAAGCGCGACAGCAAAGAGCACGTGAAGCCTTTTCTTTTTAAGCCCATGTTTCCCCGATCTCGACTGGCTTTTAGAGTGCCAGTTTCACCGCCACATCAGCAGTTGCGCATCAGCTCTGTTTTTTCCCGCCCTTCCGCAAAACAAGCTAAAAGGGTTCCACCGAGATTTGAACTCGGATCGCTGGATTCAAAGCCCAGAGTGCTAACCATTACACCATGGAACCACCACACGCTGGTCTCTGGCCGTCTGAGAGGCAGATAGTGATGAGGCTAGGTGGAATCAGGTTAACAGGAGATGACGTTTGCTCACTGGAGACCCTCGACCAAAAACACAGGAACCAGGTTGCTCTGCCGAAACCCGGGATCGAACCAGGGACCTTTAGATCTTCAGTCTAACGCTCTCCCAACTGAGCTATTTCGGCCAGGTCTACTGGCAAATGGTTTGTCCAGCAGGGATTTCTGGGAGACCGCCCGTCACTTTCGAGGTGAGCAGAGCTGAGGGTCCCAGAGAGCAAAAGTGTGGCCAGTACGGGGATCGAACCCACGACCTTGGCGTTATTAGCACCACGCTCTAACCAACTGAGCTAACCGGCCCCGATCTGACTCCTTTTATCCCCAATTTCCCAGGAATATCCTAGTTGCCCTAGTCAGCTTGAAGAGATTAAAAGCAAAGCCTGAGAACGGGCTCGTCCGGGATTTGAACCCGGGACCTCTCGCACCCTAAGCGAGAATCATACCCCTAGACCAACGAGCCAACACACACATGTCCTTCCTGCTGCTGCCTGGCCGAAAACATTTCCGTTTTCCAGGCTTAAAGCACAAAGGTTTAATTAAATGTACAACTAAACGGTAGCCAGTGCAAAGTTGCCGACACAGAGGAAATACGGTCTCTTTGCTTTGTGAGAACTTGACCTACAAAAAACGCTAGTACATATGGGCGTATGCCAAATCGATTGACCTGATGCCTGATAGGTTACAAGTTACTGGTGCCCTCCTTATGAGAACAAAATCCACATTCGATCAAAGTCGGAAGCTATTGCAGATGCTCGATGGTGTTTTAAAAGGAGTTTTGAGCAGGACCACTCTGGAACACAGGCCTCCACCACCCGGAACAAAACATGAACATTCCATGCACGCGCCACAGCAAACTTGGCAGAAGCAGGTCCCGCCGAGATTTGAACTCGGATCGCTGGATTCAGAGTAGATACGCTAATAGATACGCCCAACGTGGGGCTCGAACCCTCGACCCTGAGATTAAGAGTCTCATGCTCTACCAACTGAGCTAGCCGGGCAGCCGCTGCGAGCTGCTTGGGGCTGGTCGCGGTTTTTATCCGTGCCTAAATTGCGCCCGTCATCCGGAGCCTCACATTTCGCACAGGCTTGGCATAGCGTCTCGCGGGTAAAGTCAGGGTTAAGCCTAGAGCCAGGCTCAGAGTGTACTTTGTTTGTTTAAGCCATATATGTTGTTGGGGGATACAATTTCACCCAGTAGAGCAGGCCAGTAATATGCACAATCACAACCCGGAGCTAAAGTTCCGTTTCGGGTCTGTCAAACCGGAACTTGACCTACAAAAAACGCTAGTACATATGGGCGTATGCCAAATCGATTGACCTGATGCCTGATAGGTTACAAGTTACTGGTGCCCTCCTTATGAGAACAAAATCCACATTCGATCAAAGTCGGAAGCTATTGCAGATGCTCGATGGTGTTTTAAAAGGAGTTTTGAGCAGGACCTCTCTGGAACACAGGCCTCCACCACCCGGAACAAAACATGAACATTCCATGCACGCGCCACAGCAAACTTGAGCTGATGTAAACTCTCACATAACACCCGCTGTCTTCTTTGCACACGAGGCAACTGAGCAATCATACCCCTAGACCAACGAGCCAACACACACACATCCTTCCTGCTGCTGCCTGGCCGCAAACATTTCCGTTTGCAAGGCTTAAAGCACAAAGGTTTAATTAAATGTACAACTAAACGGTAGCCAGTGCAAAGTTGCAGACACAGAGGAAATACGGTCTCTTTGCTTTGTGGGCATTGGAAACCACGCTGCAGCACTTTCACACATGCTGTGGGATGGACACCTTCTCACCACATCGTCGAGGGGAATTAGCTCAAATGGTAGAGCGCTCGCTTAGCATGCGAGAGGTAGCGGGATCGATGCCCGCATTCTCCACGTGGTGTACTGCCCTTTTACGCTCACTTCAAAGGGATGTTCAGTTTCACCGCCACATCAGCAGTTGCGCATCAGCTCTGTTTTTTCCCGCCCTTCCGCAAAACAAGCTAAAAAGGTTCCACCGAGATTTGAACTCGGATCGCTGGATTCAAAGCCCAGAGTGCTAACCATTACACCATGGAACCACCACACGCTGGTCTCTGGCCGTCTGAGAGGCAGATAGTGATGAGGCTAGGTGGAATCAGGTTAACAGGAGATGACGTTTGCTCACTGGAGACCCTCGACCAAAAACACAGGAACCAGGTTGCTCTGCCGAAACCCGGGATCGAACCAGGGACCTTTAGATCTTCAGTCTAACGCTCTCCCAACTGAGCTATTTCGGCCAGGTCTACCGGCAAATGGTTTGTCCAGCAGGGATTTCTGGGAGACCGCCCGTCACTTTCGAGGTGAGCAGAGCTGAGGGTCCCAGAGAGCAAAAGTGTGGCCAGGACGGGGATCGAAACCACGACCTTGGCGTTATTAGCACCACGCTCTAACCAACTGAGCTAACCGGCCCCGCTCTGACTCCTTTTATCCCCAATTTCCCAGGAATATCCTAGTTGCCCTAGTCAGCTTGAAGAGATTAAAAGCAAAGCCTGAGAACGGGCTCGTCCGGGATTTGAACCCGGGACCTCTCGCACCCTAAGCGAGAATCATACCCCTAGACCAACGAGCCAACACACACATGTCCTTCCTGCTGCTGCCTGGCCGAAAACATTTCCGTTTGCCAGGCTTAAAGCACAAAGGTTTAATTAAATGTACAACTAAACGGTAGCCAGTGCAAAGTTGCCGACACAGAGGAAATACGGTCTCTTTGCTTTGTGAGAACTTGACCTACAAAAAACGCTAGTACATATGGGCGTATGCCAAATCGATTGACCTGATGCCTGATAGGTTACAAGTTACTGGTGCCCTCCTTATGAGAACAAAATCCACATTCGATCAAAGTCGGAAGCTATTGCAGATGCTCGATGGTGTTTTAAAAGGAGTTTTGAGCAGGACCACTCTGGAACACAGGCCTCCACCACCCGGAACAAAACATGAACATTCCATGCACGCGCCACAGCAAACTTGAGCTGATGTAAACTCTCACATAACACCCGCTGTCTTCTTTGCACACGAGGCAACTGAGCAATCATACCCCTAGACCAACGAGCCAACACACACACATCCTTCCTGCTGCTGCCTGGCCGCAAACATTTCCGTTTGCAAGGCTTAAAGCACAAAGGTTTAATTAAATGTACAACTAAACGGTAGCCAGTGCAAAGTTGCCGACACAGAGGAAATACGGTCTCTTTGCTTTGCGAGAACTTGACCTACAAAAAACGCTAGTACATATGGCCGTATGCCAAATCGATTGACCTGATGCCTGATAGGTTACAAGTTACTGGTGCCCTCCTTATGAGAACAAAATCCACATTCGATCAAAGTCGGAAGCTATTGCAGATGCTCGATGGTGTTTTAAAAGGAGTTTTGAGCAGGACCACTCTGGAACACAGGCCTCCACCACCCGGAACAAAACATGAACATTCCATGCACGCGCCACAGCAAACTTGGCAGAAGCAGGTCCCGCCGAGATTTGAACTCGGATCGCTGGATTCAGAGTAGATACGCTAATAGATACGCCCAACATGGGGCTCGAACCCACGACCCTGAGATTAAGAGTCTCATGCTCTACCGACTGAGCTAGCCGGGCAGCCGCTGTGAGCTGCTTGGGGCTGGTCGCGGTTTTTATCCGTGCCTAAATTGCGCCCGTCATCCGGAGCCTCACATTTCGCACAGGCTTGGCATAGCGTCTCGCGGGTAAAGTCAGTGTTAAGCCTAGAGCCAGGCTCAGAGTGTACTTTGTTTGTTTAAGCCATATATGTTGTTGGGGGATACAATTTCACCCAGTAGAGCAGGCCAGTAATATGCACAATCACAACCCGGAGCTAAAGTTCCGTTTCGGGTCTGTCAAACCGGAACTTGACCTACAAAAAACGCTAGTACATATGGGCGTATGCCAAATCGATTGACCTGATGCCTGATAGGTTACAAGTTACTGGTGCCCTCCTTATGAGAACAAAATCCACATTCGATCAAAGTCGGAAGCTATTGCAGATGCTCAATGGTGTTTTAAAAGGAGTTTTGAGCAGGACCTCTCTGGAACACAGGCCTCCACCACCCGGAACAAAACATGAACATTCCATGCACGCGCCACAGCAAACTTGAGCTGATGTAAACTCTCACATAACACCCGCTGTCTTCTTTGCACACGAGGCAACTGAGCAATCATACCCCTAGACCAACGAGCCAACACACACACATCCTTCCTGCTGCTGCCTGGCCGCAAACATTTCCGTTTGCAAGGCTTAAAGCACAAAGGTTTAATTAAATGTACAACTAAACGGTAGCCAGTGCAAAGTTGCCGACACAGAGGAAATACGGTCTCTTTGCTTTGTGGGCATTGGAAACCACGCTGCAGCACTTTCACACATGCTGTGGGATGGACACCTTCTCACCACATCGTCGAGGGGAATTAGCTCAAATGGTAGAGCGCTCGCTTAGCATGCGAGAGGTAGCGGGATCGATGCCCGCATTCTCCACGTGGTGTACTGCCCTTTTACGCTCACTTCAAAGGGATGTTCAGTTTCACCGCCACATCAGCAGTTGCGCATCAGCTCTGTTTTTTCCCGCCCTTCCGCAAAACAAGTT
>NW_026606705.1:3855000-3860000 GCF_029890125.1 Rhinichthys klamathensis goyatoka
CTGTCCTTTTACGCTCACTTCAAAGGGATGTTCAGTTTCACCGCCACATCAGCAGTTGCGCATCAGCTCTGTTTTTTCCCGCCCTTCCGCAAAACAAGCTAAAAAGGTTCCACCGAGATTTGAACTCGGATCGCTGGATTCAAAGCCCAGAGTGCTAACCATTACACCATGGAACCACCACACGCTGGTCTCTGGCCGTCTGAGAGGCAGATAGTGATGAGGCTAGGTGGAATCAGGTTAACAGGAGATGACGTTTGCTCACTGGAGACCCTCGACCAAAAACACAGGAACCAGGTTGCTCTGCCGAAACCCGGGATCGAACCAGGGACCTTTAGATCTTCAGTCTAACGCTCTCCCAACTGAGCTATTTCGGCCAGGTCTACTGGCAAATGGTTTGTCCAGCAGGGATTTCTGGGAGACCGCCCGTCACTTTCGAGGTGAGCAGAGCTGAGGGTCCCAGAGAGCAAAAGTGTGGCCAGTACGGGGATCGAACCCACGACCTCGATTGACCTGATGCCTGATAGGTTACAAGTTACTGGTGCCCTCCTTATGAGAACAAAATCCACATTCGATCAAAGTCGGAATTTATTGCAGATGCTCGATGGTGTTTTAAAAGGAGTTTTGAGCAGGACCTCTCTGGAACACAGGCCTCCACCACCCGGAACAAAACATGAACATTCCATGCACGCGCCACAGCAAACTTGAGCTGATGTAAACTCTCACATAACACCCGCTGTCTTCTTTGCACACGAGGCAACTGAGCAATCATACCCCTAGACCAACGAGCCAACACACACACATCCTTCCTGCTGCTGCCTGGCCGCAAACATTTCCGTTTGCAAGGCTTAAAGCACAAAGGTTTAATTAAATGTACAACTAAACGGTAGCCAGTGCAAAGTTGCCGACACAGAGGAAATACGGTCTCTTTGCTTTGTGGGCATTGGAAACCACGCTGCAGCACTTTCACACATGCTGTGGGATGGACACCTTCTCACCACATCGTCGAGGGGAATTAGCTCAAATGGTAGAGCGTTCGCTTAGCATGCGAGAGGTAGCGGGATCGATGCCCGCATTCTCCACGCGGTGTACTGTCCTTTTACGCTCACTTCAAAGGGATGTTCAGTTTCACCGCCACATCAGCAGTTGCGCATCAGCTCTGTTTTTTCCCGCCCTTCCCCAAAACAAGTTAAAAAGTTTCCACCGAGATTTGAACTTGGATCGCTGGATTCAAAGCCCAGAGTGCTAACCATTGCACCATGGAACCACCACATGCTGGTCTCTGGTCGTCTGAGAGGCAGATAGCGATGAGGCTAGGTGGAATCAGAAAAGTTTTTTTCGGACGAGGTCCTGCGCACATTCCTGGCAAAAGCAGGTCCCACCGAGATTTGAACTCGGATCGCTGGATTCAGAGTCCAGAGTGCTAACCATTACACCATGGAACCTTGGCGTGGGTAGCCTTTTCCCACCGAGCAGCAGAGGTGTTTAGTCATTCAGCCCAGAAGCGCGACAGCAAAGAGCACGTGAAGCCTTTTCTTTTTAAGCCCATGTTTCCCCGATCTCGACTGGCTTTTAGAGTGCCAGTTTCACCGCCACATCAGCAGTTGCGCATCAGCTCTGTTTTTTCCCGCCCTTCCGCAAAACAAGCTAAAAAGGTTCCACCGAGATTTGAACTCGGATCGCTGGACTCAAAACCAAGAGTGCTAACCATTACACCATGGAACCACCACACGCTGGTCTCTGGCCGTCTGAGAGGCAGATAGCGATGAGGCTAGGTGGAATCAGGTTAACAGGAGATGACGTTTGCTCACTGGAGACCCTCGACCAAAAACACAGGAACCAGGTTGCTCTGCCGAAACCCGGGATCGAACCAGGGACCTTTAGATCTTCAGTCTAACGCTCTCCCAACTGAGCTATTTCGGCCAGGTCTACTGGCAAATGGTTTGTCCAGCAGGGATTTCTGGGAGACCGCCCGTCACTTTCGAGGTGAGCAGAGCTGAGGGTCCCAGAGAGCAAAAGTGTGGCCAGTACGGGGATCGAACCCTCGACCTTGGCGTTATTAGCACCACGCTCTAACCAACTGAGCTAACCGGCCCCGCTCTGACTCCTTTTATCCCCAATTTCCCAGGAATATCCTAGTTGCCCTAGTCAGCTTGAAGAGATTAAAAGCAAAGCCTGAGAACGGGCTCGTCCGGGATTTGAACCCGGGACCTCTCGCACCCTAAGCGAGAATCATACCCCTAGACCAACGAGCCAACACACACATGTCCTTCCTGCTGCTGCCTGGCCGAAAACATTTCCGTTTCCCAGGCTTAAAGCACAAAGGTTTAATTAAATGTACAACTAAACGGTAGCCAGTGCAAAGTTGCCGACACAGAGGAAATACGGTCTCTTTGCTTTGTGAGAACTTGACCTACAAAAAACGCTAGTACATATGGGCGTATGCCAAATCGATTGACCTGATGCCTGATAGGTTACAAGTTACTGGTGCCCTCCTTATGAGAACAAAATCCACATTCGATCAAAGTCGGAAGCTATTGCAGATGCTCGATGGTGTTTTAAAAGGAGTTTTGAGCAGGACCTCTCTGGAACACAGGCCTCCACCACCCGGAACAAAACATGAACATTCCATGCACGCGCCACAGCAAACTTGAGCTGATGTAAACTCTCACATATTACCCGCTGTCTTCTTTGCACACGAGGCAACTGAGCAATCATACCCCTAGACCAACGAGCCAACACACACACATCCTTCCTGCTGCTGCCTGGCCGCAAACATTTCCGTTTGCAAGGCTTAAAGCACAAAGGTTTAATTAAATGTACAACTAAACGGTAGCCAGTGCAAAGTTGCCGACACAGAGGAAATACGGTCTCTTTGCTTTGTGGGCATTGGAAACCACGCTGCAGCACTTTCACACATGCTGTGGGATGGACACCTTCTCACCACATCGTCGAGGGGAATTAGCTCAAATGGTAGAGCGCTCGCTTAGCATGCGAGAGCTAGCGGGATCGATGCCTGCATTCTCCACGCGGTGTACTGCCCTTTTACGCTCACTTCAAAGGGATGTTCAGTTTCACCGCCACATCAGCAGTTGCGCATCAGCTCTGTTTTTTCCCGCCCTTCCGCAAAACAAGTTAAAAAGTTTCCACCGAGATTTGAACTTGGATCGCTGGATTCAAAGCCCAGAGTGCTAACCATTGCACCATGGAACCACCACACGCTGGTCTCTGGTCGTCTGAGAGGCAGATAGCGATGAGGCTAGGTGGAATCAGAAAAGTTTTTTTCGGACGAGGTCCTGCGCACATTCCTGGCAAAAGCAGGTCCCACCGAGATTTGAACTCGAATCGCTGGATTCAGAGTCCAGAGTGCTAACCATTACACCATGGAACCTTGGCGTGGGTAGCCTTTTCCCACCGAGCAGCAGAGGTGTTTAGTCATTCAGCCCAGAAGCGCGACAGCAAAGAGCACGTGAAGCCTTTTCTTTTTAAGCCCATGTTTCCCCGATCTCGACTGGCTTTTAGAGTGCCAGTTTCACCGCCACATCAGCAGTTGCGCATCAGCTCTGTTTTTTCCCGCCCTTCCGCAAAACAAGCTAAAAAGGTTCCACCGAGATTTGAACTCGGATCGCTGGATTCAAAGCCCAGAGTGCTAACCATTACACCATGGAACCACCACACGCTGGTCTCTGGCCGTCTGAGAGGCAGATAGTGATGAGGCTAGGTGGAATCAGGTTAACAGGAGATGACGTTTGCTCACTGGAGACCCTCGACCAAAAACACAGGAACCAGGTTGCTCTGCCGAAACCCGGGATCGAACCAGGGACCTTTAGATCTTCAGTCTAACGCTCTCCCAACTGAGCTATTTCGGCCAGGTCTACTGGCAAATGGTTTGTCCAGCAGGGATTTCTGGGAGACCGCCCGTCACTTTCGAGGTGAGCAGAGCTGAGGGTCCCAGAGAGCAAAAGTGTGGCCAGTACGGGGATCGAACCCACGACCTTGGCGTTATTAGCACCACGCTCTAACCAACTGAGCTAACCGGCCCCGATCTGACTCCTTTTATCCCCAATTTCCCAGGAATATCCTAGTTGCCCTAGTCAGCTTGAAGAGATTAAAAGCAAAGCCTGAGAACGGGCTCGTCCGGGATTTGAACCCGGGACCTCTCGCACCCTAAGCGAGAATCATACCCCTAGACCAACGAGCCAACACACACACATCCTTCCTGCTGCTGCCTGGCCGCAAACATTTCCGTTTGCAAGGCTTAAAGCACAAAGGTTTAATTAAATGTACAACTAAACGGTAGCCAGTGCAAAGTTGCCGACACAGAGGAAATACGGTCTCTTTGCTTTGTGGGCATTGGAAACCACGCTGCAGCACTTTCACACATGCTGTGGGATGGACACCTTCTCACCACATCGTCGAGGGGAATTAGCTCAAATGGTAGAGCGCTCGCTTAGCATGCGAGAGCTAGCGGGATCGATGCCTGCATTCTCCACGCGGTGTACTGCCCTTTTACGCTCACTTCAAAGGGATGTTCAGTTTCACCGCCACATCAGCAGTTGCGCATCAGCTCTGTTTTTTCCCGCCCTTCCGCAAAACAAGTTAAAAAGTTTCCACCGAGATTTGAACTTGGATCGCTGGATTCAAAGCCCAGAGTGCTAACCATTGCACCATGGAACCACCACACGCTGGTCTCTGGTCGTCTGAGAGGCAGATAGCGATGAGGCTAGGTGGAATCAGAAAAGTTTTTTTCGGACGAGGTCCTGCGCACATTCCTGGCAAAAGCAGGTCCCACCGAGATTTGAACTCGAATCGCTGGATTCAGAGTCCAGAGTGCTAACCATTACACCATGGAACCTTGGCGTGGGTAGCCTTTTCCCACCGAGCAGCAGAGGTGTTTAGTCATTCAGCCCAGAAGCGCGACAGCAAAGAGCACGTGAAGCCTTTTCTTTTTAAGCCCATGTTTCCCCGATCTCGACTGGCTTTTAGAGTGCCAGTTTCACCGC
>NW_026606705.1:3862500-3865000 GCF_029890125.1 Rhinichthys klamathensis goyatoka
TCGATGGTGTTTTAAAAGGAGTTTTGAGCAGGACCTCTCTGGAACACAGGCCTCCACCACCCGGAACAAAACATGAACATTCCATGCACGCGCCACAGCAAACTTGAGCTGATGTAAACTCTCACATATTACCCGCTGTCTTCTTTGCACACGAGGCAACTGAGCAATCATACCCCTAGACCAACGAGCCAACACACACACATCCTTCCTGCTGCTGCCTGGCCGCAAACATTTCCGTTTGCAAGGCTTAAAGCACAAAGGTTTAATTAAATGTACAACTAAACGGTAGCCAGTGCAAAGTTGCCGACACAGAGGAAATACGGTCTCTTTGCTTTGTGGGCATTGGAAACCACGCTGCAGCACTTTCACACATGCTGTGGGATGGACACCTTCTCACCACATCGTCGAGGGGAATTAGCTCAAATGGTAGAGCGCTCGCTTAGCATGCGAGAGCTAGCGGGATCGATGCCTGCATTCTCCACGCGGTGTACTGCCCTTTTACGCTCACTTCAAAGGGATGTTCAGTTTCACCGCCACATCAGCAGTTGCGCATCAGCTCTGTTTTTTCCCGCCCTTCCGCAAAACAAGTTAAAAAGTTTCCACCGAGATTTGAACTTGGATCGCTGGATTCAAAGCCCAGAGTGCTAACCATTGCACCATGGAACCACCACACGCTGGTCTCTGGTCGTCTGAGAGGCAGATAGCGATGAGGCTAGGTGGAATCAGAAAAGTTTTTTTCGGACGAGGTCCTGCGCACATTCCTGGCAAAAGCAGGTCCCACCGAGATTTGAACTCGAATCGCTGGATTCAGAGTCCAGAGTGCTAACCATTACACCATGGAACCTTGGCGTGGGTAGCCTTTTCCCACCGAGCAGCAGAGGTGTTTAGTCATTCAGCCCAGAAGCGCGACAGCAAAGAGCACGTGAAGCCTTTTCTTTTTAAGCCCATGTTTCCCCGATCTCGACTGGCTTTTAGAGTGCCAGTTTCACCGCCACATCAGCAGTTGCGCATCAGCTCTGTTTTTTCCCGCCCTTCCGCAAAACAAGCTAAAAAGGTTCCACCGAGATTTGAACTCGGATCGCTGGATTCAAAGCCCAGAGTGCTAACCATTACACCATGGAACCACCACACGCTGGTCTCTGGCCGTCTGAGAGGCAGATAGTGATGAGGCTAGGTGGAATCAGGTTAACAGGAGATGACGTTTGCTCACTGGAGACCCTCGACCAAAAACACAGGAACCAGGTTGCTCTGCCGAAACCCGGGATCGAACCAGGGACCTTTAGATCTTCAGTCTAACGCTCTCCCAACTGAGCTATTTCGGCCAGGTCTACTGGCAAATGGTTTGTCCAGCAGGGATTTCTGGGAGACCGCCCGTCACTTTCGAGGTGAGCAGAGCTGAGGGTCCCAGAGAGCAAAAGTGTGGCCAGTACGGGGATCGAACCCACGACCTTGGCGTTATTAGCACCACGCTCTAACCAACTGAGCTAACCGGCCCCGATCTGACTCCTTTTATCCCCAATTTCCCAGGAATATCCTAGTTGCCCTAGTCAGCTTGAAGAGATTAAAAGCAAAGCCTGAGAACGGGCTCGTCCGGGATTTGAACCCGGGACCTCTCGCACCCTAAGCGAGAATCATACCCCTAGACCAACGAGCCAACACACACACATCCTTCCTGCTGCTGCCTGGCCGCAAACATTTCCGTTTGCAAGGCTTAAAGCACAAAGGTTTAATTAAATGTACAACTAAACGGTAGCCAGTGCAAAGTTGCCGACACAGAGGAAATACGGTCTCTTTGCTTTGTGGGCATTGGAAACCACGCTGCAGCACTTTCACACATGCTGTGGGATGGACACCTTCTCACCACATCGTCGAGGGGAATTAGCTCAAATGGTAGAGCGCTCGCTTAGCATGCGAGAGCTAGCGGGATCGATGCCTGCATTCTCCACGCGGTGTACTGCCCTTTTACGCTCACTTCAAAGGGATGTTCAGTTTCACCGCCACATCAGCAGTTGCGCATCAGCTCTGTTTTTTCCCGCCCTTCCGCAAAACAAGTTAAAAAGTTTCCACCGAGATTTGAACTTGGATCGCTGGATTCAAAGCCCAGAGTGCTAACCATTGCACCATGGAACCACCACACGCTGGTCTCTGGTCGTCTGAGAGGCAGATAGCGATGAGGCTAGGTGGAATCAGAAAAGTTTTTTTCGGACGAGGTCCTGCGCACATTCCTGGCAAAAGCAGGTCCCACCGAGATTTGAACTCGAATCGCTGGATTCAGAGTCCAGAGTGCTAACCATTACACCATGGAACCTTGGCGTGGGTAGCCTTTTCCCACCGAGCAGCAGAGGTGTTTAGTCATTCAGCCCAGAAGCGCGACAGCAAAGAGCACGTGAAGCCTTTTCTTTTTAAGCCCATGTTTCCCCGATCTCGACTGGCTTTTAGAGTGCCAGTTTCACCGCCACATCAGCAGTTGCGCATCAGCTCTGTTTTTTCCCGCCCTTCC
>NW_026606705.1:3870000-3872500 GCF_029890125.1 Rhinichthys klamathensis goyatoka
GACCCTGAGATTAAGAGTCTCATGCTCTACCGACTGAGCTAGCCGGGCAGCCGCTGTGAGCTGCTTGGGGCTGGTCGCGGTTTTTATCCGTGCCTAAATTACGCCCGTCATCCGGAGCCTCACATTTCGCACAGGCTTGGCATAGCGTCTCGCGGGTAAAGTCAGGGTTAAGCCTAGAGCCAGGCTCAGAGTGTACTTTTTTTGTTTAAGCCATATATGTTGTTGGGGGATACAATTTCACCCAGTAGAGCAGGCCAGTAATATGCACAATCACAACCCGGAGCTAAAGTTCCGTTTCGGGTCTGTCAAACCGGAACTTGACCTACAAAAAACGCTAGTACATATGGGCGTATGCCAAATCGATTGACCTGATGCCTGATAGGTTACAAGTTACTGGTGCCCTCCTTATGAGAACAAAATCCACATTCGATCAAAGTCGGAAGCTATTGCAGATGCTCGATGGTGTTTTAAAAGGAGTTTTGAGCAGGACCTCTCTGGAACACAGGCCTCCACCACCCGGAACAAAACATGAACATTCCATGCACGCGCCACAGCAAACTTGAGCTGATGTAAACTCTCACATAACACCCGCTGTCTTCTTTGCACACGAGGCAACTGAGCAATCATACCCCTAGACCAACGAGCCAACACACACATGTCCTTCCTGCTGCTGCCTGGCCGAAAACATTTCCGTTTTCCAGGCTTAAAGCACAAAGGTTTAATTAAATGTACAACTAAACGGTAGCCAGTGCAAAGTTGCCGACACAGAGGAAATACGGTCTCTTTGCTTTGTGAGAACTTGACCTACAAAAAACGCTAGTACATATGGGCGTATGCCAAATCGATTGACCTGATGCCTGATAGGTTACAAGTTACTGGTGCCCTCCTTATGAGAACAAAATCCACATTCGATCAAAGTCGGAAGCTATTGCAGATGCTCGATGGTGTTTTAAAAGGAGTTTTGAGCAGGACCACTCTGGAACACAGGCCTCCACCACCCGGAACAAAACATGAACATTCCATGCACGCGCCACAGCAAACTTGGCAGAAGCAGGTCCCGCCGAGATTTGAACTCGGATCGCTGGATTCAGAGTAGATACGCTAATAGATACGCCCAACGTGGGGCTCGAACCCTCGACCCTGAGATTAAGAGTCTCATGCTCTACCAACTGAGCTAGCCGGGCAGCCGCTGCGAGCTGCTTGGGGCTGGTCGCGGTTTTTATCCGTGCCTAAATTGCGCCCGTCATCCGGAGCCTCACATTTCGCACAGGCTTGGCATAGCGTCTCGCGGGTAAAGTCAGGGTTAAGCCTAGAGCCAGGCTCAGAGTGTACTTTGTTTGTTTAAGCCATATATGTTGTTGGGGGATACAATTTCACCCAGTAGAGCAGGCCAGTAATATGCACAATCACAACCCGGAGCTAAAGTTCCGTTTCGGGTCTGTCAAACCGGAACTTGACCTACAAAAAACGCTAGTACATATGGGCGTATGCCAAATCGATTGACCTGATGCCTGATAGGTTACAAGTTACTGGTGCCCTCCTTATGAGAACAAAATCCACATTCGATCAAAGTCGGAAGCTATTGCAGATGCTCGATGGTGTTTTAAAAGGAGTTTTGAGCAGGACCTCTCTGGAACACAGGCCTCCACCACCCGGAACAAAACATGAACATTCCATGCACGCGCCACAGCAAACTTGAGCTGATGTAAACTCTCACATAACACCCGCTGTCTTCTTTGCACACGAGGCAACTGAGCAATCATACCCCTAGACCAACGAGCCAACACACACACATCCTTCCTGCTGCTGCCTGGCCGCAAACATTTCCGTTTGCAAGGCTTAAAGCACAAAGGTTTAATTAAATGTACAACTAAACGGTAGCCAGTGCAAAGTTGCAGACACAAAGGAAATACGGTCTCTTTGCTTTGTGGGCATTGGAAACCACGCTGCAGCACTTTCACACATGCTGTGGGATGGACACCTTCTCACCACATCGTCGAGGGGAATTAGCTCAAATGGTAGAGCGCTCGCTTAGCATGCGAGAGGTAGCGGGATCGATGCCCGCATTCTCCACGTGGTGTACTGCCCTTTTACGCTCACTTCAAAGGGATGTTCAGTTTCACCGCCACATCAGCAGTTGCGCATCAGCTCTGTTTTTTCCCGCCCTTCCGCAAAACAAGCTAAAAGGGTTCCACCGAGATTTGAACTCGGATCGCTGGATTCAAAGCCCAGAGTGCTAACCATTACACCATGGAACCACCACACGCTGGTCTCTGGCCGTCTGAGAGGCAGATAGTGATGAGGCTAGGTGGAATCAGGTTAACAGGAGATGACGTTTGCTCACTGGAGACCCTCGACCAAAAACACAGGAACCAGGTTGCTCTGCCGAAACCCGGGATCGAACCAGGGACCTTTAGATCTTCAGTCTAACGCTCTCCCAACTGAGCTATTTCGGCCAGGTCTACCGGCAAATGGTTTGTCCAGCAGGGATTTCTGGGAG
>NW_026606705.1:3877500-3915000 GCF_029890125.1 Rhinichthys klamathensis goyatoka
GCCGTCTGAGAGGCAGATAGTGATGAGGCTAGGTGGAATCAGGTTAACAGGAGATGACGTTTGCTCACTGGAGACCCTCGACCAAAAACACAGGAACCAGGTTGCTCTGCCGAAACCCGGGATCGAACCAGGGACCTTTAGATCTTCAGTCTAACGCTCTCCCAACTGAGCTATTTCGGCCAGGTCTACTGGCAAATGGTTTGTCCAGCAGGGATTTCTGGGAGACCGCCCGTCACTTTCGAGGTGAGCAGAGCTGAGGGTCCCAGAGAGCAAAAGTGTGGCCAGTACGGGGATCGAACCCACGACCTCGATTGACCTGATGCCTGATAGGTTACAAGTTACTGGTGCCCTCCTTATGAGAACAAAATCCACATTCGATCAAAGTCGGAATTTATTGCAGATGCTCGATGGTGTTTTAAAAGGAGTTTTGAGCAGGACCTCTCTGGAACACAGGCCTCCACCACCCGGAACAAAACATGAACATTCCATGCACGCGCCACAGCAAACTTGAGCTGATGTAAACTCTCACATAACACCCGCTGTCTTCTTTGCACACGAGGCAACTGAGCAATCATACCCCTAGACCAACGAGCCAACACACACACATCCTTCCTGCTGCTGCCTGGCCGCAAACATTTCCGTTTGCAAGGCTTAAAGCACAAAGGTTTAATTAAATGTACAACTAAACGGTAGCCAGTGCAAAGTTGCCGACACAGAGGAAATACGGTCTCTTTGCTTTGTGGGCATTGGAAACCACGCTGCAGCACTTTCACACATGCTGTGGGATGGACACCTTCTCACCACATCGTCGAGGGGAATTAGCTCAAATGGTAGAGCGCTCGCTTAGCATGCGAGAGGTAGCGGGATCGATGCCCGCATTCTCCACGCGGTGTACTGTCCTTTTACGCTCACTTCAAAGGGATGTTCAGTTTCACCGCCACATCAGCAGTTGCGCATCAGCTCTGTTTTTTCCCGCCCTTCCCCAAAACAAGTTAAAAAGTTTCCACCGAGATTTGAACTTGGATCGCTGGATTCAAAGCCCAGAGTGCTAACCATTGCACCATGGAACCACCACATGCTGGTCTCTGGTCGTCTGAGAGGCAGATAGCGATGAGGCTAGGTGGAATCAGAAAAGTTTTTTTCGGACGAGGTCCTGCGCACATTCCTGGCAAAAGCAGGTCCCACCGAGATTTGAACTCGGATCGCTGGATTCAGAGTCCAGAGTGCTAACCATTACACCATGGAACCTTGGCGTGGGTAGCCTTTTCCCACCGAGCAGCAGAGGTGTTTAGTCATTCAGCCCAGAAGCGCGACAGCAAAGAGCACGTGAAGCCTTTTCTTTTTAAGCCCATGTTTCCCCGATCTCGACTGGCTTTTAGAGTGCCAGTTTCACCGCCACATCAGCAGTTGCGCATCAGCTCTGTTTTTTCCCGCCCTTCCGCAAAACAAGCTAAAAAGGTTCCACCGAGATTTGAACTCGGATCGCTGGACTCAAAACCAAGAGTGCTAACCATTACACCATGGAACCACCACACGCTGGTCTCTGGCCGTCTGAGAGGCAGATAGCGATGAGGCTAGGTGGAATCAGGTTAACAGGAGATGACGTTTGCTCACTGGAGACCCTCGACCAAAAACACAGGAACCAGGTTGCTCTGCCGAAACCCGGGATCGAACCAGGGACCTTTAGATCTTCAGTCTAACGCTCTCCCAACTGAGCTATTTCGGCCAGGTCTACTGGCAAATGGTTTGTCCAGCAGGGATTTCTGGGAGACCGCCCGTCACTTTCGAGGTGAGCAGAGCTGAGGGTCCCAGAGAGCAAAAGTGTGGCCAGTACGGGGATCGAACCCACGACCTTGGCGTTATTAGCACCACGCTCTAACCAACTGAGCTAACCGGCCCCGCTCTGACTCCTTTTATCCCCAATTTCCCAGGAATATCCTAGTTGCCCTAGTCAGCTTGAAGAGATTAAAAGCAAAGCCTGAGAACGGGCTCGTCCGGGATTTGAACCCGGGACCTCTCGCACCCTAAGCGAGAATCATACCCCTAGACCAACGAGCCAACACACACATGTCCTTCCTGCTGCTGCCTGGCCGAAAACATTTCCGTTTCCCAGGCTTAAAGCACAAAGGTTTAATTAAATGTACAACTAAACGGTAGCCAGTGCAAAGTTGCCGACACAGAGGAAATACGGTCTCTTTGCTTTGTGAGAACTTGACCTACAAAAAACGCTAGTACATATGGGCGTATGCCAAATCGATTGACCTGATGCCTGATAGGTTACAAGTTACTGGTGCCCTCCTTATGAGAACAAAATCCACATTCGATCAAAGTCGGAAGCTATTGCAGATGCTCGATGGTGTTTTAAAAGGAGTTTTGAGCAGGACCTCTCTGGAACACAGGCCTCCACCACCCGGAACAAAACATGAACATTCCATGCACGCGCCACAGCAAACTTGAGCTGATGTAAACTCTCACATAACACCCGCTGTCTTCTTTGCACACGAGGCAACTGAGCAATCATACCCCTAGACCAACGAGCCAACACACACACATCCTTCCTGCTGCTGCCTGGCCGCAAACATTTCCGTTTGCAAGGCTTAAAGCACAAAGGTTTAATTAAATGTACAACTAAACGGTAGCCAGTGCAAAGTTGCCGACACAGAGGAAATACGGTCTCTTTGCTTTGTGGGCATTGGAAACCACGCTGCAGCACTTTCACACATGCTGTGGGATGGACACCTTCTCACCACATCGTCGAGGGGAATTAGCTCAAATGGTAGAGCGCTCGCTTAGCATGCGAGAGCTAGCGGGATCGATGCCTGCATTCTCCACGCGGTGTACTGCCCTTTTACGCTCACTTCAAAGGGATGTTCAGTTTCACCGCCACATCAGCAGTTGCGCATCAGCTCTGTTTTTTCCCGCCCTTCCGCAAAACAAGTTAAAAAGTTTCCACCGAGATTTGAACTTGGATCGCTGGATTCAAAGCCCAGAGTGCTAACCATTGCACCATGGAACCACCACACGCTGGTCTCTGGTCGTCTGAGAGGCAGATAGCGATGAGGCTAGGTGGAATCAGAAAAGTTTTTTTCGGACGAGGTCCTGCGCACATTCCTGGCAAAAGCAGGTCCCACCGAGATTTGAACTCGAATCGCTGGATTCAGAGTCCAGAGTGCTAACCATTACACCATGGAACCTTGGCGTGGGTAGCCTTTTCCCACCGAGCAGCAGAGGTGTTTAGTCATTCAGCCCAGAAGCGCGACAGCAAAGAGCACGTGAAGCCTTTTCTTTTTAAGCCCATGTTTCCCCGATCTCGACTGGCTTTTAGAGTGCCAGTTTCACCGCCACATCAGCAGTTGCGCATCAGCTCTGTTTTTTCCCGCCCTTCCGCAAAACAAGCTAAAAAGGTTCCACCGAGATTTGAACTCGGATCGCTGGATTCAAAGCCCAGAGTGCTAACCATTACACCATGGAACCACCACACGCTGGTCTCTGGCCGTCTGAGAGGCAGATAGTGATGAGGCTAGGTGGAATCAGGTTAACAGGAGATGACGTTTGCTCACTGGAGACCCTCGACCAAAAACACAGGAACCAGGTTGCTCTGCCGAAACCCGGGATCGAACCAGGGACCTTTAGATCTTCAGTCTAACGCTCTCCCAACTGAGCTATTTCGGCCAGGTCTACTGGCAAATGGTTTGTCCAGCAGGGATTTCTGGGAGACCGCCCGTCACTTTCGAGGTGAGCAGAGCTGAGGGTCCCAGAGAGCAAAAGTGTGGCCAGTACGAGGATCGAACCCACGACCTTGGCGTTATTAGCACCACGCTCTAACCAACTGAGCTAACCGGCCCCGATCTGACTCCTTTTATCCCCAATTTCCCAGGAATATCCTAGTTGCCCTAGTCAGCTTGAAGAGATTAAAAGCAAAGCCTGAGAACGGGCTCGTCCGGGATTTGAACCCGGGACCTCTCGCACCCTAAGCGAGAATCATACCCCTAGACCAACGAGCCAACACACACATGTCCTTCCTGCTGCTGCCTGGCCGAAAACATTTCCGTTTTCCAGGCTTAAAGCACAAAGGTTTAATTAAATGTACAACTAAACGGTAGCCAGTGCAAAGTTGCCGACACAGAAGAAATACGGTCTCTTTGCTTTGTGAGAACTTGACCTACAAAAAACGCTAGTACATATGGGCGTATGCCAAATCGATTGACCTGATGCCTGATAGGTTACAAGTTACTGGTGCCCTCCTTATGAGAACAAAATCCACATTCGATCAAAGTCGGAAGCTATTGCAGATGCTCGATGGTGTTTTAAAAGGAGTTTTGAGCAGGACCACTCTGGAACACAGGCCTCCACCACCCGGAACAAAACATGAACATTCCATGCACGCGCCACAGCAAACTTGCGCTGATGTAAACTCTCACATAACACCCGCTGTCTTCTTTGCACACGAGGCAACTGAGCAATCATACCCCTAGACCAACGAGCCAACACACACACATCCTTCCTGCTGCTGCCTGGCCGCAAACATTTCCGTTTGCAAGGCTTAAAGCACAAAGGTTTAATTAAATGTACAACTAAACGGTAGCCAGTGCAAAGTTGCCGACACAGAGGAAATACGGTCTCTTTGCTTTTTGGGCATTGGAAACCACGCTGCAGCACTTTCACACATGCTGTGGGATGGACACCTTCTCACCACATCGTCGAGGGGAATTAGCTCAAATGGTAGAGCGCTCGCTTAGCATGCGAGAGGTAGCGGGATCGATGCCCGCATTCTCCACGCGGTGTACTGCCCTTTTACGCTCACTTCAAAGGGATGTTCAGTTTCACCGCCACATCAGCAGTTGCGCATCAGCTCTGTTTTTTCCCGCCCTTCCCCAAAACAAGTTAAAAAGTTTCCACCGAGATTTGAACTTGGATCGCTGGATTCAAAGCCCAGAGTGCTAACCATTGCACCATGGAACCACCACATGCTGGTCTCTGGTCGTCTGAGAGGCAGATAGCGATGAGGCTAGGTGGAATCAGAAAAGTTTTTTTCGGACGAGGTCCTGCGCACATTCCTGGCAAAAGCAGGTCCCACCGAGATTTGAACTCGGATCGCTGGATTCAGAGTCCAGAGTGCTAACCATTACACCATGGAACCTTGGCGTGGGTAGCCTTTTCCCACCGAGCAGCAGAGGTGTTTAGTCATTCAGCCCAGAAGCGCGACAGCAAAGAGCACGTGAAGCCTTTTCTTTTTAAGCCCATGTTTCCCCGATCTCGACTGGCTTTTAGAGTGCCAGTTTCACCGCCACATCAGCAGTTGCGCATCAGCTCTGTTTTTTCCCGCCCTTCCGCAAAACAAGCTAAAAAGGTTCCACCGAGATTTGAACTCGGATCGCTGGACTCAAAGCCCAGAGTGCTAACCATTACACCATGGAACCACCACATGCTGGTCTCTGGCCGTCTGAGAGGCAGATAGCGATGAGGCTAGGTGGAATCAGGTTAACAGGAGATGACGTTTGCTCACTGGAGACCCTCGACCAAAAACACAGAAACCAGGTTGCTCTGCCGAAACCCGGGATCGAACCAGGGACCTTTAGATCTTCAGTCTAACGCTCTCCCAACTGAGCTATTTCGGCCAGGTCTACTGGCAAATGGTTTGTCCAGCAGGGATTTCTGGGAGACCGCCCGTCACTTTCGAGGTGAGCAGAGCTGAGGGTCCCAGAGAGCAAAAGTGTGGCCAGTACGGGGATCGAACCCACGACCTTGGCGTTATTAGCACCACGCTCTAACCAACTGAGCTAACCGGCCCCGCTCTGACTCCTTTTATCCCCAATTTCCCAGGAATATCCTAGTTGCCCTAGTCAGCTTGAAGAGATTAAAAGCAAAGCCTGAGAACGGGCTCGTCCGGGATTTGAACCCGGGACCTCTCGCACCCTAAGCGAGAATCATACCCCTAGACCAACGAGCCAACACACACATGTCCTTCCTGCTGCTGCCTGGCCGAAAACATTTCCGTTTCCCAGGCTTAAAGCACAAAGGTTTAATTAAATGTACAACTAAACGGTAGCCAGTGCAAAGTTGCCGACACAGAGGAAATACGGTCTCTTTGCTTTGTGAGAACTTGACCTACAAAAAACGCTAGTACATATGGGCGTATGCCAAATCGATTGACCTGATGCCTGATAGGTTACAAGTTACTGGTGCCCTCCTTATGAGAACAAAATCCACATTCGATCAAAGTCGGAAGCTATTGCAGATGCTCGATGGTGTTTTAAAAGGAGTTTTGAGCAGGACCTCTCTGGAACACAGGCCTCCACCACCCGGAACAAAACATGAACATTCCATGCACGCGCCACAGCAAACTTGAGCTGATGTAAACTCTCACATAACACCCGCTGTCTTCTTTGCACACGAGGCAACTGAGCAATCATACCCCTAGACCAACGAGCCAACACACACACATCCTTCCTGCTGCTGCCTGGCCGCAAACATTTCCGTTTGCAAGGCTTAAAGCACAAAGGTTTAATTAAATGTACAACTAAACGGTAGCCAGTGCAAAGTTGCCGACACAGAGGAAATACGGTCTCTTTGCTTTGTGGGCATTGGAAACCACGCTGCAGCACTTTCACACATGCTGTGGGATGGACACCTTCTCACCACATCGTCGAGGGGAATTAGCTCAAATGGTAGAGCGCTCGCTGCGCAAAAGCAGGGGTCCAATCTTTGCGCCCCGCACGCAAGCGAAAAGGACGCAGAAAACGCGAAAAAACGCACAAATTTGCCCTGCAACAATATTCGGGCTATATTCCTGTACGTTATGGAAGAGTTTTAGTTACATGTGAAACAAGTCACACTCCGCGGGCTGGGCTCGAACCCCTGTTCTGCACGACTAGTGTGTGATCAACTGCGCATGCGCCTTCATTTGGTTATCAATGTGACATATCATTATATTGATTGATATTAATTGTGTATATTATTTAAAAAAAAAAACATATTACATGTTTATGGTTTAATAAAACTAATACAAATGTTTATTCAAATATGTGTTTTTTTTGTGTGTGGGATTGATTGATGTGATTTATCTGATTTATTTTAGGACACTTCAAATGTTTTATACACACAAATGCACACAAATATCGAAATGTAATTTTTTTTATTAAAATGAATACACACAAATATTGAAATAAGTACACACACACGCATAAATATATGGACATACACACAATATATGTGTTATTTACAATGTATACTCTATGAAAGAGTGGGTGGGCCCATGTACAGTTTGCACATTCCAGTCCCAAGGCAATTAAAAGCAGCACAATGAATAATAGTGTGAACAGTATTTATTTACTAAAACTACAAGACATTAATGAACAAAAATAAACAACTAACAATGTAGAAATAGAATAGAACATTCTGTAATATAAATAAAACAAACAAGACATTACAGAAAGATTGAGAGAGAAAAAAGAACATAACTGTAATTACACATAGATATTTATTTACAGGTATTTACAAACAATCTTTTTTCTGTGTTGAAAGATTTTTTATTATGGAGGTGGCTGTCCAGGTTTTTTCTGCTGGCGCTGTTCTACCAGCCACTCCTCTAAAGATTTGCCACCAGAGACACTGGGGCAAAACGTGGCACTGCCGAAGCGGCTGTGGCCGAACTCCTTGGTTTTGGGCTTGCCACACTTAGAGCATTTGTTATATGCCACTTCACGGACATATTTCCTTTTGTGGGCTCCACTGGCCTCCTCTTCTGCCCTGCGTCGTCTGTTCCTCTGAGTGAAGCGGGACACAGACACCGGGGCAGTGGGAGCAGGAGCCTCTCGCACGTCAGGAAACACTGGAGTTGGAGCCAGGAGAGGAGCAGCTGAAGCGCCACCTGCACCAGCTGCCAGCAGCGTGGGCGCAGTGTTCAATAAAATGAACTGGGGTAGTGGCACAGGAACTGGGGGAGGAGTAGGAGCTGCTGGGGTAATTGGCCTCACAATTGCAGCACTGGCAGGTCGTCTGCCCGGCCGTAGCTTAGGAGCCTGTCCCGCTCTGTTAGGAGGAAGGACAAACTCGTGCCGGGCCCCTGATGTGGAGGGAGCCTCATCCAGCTTTTCCCGCGGAGCAGGAAGCTGTGAGCTGGCCACAGCGATGCGGTCTTCTGCAGCAAGGCCCTGGGTAAGGACAGTCACTTCCTGGGTGTTCTCCCTTCGATTAAACCTGCAATCAAAAAATGTATTCATAATAAATAACTGCTATCCCTTTCTTTCAAATGTCAATGTAAAACCATGCTTACCACTGAGTGAGAGTCCTCTGATTCAGCATAAACAGCTGAAGTGACGTGGCCTCCATCAGAGTTTGGCAGTTCAGCACCAGGTCTCGGATGTGGTGGTAATCCGTGAGCACCTTAGTCCAACGAGGAAGACGGACTCCATCCTTCTTAGTTGGGGACTTGTGAAGTGCACACAGTTTGATACACATGGCCTCAACTAAGCGACTGGTGCTGGGCCACTGAGCTGGCCCCCCAGGATGACCAATCAGGCACCTCTTCACACTGTCCACACCCGGTGTCACTCCTGTGTTTTTTGGAGCCTTGAAGCGTCCGTGGGTCAGTTTGGGCTGGTGTCTGGGCTGATAGTGGATCTTCCTCTTGTCCCCATCAGGAAGAGTAGTCCACAGACGGATGACCTCTGTGACCTGCTGCTCGTCCAGGTAGAGTGCCTGACGGAGGGACACCAGGTACTCAGCCAGATCCTGCACCTTATCCCAGCCTGCAACGCCATCGGGTCCAAGAACAGGAGCCTGCAGGAAAGTATTACAATAACAATACACAGCATGTTAAATGTCAGAGTGTAAAAGCAAATAGAAACTAATAATGAGAAGCTTACTTACAGGAGCCTGGTCTGCAACACTGGACCCAGTTGATGTTGCAGGAGCAGAGGCAGCACTTGGCTGGACAGAAGGCTGTGGAGGAGACTGCAGAGGAGGCTGAGCAGGGCGCAGAGGAGGAGACTGCAGAGGAGGCTGAGCAGGGTGCAGAGGAGGAGACTGCAGAGGAGGCTGGGCAGGGCGCTGCAGTCCTGTGGGTGGCTGTAGTGAGGATGGTCCTGGTGCAGAGGGACAGGGGTTGAAGGCCTGGGGGCCGCTGCTGTGGACTGGGACAGGCTCAATGGGGTCATAGAGGACTGGCACTGTGAGGTCCTCAGGTTCCTCCTCAACAAAGCCTTCGTCCTGCACCACCTCATCAGTCATCTGCTCCACCAGCCGATCCTCCTCTTCTGGGTTATCCATAACAGTCAGGGATTTCCCAGACTGACTGTACAGATACTCCATACCCAGCAGCTCCCCTGCAAAAGAACACACATACAAAGCACATTCACATTATTATAGCTATAGTGGCTATTTGTCCATAACAAACTGAAACAAAAAAAACAATCAAACTTTTCAAACTTTGATCGTTTGTAGGCTTGACGCAGTTTAACAGATCAAAAAATTAAAATAATAAACAAGAAGATAATAAGCATAAATGCAAAATAAAGCAAATTCACTTTAGCAAAAGAAAACAAAGAAATAAGGCTATTTCTGTCGTACAAACAGTCAAATTAAGCCTAAATTAAACAAAGTACAAATAACTCCAACAATAGTTGAATTATTTAAAATACAATATAAAAAATTTACACTCATACACCTGTATAATGTATAATCTTTTGTTTGAGTTAACATGAATAATTCTCACCTGTGTAAGCCCCTGGAGGCTGGTAGCGATCATCCAGGGACATCTTCAGCACTTTGCGGCTGAGCCGGTCCATTGCCTCCCTCTCAACGCTACTGTAGGTCCTCAGGTCAGTCTTTCCCCTCACTGCTTCATCCATCCGGTCCTGGTTCCAGCGCATCAGGCCTTCCAGGAGATAGGCCTGGAAATGCGCATCACTGGCACTGGTCCCTACAGGTCAAATAAAGTCAAATATATGTTATCTATGTATTCAGTACGGCAGAATAGGTTATAAAAGTTTAAAGTTTTTTGCAGGTTATAAAAGTTATAACCTACCTGGGATGAAGCGATTTAAATGGAGGTGGAAAGACTCCAAGGAGGTGGAGCCACGAGCACAGCGATAGCAGCTGAGCTCCACACCACCCTTCTTCAGTGTGTCTGTCTTCTGGTACAGAGGGAAGCCCTCTGGGTCCTGAATACAGGCGATGTGCCTCTGCTGGTCTATCCAGACCTGTTGGATTCGCTCGTGGTCCAGCAGTGGTACACCCAGAGTGTCCCTCCCCTTCTCACTGTCCATCTCATCAATGAGCGCCTTGATCCTCCAGGTGGTCTCCTCCACTCCTCTGGTCCGCTTGCGACAGTGCAGTGCCAACTCCTTCCTGGTGATCAGCTTATCCAGAGCCTTCTCTGAGACTGGACCAGCTCCTCTGGCCTGTAACTCCCCCTGTTTGGCCAACCGTAGAGCAGCGACATCATCTGGATCCAGCTCAAAGATGCACCTGGAAAGCCGAGCCATGAAGGTGCCGTAAAGCTGATGAGCCTCCGTGATGACACCTGCTGCAAAGCGCCGCATGAAGTGCCAAATATCTAGGCGCACTTGGAGCTCATCCCACTCTATGAACATGGCTCTGACCTGCGACTGTCTGTGTGCGTGTGGGCTGCAGCAGTCTCTGTCCACATACATGACGGCGGGTGGTGCCACTCCCGCCTCCCTGTACCTCTTCATGAGACCCACCGCCATGGGCCACAATCCATGCCCCTCTGCCGCTGTGAGGACTGACACCAACACCTGGCCGTGCTCATTGCCTACATTAGTGCACCAACCAGCAGTGTTGGCAGCAGCGCCGGCCAGTTTTTTGGTGACCTATGTAAAAAAAAAAAACAGTAGAATAAACAAATTTCAGAAAAATTTAAGATAATAACAATTATTATTACTCAAACTTGACTTTTTATACCTTTTTGGTGGAGTCCATCTTGAGGACAGAGCCAAAGACTGAGGTTATTTTGGCCTTGACCTCAGGTAGCCGCGAGAGGACGTCCCTGGCATACACAGACAACAGCCACTTGGGTTTGGGGATGGGTGGGAGGGGCGGGGGCGCAGAAAAGAGTGGAGGCTCAACGATGGAGGAGTCTGTGAAGGGCTCACAGACAGTGAGGTACTCCAGCGTCCGCTGTGACCACGCTGATGTGTGTTGCTCCTGCAGCTTTTTGTGAAGCTGTGTGACACTGTTGCCCCGGGTCCTCTCCCGCATCATTATGACTACACGGTAGTCACACGAGTACCTACAGACAGTCAAATAATTCTGTTCAGTGCCACATCTTATTATTTCAATGTTAATATCAGTAAATCAACGTATTTGATTTTATACAGTACAACAAATTACAGTGCATTGCTCTAAATATGAATGTGTTCTACCTGTATGTCAGAATGGCGGGGAATTTTCTGCGGTGTCCCATGTCGAGCTGTCCCAGGATGTCTTCAGACCAGGCTGGATACTTCTTCTTGCACCCTTTGCACTCCAGATACTCTGTGGCCATGTCATACCACCCGTCTATGTCCAGGACCTTGCGCACAGTGCGATAAAGGCCAGCAGCTGTCAGCTTGTGGTTATTGCAGGCTGGCTGGACACAGACAAGTGGAATGGACCACATCTTCAGCGGCATCCAGAGGAACAGAGGGCGGCAGAAGAAGATATCAGGAGAAGTAGGGGGCTGGGTGAAGACGGTCGGGGGCTGGGGAGGGTACCACCAGAAGTTGGGATGTGGCGTCAGCTCAGGCTTCCCTGTTTTTATGTTGGCCCTGAACAGAGTCTTCCTGATCCAGTCCTGCTGGAAAGATGGGAGTTGCTCTTTCCAGTGAACAGGAAGCTCTGCAGGCGACTGGGACACCTGGCCAGGGGTCCACAATGCTGGAGGAGCAGGATAAGGGGCAGGAGCAGGGGCAGTAGCACGAGCCGGGGCAGGAGCAGGGCCTCTCGAGCCTGCAGTGGCTGGAGCGTAAAAAAACACAACAAAATTATCTTATTGTTTTAGACTTTCACTGCATGACTTTCTCAGCTCTGCTGGACAGCTACTGCGATTACAAGGTTTACTGCAAAGCATGTATGATTAGTAGAGAGACGACATGATGATGAAAAGATGGAAGGAAGCAGTGAAAATCATCCTGTTTTTCATCCAAGCACCATTAGAAGAAATACAAGAAGAAAAAAAGATGGGATCAGCCAAGTGTGAAGCGAAGCAGACCAAACACTACAACAGCCACTTATTCCAAGGGGAGTGGGGGAAGTGTGAGATGACAAGAATGAGCTTTAGTCAGTGATTACGATAAAAAATGAAATCAAACCTTTTACATACACCTTTAAATTCTCTTTTTTCCTTTGAGGATGTTCACTCAAAGAGTGAATGTAGATTGACACCTGAGAAGTGCCATTCCTCTGTGTTGTGAAATAAAATAATATGATATGTCATTTAAAAAATACTGTTTTGTTTTATTTGTAATTGTTTGTAAAATATTGTTTAAGATTTACATACCTTGAGGAAGTTGTTCCTCAGCTTGCGAGGCTACAGTTGCCATCTCCACGTCATCTTCCTCCTCAAAAAAATCCGTAGCAGCAGAGTCTGTAAAATAACATAAAACACTAAGCACATGTCACCAACACACTTGTATGCGTTAAGTGATACTCACCACATGTAAAGAGCTGTCTCCGGGCTGCGGACTCAGACGCAGGAGGTACACGTGGTCCTGCAGCTGTTGAACACGTATTTTCGTTAGACATATATACTGCATAATATATACTGTAATGATTTTAAAGCTTGCAAATCACTTACAGGTTTTGGCTGGAGACAAAATCTTTTGTGCCAGCTGTGAAGCAGATAAATGCTTCCCCCGCGCCAACAGGGCCTTCACATTGGTCGCCAGCAGTGGCCTGTTCTGAGTGGCAGTAGGTCGAGGAGGAACAGACACAGTGGCAGTGGGCACAGCAGCAGTGAGGGCAGATGCAGCGGGCACAGTGGTGGTGGGCACGTGGGCTGGAGCCTGCCTCTTCAGCACGTATGCTTTGAAAATGGCCATATTGGTGTTAGGCCTGGCCTTTGCCTTCTTCAGGTAGGTGATGAGAGCCTGGGCCTCCTTGCTTGGGTCCTCATACACCTCCTTCATTGACCTACCCTTAAAATCCCCAAACTCCACCATCAGACATCCAGAGTCTCCTGTCCTCTGGGCCTCCTGCAGCATGGCCTGTTTTTTCTGATACACCTCCACAGCCTCGCCTACCTCCCTGATCTGCGAGGTGTATCTGAGGAACAGGTGTTTGTTGGCCGACAGCGGGTTGTCCCTCTCCTCCTCCCCCAAAATGCTGCTGACCAGATAGCAGGCATACCCCAGTGAGTTCTCCAGCAGCCACAGAAACCTCTGACCCTGGTGTTTCCCAAACTGGATCTTGCAGTGAGCCAGAACCAGGAACTGGTCTGCAGGATTCCCTCCATTCTGCCTCACAAAGGCAGTGGCCTCAGCCAGGACCTCCTCCTTACACCTGGCCCTCCCTGCCAATACGATCTCCCTCCTATTGGCCTCCTCAGTTGGCCCCATAAGGAGTCGACCCTCAGAGGTTCTTCGTAAAACCGGGTATGCATACATAATCTGAAAGGACACAGGCATAAACAGAACGTTACATAGCTGTCATATTCCAACTGAAAGTATTTTACTACAGCATTTGTTTTTTATGTAATTAATTATTATAATATTATAATAATTAATGATTATTATTATTATGAGCATAAGCATTATTGTTTTTTTATACAACTGTGAATCACTTTGAATTGCCTTGTGTACAAATTGTAAATAGTGTGATGAACTTATTAATAAGAAAATAAATAACACTTCTTGGTACAATCTTGCTGGTATCATGCCATGCTTAAATCGTTTTGTTTTGTTTAGCTTTTGTGGCAGAGATTACTAAGAAACACCAAATATAACATAAAGGCATTTATTACAATTCATAATAATATGATCATCAAACAGATCTAAAACTTAAAATGGTATATCAAATCGTTTTGGTATTTCTTTTATAACATAGTTGAGAATCATTTGTTGAAACAAAAAAAAACTTGTCTTTAAATATGTATAACATAGTATTTAAAAAGATAACATAAATATGTATACTGGTGTATAACATAGTATAGTATAACATATATGAATTAAACTTTTTTTTAAAAGGTTTTAGTAAAAATGTTCTTGTGCTCAAAATAATGTAATGAATGACACAAAAAAAACTAAATTAACAACAACAACAACAAAATGGTTTAAGGAGGATATAGCTTAATTAGCGGTCGGCTAATTATCTTGACAGTAGTGACATGTTTTTTACTGTATATCATGGTAAAGTTGCAGGTTCACATGTACAGAAGAAAACATGTGCTATTACACGCTAGCTAGCTTTATTGGCATGTTTAATTGTCTAAAAACACACACTGTTTATGAATAAATAATGATCGATTATACAGTCGTGAAGAATAGACTTACCTGTTGCAAAGATTGCAAAGATGACGATAATAATAGCGGTCGCCGATTGGTCAAAAGTAAGCCACAGGGAGCAGAGCCAGGAGAGAAACGCGATTGGTCAAAAGTAAGCCCCAGGAGAGAAACGCGATTGGTCAAAAGTAAGCCACAGGAGAGAAACGCGATTGGTCAAAAGTAAGCCACAGGAGAGAACGCGATTGGTCAAAAGTAAGCCACAGCAGAGAAACGCGATTGGCTCACGTGGGCTTACTTTGGGCTTACTTTGGCTCAATCGGTAGGAAGCAGTAGGCGCAAGCGAGAGGTAGCGGGATCGATGCCCGCATTCTCCACGTGGTGTACTGCCCTTTTACGCTCACTTCAAAGGGATGTTCAGTTTCACCGCCACATCAGCAGTTGCGCATCAGCTCTGTTTTTTCCCGCCCTTCCGCAAAACAAGTTAAAAAGTTTCCACCGAGATTTGAACTTGGATCGCTGGATTCAAAGCCCAGAGTGCTAACCATTGCACCATGGAACCACCACACGCTGGTCTCTGTTCGTCTGAGAGGCAGATAGCGATGAGGCTAGGTGGAATCAGAAAAGTTTTTTTCGGACGAGGTCCTGCGCACATTCCTGGCAAAAGCAGGTCCCACCGAGATTTGAACTCGGATCGCTGGATTCAGAGTCCAGAGTGCTAACCATTACACCATGGAACCTTGGCGTGGGTAGCCTTTTCCCACCGAGCAGCAGAGGTGTTTAGTCATTCAGCCCAGAAGCGCGACAGCAAAGAGCACGTGAAGCCTTTTCTTTTTAAGCCCATGTTTCCCCGATCTCGACTGGCTTTTAGAGTGCCAGTTTCACCGCCACATCAGCAGTTGCGCATCAGCTCTGTTTTTTCCCGCCCTTCCGCAAAACAAGCTAAAAAGGTTCCACCGAGATTTGAACTCGGATCGCTGGATTCAAAGCCCAGAGTGCTAACCATTACATCATGGAACCACCACACGCTGGTCACTGGCCGTCTGAGAGGCAGATAGCGATGAGGCTAGGTGGAATCAGGTTAACAGGAGATGACGTTTGCTCACTGGAGACCCTCGACCAAAAACACAGGAACCAGGTTGCTCTGCCGAAACCCGGGATCGAACCAGGGACCTTTAGATCTTCAGTCTAACGCTCTCCCAACTGAGCTATTTCGGCCAGGTCTACTGGCAAATGGTTTGTCCAGCAGGGATTTCTGGGAGACCGCCCGTCACTTTCGAGGTGAGCAGAGCTGAGGGTCCCAGAGAGCAAAAGTGTGGCCAGTACGGGGATCGAACCCACGACCTTCGGTCTCGCGGGTAAAGTCAGGGTTAAGCCTAGAGCCAGGCTCAGAGTGTACTTTGTTTGTTTAAGCCATATATGTTGTTGGGGGATACAATTTCACCCAGTAGAGCAGGCCAGTAATATGCACAATCCCAACCCGGAGCTAAAGTTCCGTTTCGGGTCTGTCAAACCGGAACTTGACCTACAAAAAACGCTAGTACATATGGGCGTATGCCAAATCGATTGACCTGATGCCTGATAGGTTACAAGTTACTGGTGCCCTCCTTATGAGAACAAAATCCACATTCGATCAAAGTCGGAATTTATTGCAGATGCTCGATGGTGTTTTAAAAGGAGTTTTGAGCAGGACCTCTCTGGAACACAGGCCTCCACCACCCGGAACAAAACATGAACATTCCATGCACGCGCCACAGCAAACTTGAGCTGATGTAAACTCTCACATAACACCCGCTGTCTTCTTTGCACACGAGGCAACTGAGCAATCATACCCCTAGACCAACGAGCCAACACACACACATCCTTCCTGCTGCTGCCTGGCCGCAAACATTTCCGTTTGCAAGGCTTAAAGCACAAAGGTTTAATTAAATGTACAACTAAACGGTAGCCAGTGCAAAGTTGCCGACACAGAGGAAATACGGTCTCTTTGCTTTGTGGGCATTGGAAACCACGCTGCAGCACTTTCACACATGCTGTGGGATGGACACCTTCTCACCACATCGTCGAGGGGAATTAGCTCAAATGGTAGAGCGCTCGCTTAGCATGCGAGAGGTAGCGGGATCGATGCCCGCATTCTCCACGCGGTGTACTGTCCTTTTACGCTCACTTCAAAGGGATGTTCAGTTTCACCGCCACATCAGCAGTTGCGCATCAGCTCTGTTTTTTCCCGCCCTTCCCCAAAACAAGTTAAAAAGTTTCCACCGAGATTTGAACTTGGATCGCTGGATTCAAAGCCCAGAGTGCTAACCATTGCACCATGGAACCACCACATGCTGGTCTCTGGTCGTCTGAGAGGCAGATAGCGATGAGGCTAGGTGGAATCAGAAAAGTTTTTTTCGGACGAGGTCCTGCGCACATTCCTGGCAAAAGCAGGTCCCACCGAGATTTGAACTCGGATCGCTGGATTCAGAGTCCAGAGTGCTAACCATTACACCATGGAACCTTGGCGTGGGTAGCCTTTTCCCACCGAGCAGCAGAGGTGTTTAGTCATTCAGCCCAGAAGCGCGACAGCAAAGAGCACGTGAAGCCTTTTCTTTTTAAGCCCATGTTTCCCCGATCTCGACTGGCTTTTAGAGTGCCAGTTTCACCGCCACATCAGCAGTTGCGCATCAGCTCTGTTTTTTCCCGCCCTTCCGCAAAACAAGCTAAAAAGGTTCCACCGAGATTTGAACTCGGATCGCTGGACTCAAAACCAAGAGTGCTAACCATTACACCATGGAACCACCACACGCTGGTCTCTGGCCGTCTGAGAGGCAGATAGCGATGAGGCTAGGTGGAATCAGGTTAACAGGAGATGACGTTTGCTCACTGGAGACCCTCGACCAAAAACACAGGAACCAGGTTGCTCTGCCGAAACCCGGGATCGAACCAGGGACCTTTAGATCTTCAGTCTAACGCTCTCCCAACTGAGCTATTTCGGCCAGGTCTACTGGCAAATGGTTTGTCCAGCAGGGATTTCTGGGAGACCGCCCGTCACTTTCGAGGTGAGCAGAGCTGAGGGTCCCAGAGAGCAAAAGTGTGGCCAGTACGGGGATCGAACCCACAACCTTGGCGTTATTAGCACCACGCTCTAACCAACTGAGCTAACCGGCCCCGCTCTGACTCCTTTTATCCCCAATTTCCCAGGAATATCCTAGTTGCCCTAGTCAGCTTGAAGAGATTAAAAGCAAAGCCTGAGAACGGGCTCGTCCGGGATTTGAACCCGGGACCTCTCGCACCCTAAGCGAGAATCATACCCCTAGACCAACGAGCCAACACACACATGTCCTTCCTGCTGCTGCCTGGCCGAAAACATTTCCGTTTCCCAGGCTTAAAGCACAAAGGTTTAATTAAATGTACAACTAAACGGTAGCCAGTGCAAAGTTGCCGACACAGAGGAAATACGGTCTCTTTGCTTTGTGAGAACTTGACCTACAAAAAACGCTAGTACATATGGGCGTATGCCAAATCGATTGACCTGATGCCTGATAGGTTACAAGTTACTGGTGCCCTCCTTATGAGAACAAAATCCACATTCGATCAAAGTCGGAAGCTATTGCAGATGCTCGATGGTGTTTTAAAAGGAGTTTTGAGCAGGACCTCTCTGGAACACAGGCCTCCACCACCCGGAACAAAACATGAACATTCCATGCACGCGCCACAGCAAACTTGAGCTGATGTAAACTCTCACATAACACCCGCTGTCTTCTTTGCACACGAGGCAACTGAGCAATCATACCCCTAGACCAACGAGCCAACACACACACATCCTTCCTGCTGCTGCCTGGCCGCAAACATTTCCGTTTGCAAGGCTTAAAGCACAAAGGTTTAATTAAATGTACAACTAAACGGTAGCCAGTGCAAAGTTGCCGACACAGAGGAAATACGGTCTCTTTGCTTTGTGGGCATTGGAAACCACGCTGCAGCACTTTCACACATGCTGTGGGATGGACACCTTCTCACCACATCGTCGAGGGGAATTAGCTCAAATGGTAGAGCGCTCGCTTAGCATGCGAGAGCTAGCGGGATCGATGCCTGCATTCTCCACGCGGTGTACTGCCCTTTTACGCTCACTTCAAAGGGATGTTCAGTTTCACCGCCACATCAGCAGTTGCGCATCAGCTCTGTTTTTTCCCGCCCTTCCGCAAAACAAGTTAAAAAGTTTCCACCGAGATTTGAACTTGGATCGCTGGATTCAAAGCCCAGAGTGCTAACCATTGCACCATGGAACCACCACACGCTGGTCTCTGGTCGTCTGAGCGGCAGATAGCGATGAGGCTAGGTGGAATCAGAAAAGTTTTTTTCGGACGAGGTCCTGCGCACATTCCTGGCAAAAGCAGGTCCCACCGAGATTTGAACTCGAATCGCTGGATTCAGAGTCCAGAGTGCTAACCATTACACCATGGAACCTTGGCGTGGGTAGCCTTTTCCCACCGAGCAGCAGAGGTGTTTAGTCATTCAGCCCAGAAGCGCGACAGCAAAGAGCACGTGAAGCCTTTTCTTTTTAAGCCCATGTTTCCCCGATCTCGACTGGCTTTTAGAGTGCCAGTTTCACCGCCACATCAGCAGTTGCGCATCAGCTCTGTTTTTTCCCGCCCTTCCGCAAAACAAGCTAAAAAGGTTCCACCGAGATTTGAACTCGGATCGCTGGATTCAAAGCCCAGAGTGCTAACCATTACACCATGGAACCACCACACGCTGGTCTCTGGCCGTCTGAGAGGCAGATAGTGATGAGGCTAGGTGGAATCAGGTTAACAGGAGATGACGTTTGCTCACTGGAGACCCTCGACCAAAAACACAGGAACCAGGTTGCTCTGCCGAAACCCGGGATCGAACCAGGGACCTTTAGATCTTCAGTCTAACGCTCTCCCAACTGAGCTATTTCGGCCAGGTCTACTGGCAAATGGTTTGTCCAGCAGGGATTTCTGGGAGACCGCCCGTCACTTTCGAGGTGAGCAGAGCTGAGGGTCCCAGAGAGCAAAAGTGTGGCCAGTACGGGGATCGAACCCACGACCTTGGCGTTATTAGCACCACGCTCTAACCAACTGAGCTAACCGGCCCCGATCTGACTCCTTTTATCCCCAATTTCCCAGGAATATCCTAGTTGCCCTAGTCAGCTTGAAGAGATTAAAAGCAAAGCCTGAGAACGGGCTCGTCCGGGATTTGAACCCGGGACCTCTCGCACCCTAAGCGAGAATCATACCCCTAGACCAACGAGCCAACACACACATGTCCTTCCTGCTGCTGCCTGGCCGAAAACATTTCCGTTTTCCAGGCTTAAAGCACAAAGGTTTAATTAAATGTACAACTAAACGGTAGCCAGTGCAAAGTTGCCGACACAGAGGAAATACGGTCTCTTTGCTTTGTGAGAACTTGACCTACAAAAAACGCTAGTACATATGGGCGTATGCCAAATCGATTGACCTGATGCCTGATAGGTTACAAGTTACTGGTGCCCTCCTTATGAGAACAAAATCCACATTCGATCAAAGTCGGAAGCTATTGCAGATGCTCGATGGTGTTTTAAAAGGAGTTTTGAGCAGGACCACTCTGGAACACAGGCCTCCACCACCCGGAACAAAACATGAACATTCCATGCACGCGCCACAGCAAACTTGGCAGAAGCAGGTCCCGCCGAGATTTGAACTCGGATCGCTGGATTCAGAGTAGATACGCTAATAGATACGCCCAACGTGGGGCTCGAACCCTCGACCCTGAGATTAAGAGTCTCATGCTCTACCAACTGAGCTAGCCGGGCAGCCGCTGCGAGCTGCTTGGGGCTGGTCGCGGTTTTTATCCGTGCCTAAATTGCGCCCGTCATCCGGAGCCTCACATTTCGCACAGGCTTGGCATAGCGTCTCGCGGGTAAAGTCAGGGTTAAGCCTAGAGCCAGGCTCAGAGTGTACTTTGTTTGTTTAAGCCATATATGTTGTTGGGGGATACAATTTCACCCAGTAGAGCAGGCCAGTAATATGCACAATCACAACCCGGAGCTAAAGTTCCGTTTCGGGTCTGTCAAACCGGAACTTGACCTACAAAAAACGCTAGTACATATGGGCGTATGCCAAATCGATTGACCTGATGCCTGATAGGTTACAAGTTACTGGTGCCCTCCTTATGAGAACAAAATCCACATTCGATCAAAGTCGGAAGCTATTGCAGATGCTCGATGGTGTTTTAAAAGGAGTTTTGAGCAGGACCTCTCTGGAACACAGGCCTCCACCACCCGGAACAAAACATGAACATTCCATGCACGCGCCACAGCAAACTTGAGCTGATGTAAACTCTCACATAACACCCGCTGTCTTCTTTGCACACGAGGCAACTGAGCAATCATACCCCTAGACCAACGAGCCAACACACACACATCCTTCCTGCTGCTGCCTGGCCGCAAACATTTCCGTTTGCAAGGCTTAAAGCACAAAGGTTTAATTAAATGTACAACTAAACGGTAGCCAGTGCAAAGTTGCCGACACAGAGGAAATACGGTCTCTTTGCTTTGTGGGCATTGGAAACCACGCTGCAGCACTTTCACACATGCTGTGGGATGGACACCTTCTCACCACATCGTCGAGGGGAATTAGCTCAAATGGTAGAGCGCTCGCTTAGCATAAGCAGGGGTCCAATCTTTGCGCCCCGCACGCAAGCGAAAAGGACGCAGAAAACGCGAAAAAACGCACAAATTTGCCCTGCAACAATATTCGGGCTATATTCCTGTACGTTATGGAAGAGTTTTAGTTACATGTGAAACAAGTCACACTCCGCGGGCTGGGCTCGAACCCCTGTTCTGCACGACTAGTGTGTGATCAACTGCGCATGCGCCTTCATTTGGTTATCAATGTGACATATCATTATATTGATTGATATTAATTGTGTATATTATTTAAAAAAAAAAACATATTACATGTTTATGGTTTAATAAAACTAATACAAATGTTTATTCAAATATGTGTTTTTTTTGTGTGTGGGATTGATTGATGTGATTTATCTGATTTATTTTAGGACACTTCAAATGTTTTATACACACAAATGCACACAAATATCGAAATGTAATTTTTTTTATTAAAATGAATACACACAAATATTGAAATAAGTACACACACACGCATAAATATATGGACATACACACAATATATGTGTTATTTACAATGTATACTCTATGAAAGAGTGGGTGGGCCCATGTACAGTTTGCACATTCCAGTCCCAAGGCAATTAAAAGCAGCACAATGAATAATAGTGTGAACAGTATTTATTTACTAAAACTACAAGACATTAATGAACAAAAATAAACAACTAACAATGTAGAAATAGAATAGAACATTCTGTAATATAAATAAAACAAACAAGACATTACAGAAAGATTGAGAGAGAAAAAAGAACATAACTGTAATTACACATAGATATTTATTTACAGGTATTTACAAACAATCTTTTTTCTGTGTTGAAAGATTTTTTATTATGGAGGTGGCTGTCCAGGTTTTTTCTGCTGGCGCTGTTCTACCAGCCACTCCTCTAAAGATTTGCCACCAGAGACACTGGGGCAAAACGTGGCACTGCCGAAGCGGCTGTGGCCGAACTCCTTGGTTTTGGGCTTGCCACACTTAGAGCATTTGTTATATGCCACTTCACGGACATATTTCCTTTTGTGGGCTCCACTGGCCTCCTCTTCTGCCCTGCGTCGTCTGTTCCTCTGAGTGAAGCGGGACACAGACACCGGGGCAGTGGGAGCAGGAGCCTCTCGCACGTCAGGAAACACTGGAGTTGGAGCCAGGAGAGGAGCAGCTGAAGCGCCACCTGCACCAGCTGCCAGCAGCGTGGGCGCAGTGTTCAATAAAATGAACTGGGGTAGTGGCACAGGAACTGGGGGAGGAGTAGGAGCTGCTGGGGTAATTGGCCTCACAATTGCAGCACTGGCAGGTCGTCTGCCCGGCCGTAGCTTAGGAGCCTGTCCCGCTCTGTTAGGAGGAAGGACAAACTCGTGCCGGGCCCCTGATGTGGAGGGAGCCTCATCCAGCTTTTCCCGCGGAGCAGGAAGCTGTGAGCTGGCCACAGCGATGCGGTCTTCTGCAGCAAGGCCCTGGGTAAGGACAGTCACTTCCTGGGTGTTCTCCCTTCGATTAAACCTGCAATCAAAAAATGTATTCATAATAAATAACTGCTATCCCTTTCTTTCAAATGTCAATGTAAAACCATGCTTACCACTGAGTGAGAGTCCTCTGATTCAGCATAAACAGCTGAAGTGACGTGGCCTCCATCAGAGTTTGGCAGTTCAGCACCAGGTCTCGGATGTGGTGGTAATCCGTGAGCACCTTAGTCCAACGAGGAAGACGGACTCCATCCTTCTTAGTTGGGGACTTGTGAAGTGCACACAGTTTGATACACATGGCCTCAACTAAGCGACTGGTGCTGGGCCACTGAGCTGGCCCCCCAGGATGACCAATCAGGCACCTCTTCACACTGTCCACACCCGGTGTCACTCCTGTGTTTTTTGGAGCCTTGAAGCGTCCGTGGGTCAGTTTGGGCTGGTGTCTGGGCTGATAGTGGATCTTCCTCTTGTCCCCATCAGGAAGAGTAGTCCACAGACGGATGACCTCTGTGACCTGCTGCTCGTCCAGGTAGAGTGCCTGACGGAGGGACACCAGGTACTCAGCCAGATCCTGCACCTTATCCCAGCCTGCAACGCCATCGGGTCCAAGAACAGGAGCCTGCAGGAAAGTATTACAATAACAATACACAGCATGTTAAATGTCAGAGTGTAAAAGCAAATAGAAACTAATAATGAGAAGCTTACTTACAGGAGCCTGGTCTGCAACACTGGACCCAGTTGATGTTGCAGGAGCAGAGGCAGCACTTGGCTGGACAGAAGGCTGTGGAGGAGACTGCAGAGGAGGCTGAGCAGGGCGCAGAGGAGGAGACTGCAGAGGAGGCTGAGCAGGGTGCAGAGGAGGAGACTGCAGAGGAGGCTGGGCAGGGCGCTGCAGTCCTGTGGGTGGCTGTAGTGAGGATGGTCCTGGTGCAGAGGGACAGGGGTTGAAGGCCTGGGGGCCGCTGCTGTGGACTGGGACAGGCTCAATGGGGTCATAGAGGACTGGCACTGTGAGGTCCTCAGGTTCCTCCTCAACAAAGCCTTCGTCCTGCACCACCTCATCAGTCATCTGCTCCACCAGCCGATCCTCCTCTTCTGGGTTATCCATAACAGTCAGGGATTTCCCAGACTGACTGTACAGATACTCCATACCCAGCAGCTCCCCTGCAAAAGAACACACATACAAAGCACATTCACATTATTATAGCTATAGTGGCTATTTGTCCATAACAAACTGAAACAAAAAAAACAATCAAACTTTTCAAACTTTGATCGTTTGTAGGCTTGACGCAGTTTAACAGATCAAAAAATTAAAATAATAAACAAGAAGATAATAAGCATAAATGCAAAATAAAGCAAATTCACTTTAGCAAAAGAAAACAAAGAAATAAGGCTATTTCTGTCGTACAAACAGTCAAATTAAGCCTAAATTAAACAAAGTACAAATAACTCCAACAATAGTTGAATTATTTAAAATACAATATAAAAAATTTACACTCATACACCTGTATAATGTATAATCTTTTGTTTGAGTTAACATGAATAATTCTCACCTGTGTAAGCCCCTGGAGGCTGGTAGCGATCATCCAGGGACATCTTCAGCACTTTGCGGCTGAGCCGGTCCATTGCCTCCCTCTCAACGCTACTGTAGGTCCTCAGGTCAGTCTTTCCCCTCACTGCTTCATCCATCCGGTCCTGGTTCCAGCGCATCAGGCCTTCCAGGAGATAGGCCTGGAAATGCGCATCACTGGCACTGGTCCCTACAGGTCAAATAAAGTCAAATATATGTTATCTATGTATTCAGTACGGCAGAATAGGTTATAAAAGTTTAAAGTTTTTTGCAGGTTATAAAAGTTATAACCTACCTGGGATGAAGCGATTTAAATGGAGGTGGAAAGACTCCAAGGAGGTGGAGCCACGAGCACAGCGATAGCAGCTGAGCTCCACACCACCCTTCTTCAGTGTGTCTGTCTTCTGGTACAGAGGGAAGCCCTCTGGGTCCTGAATACAGGCGATGTGCCTCTGCTGGTCTATCCAGACCTGTTGGATTCGCTCGTGGTCCAGCAGTGGTACACCCAGAGTGTCCCTCCCCTTCTCACTGTCCATCTCATCAATGAGCGCCTTGATCCTCCAGGTGGTCTCCTCCACTCCTCTGGTCCGCTTGCGACAGTGCAGTGCCAACTCCTTCCTGGTGATCAGCTTATCCAGAGCCTTCTCTGAGACTGGACCAGCTCCTCTGGCCTGTAACTCCCCCTGTTTGGCCAACCGTAGAGCAGCGACATCATCTGGATCCAGCTCAAAGATGCACCTGGAAAGCCGAGCCATGAAGGTGCCGTAAAGCTGATGAGCCTCCGTGATGACACCTGCTGCAAAGCGCCGCATGAAGTGCCAAATATCTAGGCGCACTTGGAGCTCATCCCACTCTATGAACATGGCTCTGACCTGCGACTGTCTGTGTGCGTGTGGGCTGCAGCAGTCTCTGTCCACATACATGACGGCGGGTGGTGCCACTCCCGCCTCCCTGTACCTCTTCATGAGACCCACCGCCATGGGCCACAATCCATGCCCCTCTGCCGCTGTGAGGACTGACACCAACACCTGGCCGTGCTCATTGCCTACATTAGTGCACCAACCAGCAGTGTTGGCAGCAGCGCCGGCCAGTTTTTTGGTGACCTATGTAAAAAAAAAAAACAGTAGAATAAACAAATTTCAGAAAAATTTAAGATAATAACAATTATTATTACTCAAACTTGACTTTTTATACCTTTTTGGTGGAGTCCATCTTGAGGACAGAGCCAAAGACTGAGGTTATTTTGGCCTTGACCTCAGGTAGCCGCGAGAGGACGTCCCTGGCATACACAGACAACAGCCACTTGGGTTTGGGGATGGGTGGGAGGGGCGGGGGCGCAGAAAAGAGTGGAGGCTCAACGATGGAGGAGTCTGTGAAGGGCTCACAGACAGTGAGGTACTCCAGCGTCCGCTGTGACCACGCTGATGTGTGTTGCTCCTGCAGCTTTTTGTGAAGCTGTGTGACACTGTTGCCCCGGGTCCTCTCCCGCATCATTATGACTACACGGTAGTCACACGAGTACCTACAGACAGTCAAATAATTCTGTTCAGTGCCACATCTTATTATTTCAATGTTAATATCAGTAAATCAACGTATTTGATTTTATACAGTACAACAAATTACAGTGCATTGCTCTAAATATGAATGTGTTCTACCTGTATGTCAGAATGGCGGGGAATTTTCTGCGGTGTCCCATGTCGAGCTGTCCCAGGATGTCTTCAGACCAGGCTGGATACTTCTTCTTGCACCCTTTGCACTCCAGATACTCTGTGGCCATGTCATACCACCCGTCTATGTCCAGGACCTTGCGCACAGTGCGATAAAGGCCAGCAGCTGTCAGCTTGTGGTTATTGCAGGCTGGCTGGACACAGACAAGTGGAATGGACCACATCTTCAGCGGCATCCAGAGGAACAGAGGGCGGCAGAAGAAGATATCAGGAGAAGTAGGGGGCTGGGTGAAGACGGTCGGGGGCTGGGGAGGGTACCACCAGAAGTTGGGATGTGGCGTCAGCTCAGGCTTCCCTGTTTTTATGTTGGCCCTGAACAGAGTCTTCCTGATCCAGTCCTGCTGGAAAGATGGGAGTTGCTCTTTCCAGTGAACAGGAAGCTCTGCAGGCGACTGGGACACCTGGCCAGGGGTCCACAATGCTGGAGGAGCAGGATAAGGGGCAGGAGCAGGGGCAGTAGCACGAGCCGGGGCAGGAGCAGGGCCTCTCGAGCCTGCAGTGGCTGGAGCGTAAAAAAACACAACAAAATTATCTTATTGTTTTAGACTTTCACTGCATGACTTTCTCAGCTCTGCTGGACAGCTACTGCGATTACAAGGTTTACTGCAAAGCATGTATGATTAGTAGAGAGACGACATGATGATGAAAAGATGGAAGGAAGCAGTGAAAATCATCCTGTTTTTCATCCAAGCACCATTAGAAGAAATACAAGAAGAAAAAAAGATGGGATCAGCCAAGTGTGAAGCGAAGCAGACCAAACACTACAACAGCCACTTATTCCAAGGGGAGTGGGGGAAGTGTGAGATGACAAGAATGAGCTTTAGTCAGTGATTACGATAAAAAATGAAATCAAACCTTTTACATACACCTTTAAATTCTCTTTTTTCCTTTGAGGATGTTCACTCAAAGAGTGAATGTAGATTGACACCTGAGAAGTGCCATTCCTCTGTGTTGTGAAATAAAATAATATGATATGTCATTTAAAAAATACTGTTTTGTTTTATTTGTAATTGTTTGTAAAATATTGTTTAAGATTTACATACCTTGAGGAAGTTGTTCCTCAGCTTGCGAGGCTACAGTTGCCATCTCCACGTCATCTTCCTCCTCAAAAAAATCCGTAGCAGCAGAGTCTGTAAAATAACATAAAACACTAAGCACATGTCACCAACACACTTGTATGCGTTAAGTGATACTCACCACATGTAAAGAGCTGTCTCCGGGCTGCGGACTCAGACGCAGGAGGTACACGTGGTCCTGCAGCTGTTGAACACGTATTTTCGTTAGACATATATACTGCATAATATATACTGTAATGATTTTAAAGCTTGCAAATCACTTACAGGTTTTGGCTGGAGACAAAATCTTTTGTGCCAGCTGTGAAGCAGATAAATGCTTCCCCCGCGCCAACAGGGCCTTCACATTGGTCGCCAGCAGTGGCCTGTTCTGAGTGGCAGTAGGTCGAGGAGGAACAGACACAGTGGCAGTGGGCACAGCAGCAGTGAGGGCAGATGCAGCGGGCACAGTGGTGGTGGGCACGTGGGCTGGAGCCTGCCTCTTCAGCACGTATGCTTTGAAAAGGGCCATATTGGTGTTAGGCCTGGCCTTTGCCTTCTTCAGGTAGGTGATGAGAGCCTGGGCCTCCTTGCTTGGGTCCTCATACACCTCCTTCATTGACCTACCCTTAAAATCCCCAAACTCCACCATCAGACATCCAGAGTCTCCTGTCCTCTGGGCCTCCTGCAGCATGGCCTGTTTTTTCTGATACACCTCCACAGCCTCGCCTACCTCCCTGATCTGCGAGGTGTATCTGAGGAACAGGTGTTTGTTGGCCGACAGCGGGTTGTCCCTCTCCTCCTCCCCCAAAATGCTGCTGACCAGATAGCAGGCATACCCCAGTGAGTTCTCCAGCAGCCACAGAAACCTCTGACCCTGGTGTTTCCCAAACTGGATCTTGCAGTGAGCCAGAACCAGGAACTGGTCTGCAGGATTCCCTCCATTCTGCCTCACAAAGGCAGTGGCCTCAGCCAGGACCTCCTCCTTACACCTGGCCCTCCCTGCCAACACGATCTCCCTCCTATTGGCCTCCTCAGTTGGCCCCATTAGGAGTCGACCCTCAAGAGTTCTTCGTAAAACCGGGTATGCATACATAATCTGAAAGGACACAGGCATAAACAGAACGTTACATAGCTGTCATATTCCAACTGAAAGTATTTTACTACAGCATTTGTTTTTTATGTAATTAATTATTATAATATTATAATAATTAATGATTATTATTATTATGAGCATAAGCATTATTGTTTTTTTATACAACTGTGAATCACTTTGAATTGCCTTGTGTACAAATTGTAAATAGTGTGATGAACTTATTAATAAGAAAATAAATAACACTTCTTGGTACAATCTTGCTGGTATCATGCCATGCTTAAATCGTTTTGTTTTGTTTAGCTTTTGTGGCAGAGATTACTAAGAAACACCAAATATAACATAAAGGCATTTATTACAATTCATAATAATATGATCATCAAACAGATCTAAAACTTAAAATGGTATATCAAATCGTTTTGGTATTTCTTTTATAACATAGTTGAGAATCATTTGTTGAAACAAAAAAAAACTTGTCTTTAAATATGTATAACATAGTATTTAAAAAGATAACATAAATATGTATACTGGTGTATAACATAGTATAGTATAACATATATGAATTAAACTTTTTTTTTAAAGGTTTTAGTAAAAATGTTCTTGTGCTCAAAATAATGTAATGAATGACACAAAAAAAAAACTAAATTAACAACAACAACAACAAAATGGTTTAAGGAGGATATAGCTTAATTAGCGGTCGGCTAATTATCTTGACAGTAGTGACATGTTTTTTACTGTATATCATGGTAAAGTTGCAGGTTCACATGTACAGAAGAAAACATGTGCTATTACACGCTAGCTAGCTTTATTGGCATGTTTAATTGTCTAAAAACACACACTGTTTATGAATAAATAATGATCGATTATACAGTCGTGAAGAATAGACTTACCTGTTGCAAAGATTGCAAAGATGACGATAATAATAGCGGTCGCCGATTGGTCAAAAGTAAGCCACAGGGAGCAGAGCCAGGAGAGAAACGCGATTGGTCAAAAGTAAGCCCCAGGAGAGAAACGCGATTGGTCAAAAGTAAGCCACAGGAGAGAAACGCGATTGGTCAAAAGTAAGCCACAGGAGAGAACGCGATTGGTCAAAAGTAAGCCACAGCAGAGAAACGCGATTGGCTCACGTGGGCTTACTTTGGGCTTACTTTGGCTCAATCGGTAGGAAGCAGTAGGCGCAAGCGAGAGGTAGCGGGATCGATGCCCGCATTCTCCACGTGGTGTACTGCCCTTTTACGCTCACTTCAAAGGGATGTTCAGTTTCACCGCCACATCAGCAGTTGCGCATCAGCTCTGTTTTTTCCCGCCCTTCCGCAAAACAAGCTAAAAAGGTTCCACCGAGATTTGAACTCGGATCGCTGGATTCAAAGCCCAGAGTGCTAACCATTACACCATGGAACCACCACACGCTGGTCTCTGGCCGTCTGAGAGGCAGATAGTGATGAGGCTAGGTGGAATCAGGTTAACAGGAGATGACGTTTGCTCACTGGAGACCCTCGACCAAAAACACAGGAACCAGGTTGCTCTGCCGAAACCCGGGATCGAACCAGGGACCTTTAGATCTTCAGTCTAACGCTCTCCCAACTGAGCTATTTCGGCCAGGTCTACCGGCAAATGGTTTGTCCAGCAGGGATTTCTGGGAGACCGCCCGTCACTTTCGAGGTGAGCAGAGCTGAGGGTCCCAGAGAGCAAAAGTGTGGCCAGGACGGGGATCGAACCCACGACCTTGGCGTTATTAGCACCACGCTCTAACCAACTGAGCTAACCGGCCCCGCTCTGACTCCTTTTATCCCCAATTTCCCAGGAATATCCTAGTTGCCCTAGTCAGCTTGAAGAGATTAAAAGCAAAGCCTGAGAACGGGCTCGTCCGGGATTTGAACCCGGGACCTCTCGCACCCTAAGCGAGAATCATACCCCTAGACCAACGAGCCAACACACACATGTCCTTTCTGCTGCTGCTTGGCCGAAAACATTTCCGTTTGCCAGGCTTAAAGCACAAAGGTTTAATTAAATGTACAACTAAACGGTAGCCAGTGCAAAGTTGCCGACACAGAGGAAATACGGTCTCTTTGCTTTGTGAGAACTTGACCTACAAAAAACGCTAGTACATATGGGCGTATGCCAAATCGATTGACCTGATGCCTGATAGGTTACAAGTTACTGGTGCCCTCCTTATGAGAACAAAATCCACATTCGATCAAAGTCGGAAGCTATTGCAGATGCTCGATGGTGTTTTAAAAGGAGTTTTGAGCAGGACCACTCTGGAACACAGGCCTCCACCACCCGGAACAAAACATGAACATTCCATGCACGCGCCACAGCAAACTTGGCAGAAGCAGGTCCCGCCGAGATTTGAACTCGGATCGCTGGATTCAGAGTAGATACGCTAATGGATACGCCCAACGTGGGGCTCAAACCCACGACCCTGAGATTAAGAGTCTCATGCTCTACCGACTGAGCTAGCCGGGCAGCCGCTGTGAGCTGCTTGGGGCTGGTCGCGGTTTTTATCCGTGCCTAAATTACGCCCGTCATCCGGAGCCTCACATTTCGCACAGGCTTGGCATAGCGTCTCGCGGGTAAAGTCAGGGTTAAGCCTAGAGCCAGGCTCAGAGTGTACTTTTTTTGTTTAAGCCATATATGTTGTTGGGGGATACAATTTCACCCAGTAGAGCAGGCCAGTAATATGCACAATCACAACCCGGAGCTAAAGTTCCGTTTCGGGTCTGTCAAACCGGAACTTGACCTACAAAAAACGCTAGTACATATGGGCGTATGCCAAATCGATTGACCTGATGCCTGATAGGTTACAAGTTACTGGTGCCCTCCTTATGAGAACAAAATCCACATTCGATCAAAGTCGGAAGCTATTGCAGATGCTCGATGGTGTTTTAAAAGGAGTTTTGAGCAGGACCTCTCTGGAACACAGGCCTCCACCACCCGGAACAAAACATGAACATTCCATGCACGCGCCACAGCAAACTTGAGCTGATGTAAACTCTCACATAACACCCGCTGTCTTCTTTGCACACGAGGCAACTGAGCAATCATACCCCTAGACCAACGAGCCAACACACACACATCCTTCCTGCTGCTGCCTGGCCGCAAACATTTCCGTTTGCAAGGCTTAAAGCACAAAGGTTTAATTAAATGTACAACTAAACGGTAGCCAGTGCAAAGTTGCCGACACAGAGGAAATACGGTCTCTTTGCTTTGTGGGCATTGGAAACCACGCTGCAGCACTTTCACACATGCTGTGGGATGGACACCTTCTCACCACATCGTCGAGGGGAATTAGCTCAAATGGTAGAGCGCTCGCTTAGCATGCGAGAGCTAGCGGGATCGATGCCTGCATTCTCCACGCGGTGTACTGCCCTTTTACGCTCACTTCAAAGGGATGTTCAGTTTCACCGCCACATCAGCAGTTGCGCATCAGCTCTGTTTTTTCCCGCCCTTCCGCAAAACAAGTTAAAAAGTTTCCACCGAGATTTGAACTTGGATCGCTGGATTCAAAGCCCAGAGTGCTAACCATTGCACCATGGAACCACCACACGCTGGTCTCTGGTCGTCTGAGAGGCAGATAGCGATGAGGCTAGGTGGAATCAGAAAAGTTTTTTTCGGACGAGGTCCTGCGCACATTCCTGGCAAAAGCAGGTCCCACCGAGATTTGAACTCGGATCGCTGGATTCAGAGTCCAGAGTGCTAACCATTACACCATGGAACCTTGGCGTGGGTAGCCTTTTCCCACCGAGCAGCAGAGGTGTTTAGTCATTCAGCCCAGAAGCGCGACAGCAAAGAGCACGTGAAGCCTTTTCTTTTTAAGCCCATGTTTCCCCGATCTCGACTGGCTTTTAGAGTGCCAGTTTCACCGCCACATCAGCAGTTGCGCATCAGCTCTGTTTTTTCCCGCCCTTCCGCAAAACAAGCTAAAAAGGTTCCACCGAAATTTGAACTCGGATCGCTGGATTCAAAGCCCAGAGTGCTAACCATTACACCATGGAACCACCACACGCTGGTCTCTGGCCGTCTGAGAGGCAGATAGTGATGAGGCTAGGTGGAATCAGGTTAACAGGAGATGACGTTTGCTCACTGGAGACCCTCGACCAAAAACACAGGAACCAGGTTGCTCTGCCGAAACCCGGGATCGAACCAGGGACCTTTAGATCTTCAGTCTAACGCTCTCCCAACTGAGCTATTTCGGCCAGGTCTACCGGCAAATGGTTTGTTCAGCAGGGATTTCTGGGAGACCGCCCGTCACTTTCGAGGTGAGCAGAGCTGAGGGTCCCAGAGAGCAAAAGTGTGGCCAGTACGGGGATCGAACCCACGACCTTGGCGTTATTAGCACCACGCTCTAACCAACTGAGCTAACCGGCCCCGCTCTGACTCCTTTTATCCCCAATTTCCCAGGAATATCCTAGTTGCCCTAGTCAGCTTGAAGAGATTAAAAGCAAAGCCTGAGAACGGGCTCGTCCGGGATTTGAACCCGGGACCTCTCGCACCCTAAGCGAGAATCATACCCCTAGACCAACGAGCCAACACACACATGTCCTTCCTGCTGCTGCCTGGCCGAAAACATTTCCGTTTGCCAGGCTTAAAGCACAAAGGTTTAATTAAATGTACAACTAAACGGTAGCCAGTGCAAAGTTGCCGACACAGAGGAAATACGGTCTCTTTGCTTTGTGAGAACTTGACCTACAAAAAACGCTAGTACATATGGGCGTATGCCAAATCGATTGACCTGATGCCTGATAGGTTACAAGTTACTGGTGCCCTCCTTATGAGAACAAAATCCACATTCGATCAAAGTCGGAAGCTATTGCAGATGCTCGATGGTGTTTTAAAAGGAGTTTTGAGCAGGACCACTCTGGAACACAGGCCTCCACCACCCGGAACAAAACATGAACATTCCATGCACGCGCCACAGCAAACTTGGCAGAAGCAGGTCCCGCTGAGATTTGAACTCGGATCGCTGGATTCAGAGTAGATACGCTAATGGATACGCCCAACGTGGGGCTCAAACCCACGACCCTGAGATTAAGAGTCTCATGCTCTACCGACTGAGCTAGCCGGGCAGCCGCTGTGAGCTGCTTGGGGCTGGTCGCGGTTTTTATCCGTGCCTAAATTACGCCCGTCATCCGGAGCCTCACATTTCGCACAGGCTTGGCATAGCGTCTCGCGGGTAAAGTCAGGGTTAAGCCTAGAGCCAGGCTCAGAGTGTACTTTTTTTGTTTAAGCCATATATGTTGTTGGGGGATACAATTTCACCCAGTAGAGCAGGCCAGTAATATGCACAATCACAACCCGGAGCTAAAGTTCCGTTTCGGGTCTGTCAAACCGGAACTTGACCTACAAAAAACGCTAGTACATATGGGCGTATGCCAAATCGATTGACCTGATGCCTGATAGGTTACAAGTTACTGGTGCCCTCCTTATGAGAACAAAATCCACATTCGATCAAAGTCGGAAGCTATTGCAGATGCTCGATGGTGTTTTAAAAGGAGTTTTGAGCAGGACCTCTCTGGAACACAGGCCTCCACCACCCGGAACAAAACATGAACATTCCATGCACGCGCCACAGCAAACTTGAGCTGATGTAAACTCTCACATAACACCCGCTGTCTTCTTTGCACACGAGGCAACTGAGCAATCATACCCCTAGACCAACGAGCCAACACACACACATCCTTCCTGCTGCTGCCTGGCCGCAAACATTTCCGTTTGCAAGGCTTAAAGCACAAAGGTTTAATTAAATGTACAACTAAACGGTAGCCAGTGCAAAGTTGCCGACACAGAGGAAATACGGTCTCTTTGCTTTGTGAGAACTTGACCTACAAAAAACGCTAGTAAATATGGGCGTATGCCAAATCGATTGACCTGATGCCTGATAGGTTACAAGTTACTGGTGCCCTCCTTATGAGAACAAAATCCACATTCGATCAAAGTCGGAAGCTATTGCAGATGCTCGATGGTGTTTTAAAAGGAGTTTTGAGCAGGACCACTCTGGAACACAGGCCTCCACCACCCGGAACAAAACATGAACATTCCATGCACGCGCCACAGCAAACTTGAGCTGATGTAAACTCTCACATAACACCCGCTGTCTTCTTTGCACACGAGGCAACTGAGCAATCATACCCCTAGACCAACGAGCCAACACACACACATCCTTCCTGCTGCTGCCTGGCCGCAAACATTTCCGTTTGCAAGGCTTAAAGCACAAAGGTTTAATTAAATGTACAACTAAACGGTAGCCAGTGCAAAGTTGCCGACACAGAGGAAATACGGTCTCTTTGCTTTGCGAGAACTTGACCTACAAAAAACGCTAGTACATATGGCCGTATGCCAAATCGATTGACCTGATGCCTGATAGGTTACAAGTTACTGGTGCCCTCCTTATGAGAACAAAATCCACATTCGATCAAAGTCGGAAGCTATTGCAGATGCTCGATGGTGTTTTAAAAGGAGTTTTGAGCAGGACCACTCTGGAACACAGGCCTCCACCACCCGGAACAAAACATGAACATTCCATGCACGCGCCACAGCAAACTTGGCAGAAGCAGGTCCCGCCGAGATTTGAACTCGGATCGCTGGATTCAGAGTAGATACGCTAATAGATACGCCCAACGTGGGGCTCGAACCCACGACCCTGAGATTAAGAGTCTCATGCTCTACCGACTGAGCTAGCCGGGCAGCCGCTGTGAGCTGCTTGGGGCTGGTCGCGGTTTTTATCCGTGCCTAAATTGCGCCCGTCATCCGGAGCCTCACATTTCGCACAGGCTTGGCATAGCGTCTCGCGGGTAAAGTCAGGGTTAAGCCTAGAGCCAGGCTCAGAGTGTACTTTGTTTGTTTAAGCCATATATGTTGTTGGGGGATACAATTTCACCCAGTAGAGCAGGCCAGTAATATGCACAATCACAACCCGGAGCTAAAGTTCCGTTTCGGGTCTGTCAAACCGGAACTTGACCTACAAAAAACGCTAGTACATATGGGCGTATGCCAAATCGATTGACCTGATGCCTGATAGGTTACAAGTTACTGGTGCCCTCCTTATGAGAACAAAATCCACATTCGATCAAAGTCGGAAGCTATTGCAGATGCTCGATGGTGTTTTAAAAGGAGTTTTGAGCAGGACCACTCTGGAACACAGGCCTCCACCACCCGGAACAAAACATGAACATTCCATGCACGCGCCACAGCAAACTTGAGCTGATGTAAACTCTCACATAACACCCGCTGTCTTCTTTGCACACGAGGCAACTGAGCAATCATACCCCTAGACCAACGAGCCAACACACACACATCCTTCCTGCTGCTGCCTGGCCGCAAACATTTCCGTTTGCAAGGCTTAAAGCACAAAGGTTTAATTAAATGTACAACTAAACGGTAGCCAGTGCAAAGTTGCCGACACAGAGGAAATACGGTCTCTTTGCTTTGTGGGCATTGGAAACCACGCTGCAGCACTTTCACACATGCTGTGGGATGGACACCTTCTCACCACATCGTCGAGGGGAATTAGCTCAAATGGTAGAGCGCTCGCTTAGCATGCGAGAGCTAGCGGGATCGATGCCTGCATTCTCCACGCAGTGTACTGCCCTTTTACGCTCACTTCAAAGGGATGTTCAGTTTCACCGCCACATCAGCAGTTGCGCATCAGCTCTGTTTTTTCCCGCCCTTCCGCAAAACAAGTTAAAAAGTTTCCACCGAGATTTGAACTTGGATCGCTGGATTCAAAGCCCAGAGTGCTAACCATTGCACCATGGAACCACCACACGCTGGTCTCTGGTCGTCTGAGAGGCAGATAGCGATGAGGCTAGGTGGAATCAGAAAAGTTTTTTTCGGACGAGGTCCTGCGCACATTCCTGGCAAAAGCAGGTCCCACCGAGATTTGAACTCGGATCGCTGGATTCAGAGTCCAGAGTGCTAACCATTACACCATGGAACCTTGGCGTGGGTAGCCTTTTCCCACCGAGCAGCAGAGGTGTTTAGTCATTCAGCCCAGAAGCGCGACAGCAAAGAGCACGTGAAGCCTTTTCTTTTTAAGCCCATGTTTCCCCGATCTCGACTGGCTTTTAGAGTGCCAGTTTCACCGCCACATCAGCAGTTGCGCATCAGCTCTGTTTTTTTCCCGCCCTTCCGCAAAACAAGCTAAAAAGGTTCCACCGAGATTTGAACTCGGATCGCTGGATTCAAAGCCCAGAGTGCTAACCATTACACCATGGAACCACCACACGCTGGTCTCTGGCCGTCTGAGAGGCAGATAGTGATGAGGCTAGGTGGAATCAGGTTAACAGGAGATGACGTTTGCTCACTGGAGACCCTCGACCAAAAACACAGGAACCAGGTTGCTCTGCCGAAACCCGGGATCGAACCAGGGACCTTTAGATCTTCAGTCTAACGCTCTCCCAACTGAGCTATTTCGGCCAGGTCTACTGGCAAATGGTTTGTCCAGCAGGGATTTCTGGGAGACCGCCCGTCACTTTCGAGGTGAGCAGAGCTGAGGGTCCCAGAGAGCAAAAGTGTGGCCAGTACGGGGATCGAACCCACGACCTTGGCGTTATTAGCACCACGCTCTAACCAACTGAGCTAACCGGCCCCGATCTGACTCCTTTTATCCCCAATTTCCCAGGAATATCCTAGTTGCCCTAGTCAGCTTGAAGAGATTAAAAGCAAAGCCTGAGAACGGGCTCGTCCGGGATTTGAACCCGGGACCTCTCGCACCCTAAGCGAGAATCATACCCCTAGACCAACGAGCCAACACACACATGTCCTTCCTGCTGCTGCCTGGCCGAAAACATTTCCGTTTTCCAGGCTTAAAGCACAAAGGTTTAATTAAATGTACAACTAAACGGTAGCCAGTGCAAAGTTGCCGACACAGAGGAAATACGGTCTCTTTGCTTTGTGAGAACTTGACCTACAAAAAACGCTAGTACATATGGGCGTATGCCAAATCGATTGACCTGATGCCTGATAGGTTACAAGTTACTGGTGCCCTCCTTATGAGAACAAAATCCACATTCGATCAAAGTCGGAAGCTATTGCAGATGCTCGATGGTGCTTTAAAAGGAGTTTTGAGCAGGACCACTCTGGAACACAGGCCTCCACCACCCGGAACAAAACATGAACATTCCATGCACGCGCCACAGCAAACTTGGCAGAAGCAGGTCCCGCCGAGATTTGAACTCGGATCGCTGGATTCAGAGTAGATACGCTAATAGATACGCCCAACGTGGGGCTCGAACCCTCGACCCTGAGATTAAGAGTCTCATGCTCTACCAACTGAGCTAGCTGGGCAGCCGCTGCGAGCTGCTTGGGGCTGGTCGCGGTTTTTATCCGTGCCTAAATTGCGCCCGTCATCCGGAGCCTCACATTTCGCACAGGCTTGGCATAGCGTCTCGCGGGTAAAGTCAGGGTTAAGCCTAGAGCCAGGCTCAGAGTGTACTTTGTTTGTTTAAGCCATATATGTTGTTGGGGGATACAATTTCACCCAGTAGAGCA
>NW_026606705.1:3922500-3942500 GCF_029890125.1 Rhinichthys klamathensis goyatoka
TTCACCGCCACATCAGCAGTTGCGCATCAGCTCTGTTTTTTCCCGCCCTTCCGCAAAACAAGCTAAAAAGGTTCCACCGAGATTTGAACTCGGATCGCTGGACTCAAAACCAAGAGTGCTAACCATTACACCATGGAACCACCACACGCTGGTCTCTGGCCGTCTGAGAGGCAGATAGCGATGAGGCTAGGTGGAATCAGGTTAACAGGAGATGACGTTTGCTCACTGGAGACCCTCGACCAAAAACACAGGAACCAGGTTGCTCTGCCGAAACCCGGGATCGAACCAGGGACCTTTAGATCTTCAGTCTAACGCTCTCCCAACTGAGCTATTTCGGCCAGGTCTACTGGCAAATGGTTTGTCCAGCAGGGATTTCTGGGAGACCGCCCGTCACTTTCGAGGTGAGCAGAGCTGAGGGTCCCAGAGAGCAAAAGTGTGGCCAGTACGGGGATCGAACCCACGACCTTGGCGTTATTAGCACCACGCTCTAACCAACTGAGCTAACCGGCCCCGCTCTGACTCCTTTTATCCCCAATTTCCCAGGAATATCCTAGTTGCCCTAGTCAGCTTGAAGAGATTAAAAGCAAAGCCTGAGAACGGGCTCGTCCGGGATTTGAACCCGGGACCTCTCGCACCCTAAGCGAGAATCATACCCCTAGACCAACGAGCCAACACACACATGTCCTTCCTGCTGCTGCCTGGCCGAAAACATTTCCGTTTCCCAGGCTTAAAGCACAAAGGTTTAATTAAATGTACAACTAAACGGTAGCCAGTGCAAAGTTGCCGACACAGAGGAAATACGGTCTCTTTGCTTTGTGAGAACTTGACCTACAAAAAACGCTAGTACATATGGGCGTATGCCAAATCGATTGACCTGATGCCTGATAGGTTACAAGTTACTGGTGCCCTCCTTATGAGAACAAAATCCACATTCGATCAAAGTCGGAAGCTATTGCAGATGCTCGATGGTGTTTTAAAAGGAGTTTTGAGCAGGACCTCTCTGGAACACAGGCCTCCACCACCCGGAACAAAACATGAACATTCCATGCACGCGCCACAGCAAACTTGAGCTGATGTAAACTCTCACATAACACCCGCTGTCTTCTTTGCACACGAGGCAACTGAGCAATCATACCCCTAGACCAACGAGCCAACACACACACATCCTTCCTGCTGCTGCCTGGCCGCAAACATTTCCGTTTGCAAGGCTTAAAGCACAAAGGTTTAATTAAATGTACAACTAAACGGTAGCCAGTGCAAAGTTGCCGACACAGAGGAAATACGGTCTCTTTGCTTTGTGGGCATTGGAAACCACGCTGCAGCACTTTCACACATGCTGTGGGATGGACACCTTCTCACCACATCGTCGAGGGGAATTAGCTCAAATGGTAGAGCGCTCGCTTAGCATGCGAGAGCTAGCGGGATCGATGCCTGCATTCTCCACGCGGTGTACTGCCCTTTTACGCTCACTTCAAAGGGATGTTCAGTTTCACCGCCACATCAGCAGTTGCGCATCAGCTCTGTTTTTTCCCGCCCTTCCGCAAAACAAGTTAAAAAGTTTCCACCGAGATTTGAACTTGGATCGCTGGATTCAAAGCCCAGAGTGCTAACCATTGCACCATGGAACCACCACACGCTGGTCTCTGGTCGTCTGAGAGGCAGATAGCGATGAGGCTAGGTGGAATCAGAAAAGTTTTTTTCGGACGAGGTCCTGCGCACATTCCTGGCAAAAGCAGGTCCCACCGAGATTTGAACTCGAATCGCTGGATTCAGAGTCCAGAGTGCTAACCATTACACCATGGAACCTTGGCGTGGGTAGCCTTTTCCCACCGAGCAGCAGAGGTGTTTAGTCATTCAGCCCAGAAGCGCGACAGCAAAGAGCACGTGAAGCCTTTTCTTTTTAAGCCCATGTTTCCCCGATCTCGACTGGCTTTTAGAGTGCCAGTTTCACCGCCACATCAGCAGTTGCGCATCAGCTCTGTTTTTTCCCGCCCTTCCGCAAAACAAGCTAAAAAGGTTCCACCGAGATTTGAACTCGGATCGCTGGATTCAAAGCCCAGAGTGCTAACCATTACACCATGGAACCACCACACGCTGGTCTCTGGCCGTCTGAGAGGCAGATAGTGATGAGGCTAGGTGGAATCAGGTTAACAGGAGATGACGTTTGCTCACTGGAGACCCTCGACCAAAAACACAGGAACCAGGTTGCTCTGCCGAAACCCGGGATCGAACCAGGGACCTTTAGATCTTCAGTCTAACGCTCTCCCAACTGAGCTATTTCGGCCAGGTCTACTGGCAAATGGTTTGTCCAGCAGGGATTTCTGGGAGACCGCCCGTCACTTTCGAGGTGAGCAGAGCTGAGGGTCCCAGAGAGCAAAAGTGTGGCCAGTACGGGGATCGAACCCACGACCTTGGCGTTATTAGCACCACGCTCTAACCAACTGAGCTAACCGGCCCCGATCTGACTCCTTTTATCCCCAATTTCCCAGGAATATCCTAGTTGCCCTAGTCAGCTTGAAGAGATTAAAAGCAAAGCCTGAGAACGGGCTCGTCCGGGATTTGAACCCGGGACCTCTCGCACCCTAAGCGAGAATCATACCCCTAGACCAACGAGCCAACACACACACATCCTTCCTGCTGCTGCCTGGCCGCAAACATTTCCGTTTGCAAGGCTTAAAGCACAAAGGTTTAATTAAATGTACAACTAAACGGTAGCCAGTGCAAAGTTGCCGACACAGAGGAAATACGGTCTCTTTGCTTTGTGGGCATTGGAAACCACGCTGCAGCACTTTCACACATGCTGTGGGATGGACACCTTCTCACCACATCGTCGAGGGGAATTAGCTCAAATGGTAGAGCGCTCGCTTAGCATGCGAGAGCTAGCGGGATCGATGCCTGCATTCTCCACGCGGTGTACTGCCCTTTTACGCTCACTTCAAAGGGATGTTCAGTTTCACCGCCACATCAGCAGTTGCGCATCAGCTCTGTTTTTTCCCGCCCTTCCGCAAAACAAGTTAAAAAGTTTCCACCGAGATTTGAACTTGGATCGCTGGATTCAAAGCCCAGAGTGCTAACCATTGCACCATGGAACCACCACACGCTGGTCTCTGGTCGTCTGAGAGGCAGATAGCGATGAGGCTAGGTGGAATCAGAAAAGTTTTTTTCGGACGAGGTCCTGCGCACATTCCTGGCAAAAGCAGGTCCCACCGAGATTTGAACTCGAATCGCTGGATTCAGAGTCCAGAGTGCTAACCATTACACCATGGAACCTTGGCGTGGGTAGCCTTTTCCCACCGAGCAGCAGAGGTGTTTAGTCATTCAGCCCAGAAGCGCGACAGCAAAGAGCACGTGAAGCCTTTTCTTTTTAAGCCCATGTTTCCCCGATCTCGACTGGCTTTTAGAGTGCCAGTTTCACCGCCACATCAGCAGTTGCGCATCAGCTCTGTTTTTTCCCGCCCTTCCGCAAAACAAGCTAAAAAGGTTCCACCGAGATTTGAACTCGGATCGCTGGATTCAAAGCCCAGAGTGCTAACCATTACACCATGGAACCACCACACGCTGGTCTCTGGCCGTCTGAGAGGCAGATAGTGATGAGGCTAGGTGGAATCAGGTTAACAGGAGATGACGTTTGCTCACTGGAGACCCTCGACCAAAAACACAGGAACCAGGTTGCTCTGCCGAAACCCGGGATCGAACCAGGGACCTTTAGATCTTCAGTCTAACGCTCTCCCAACTGAGCTATTTCGGCCAGGTCTACTGGCAAATGGTTTGTCCAGCAGGGATTTCTGGGAGACCGCCCGTCACTTTCGAGGTGAGCAGAGCTGAGGGTCCCAGAGAGCAAAAGTGTGGCCAGTACGGGGATCGAACCCACGACCTTGGCGTTATTAGCACCACGCTCTAACCAACTGAGCTAACCGGCCCCGATCTGACTCCTTTTATCCCCAATTTCCCAGGAATATCCTAGTTGCCCTAGTCAGCTTGAAGAGATTAAAAGCAAAGCCTGAGAACGGGCTCGTCCGGGATTTGAACCCGGGACCTCTCGCACCCTAAGCGAGAATCATACCCCTAGACCAACGAGCCAACACACACATGTCCTTCCTGCTGCTGCCTGGCCGAAAACATTTCCGTTTTCCAGGCTTAAAGCACAAAGGTTTAATTAAATGTACAACTAAACGGTAGCCAGTGCAAAGTTGCCGACACAGAAGAAATACGGTCTCTTTGCTTTGTGAGAACTTGACCTACAAAAAACGCTAGTACATATGGGCGTATGCCAAATCGATTGACCTGATGCCTGATAGGTTACAAGTTACTGGTGCCCTCCTTATGAGAACAAAATCCACATTCGATCAAAGTCGGAAGCTATTGCAGATGCTCGATGGTGTTTTAAAAGGAGTTTTGAGCAGGACCACTCTGGAACACAGGCCTCCACCACCCGGAACAAAACATGAACATTCCATGCACGCGCCACAGCAAACTTGAGCTGATGTAAACTCTCACATAACACCCGCTGTCTTCTTTGCACACGAGGCAACTGAGCAATCATACCCCTAGACCAACGAGCCAACACACACACATCCTTCCTGCTGCTGCCTGGCCGCAAACATTTCCGTTTGCAAGGCTTAAAGCACAAAGGTTTAATTAAATGTACAACTAAACGGTAGCCAGTGCAAAGTTGCCGACACAGAGGAAATACGGTCTCTTTGCTTTTTGGGCATTGGAAACCACGCTGCAGCACTTTCACACATGCTGTGGGATGGACACCTTCTCACCACATCGTCGAGGGGAATTAGCTCAAATGGTAGAGCGCTCGCTTAGCATGCGAGAGGTAGCGGGATCGATGCCCGCATTCTCCACGCGGTGTACTGCCCTTTTACGCTCACTTCAAAGGGATGTTCAGTTTCACCGCCACATCAGCAGTTGCGCATCAGCTCTGTTTTTTCCCGCCCTTCCCCAAAACAAGTTAAAAAGTTTCCACCGAGATTTGAACTTGGATCGCTGGATTCAAAGCCCAGAGTGCTAACCATTGCACCATGGAACCACCACATGCTGGTCTCTGGTCGTCTGAGAGGCAGATAGCGATGAGGCTAGGTGGAATCAGAAAAGTTTTTTTCGGACGAGGTCCTGCGCACATTCCTGGCAAAAGCAGGTCCCACCGAGATTTGAACTCGGATCGCTGGATTCAGAGTCCAGAGTGCTAACCATTACACCATGGAACCTTGGCGTGGGTAGCCTTTTCCCACCGAGCAGCAGAGGTGTTTAGTCATTCAGCCCAGAAGCGCGACAGCAAAGAGCACGTGAAGCCTTTTCTTTTTAAGCCCATGTTTCCCCGATCTCGACTGGCTTTTAGAGTGCCAGTTTCACCGCCACATCAGCAGTTGCGCATCAGCTCTGTTTTTTCCCGCCCTTCCGCAAAACAAGCTAAAAAGGTTCCACCGAGATTTGAACTCGGATCGCTGGACTCAAAGCCCAGAGTGCTAACCATTACACCATGGAACCACCACACGCTGGTCTCTGGCCGTCTGAGAGGCAGATAGCGATGAGGCTAGGTGGAATCAGGTTAACAGGAGATGACGTTTGCTCACTGGAGACCCTCGACCAAAAACACAGGAACCAGGTTGCTCTGCCGAAACCCGGGATCGAACCAGGGACCTTTAGATCTTCAGTCTAACGCTCTCCCAACTGAGCTATTTCGGCCAGGTCTACTGGCAAATGGTTTGTCCAGCAGGGATTTCTGGGAGACCGCCCGTCACTTTCGAGGTGAGCAGAGCTGAGGGTCCCAGAGAGCAAAAGTGTGGCCAGTACGGGGATCGAACCCACGACCTTGGCGTTATTAGCACCACGCTCTAACCAACTGAGCTAACCGGCCCCGCTCTGACTCCTTTTATCCCCAATTTCCCAGGAATATCCTAGTTGCCCTAGTCAGCTTGAAGAGATTAAAAGCAAAGCCTGAGAACGGGCTCGTCCGGGATTTGAACCCGGGACCTCTCGCACCCTAAGCGAGAATCATACCCCTAGACCAACGAGCCAACACACACATGTCCTTCCTGCTGCTGCCTGGCCGAAAACATTTCCGTTTCCCAGGCTTAAAGCACAAAGGTTTAATTAAATGTACAACTAAACGGTAGCCAGTGCAAAGTTGCCGACACAGAGGAAATACGGTCTCTTTGCTTTGTGAGAACTTGACCTACAAAAAACGCTAGTACATATGGGCGTATGCCAAATCGATTGACCTGATGCCTGATAGGTTACAAGTTACTGGTGCCCTCCTTATGAGAACAAAATCCACATTCGATCAAAGTCGGAAGCTATTGCAGATGCTCGATGGTGTTTTAAAAGGAGTTTTGAGCAGGACCTCTCTGGAACACAGGCCTCCACCACCCGGAACAAAACATGAACATTCCATGCACGCGCCACAGCAAACTTGAGCTGATGTAAACTCTCACATAACACCCGCTGTCTTCTTTGCACACGAGGCAACTGAGCAATCATACCCCTAGACCAACGAGCCAACACACACACATCCTTCCTGCTGCTGCCTGGCCGCAAACATTTCCGTTTGCAAGGCTTAAAGCACAAAGGTTTAATTAAATGTACAACTAAACGGTAGCCAGTGCAAAGTTGCCGACACAGAGGAAATACGGTCTCTTTGCTTTGTGGGCATTGGAAACCACGCTGCAGCACTTTCACACATGCTGTGGGATGGACACCTTCTCACCACATCGTCGAGGGGAATTAGCTCAAATGGTAGAGCGCTCGCTTAGCATGCGAGAGCTAGCGGGATCGATGCCTGCATTCTCCACGAGGTGTACTGCCCTTTTACGCTCACTTCAAAGGGATGTTCAGTTTCACCGCCACATCAGCAGTTGCGCATCAGCTCTGTTTTTTCCCGCCCTTCCGCAAAACAAGTTAAAAAGTTTCCACCGAGATTTGAACTTGGATCGCTGGATTCAAAGCCCAGAGTGCTAACCATTGCACCATGGAACCACCACACGCTGGTCTCTGGTCGTCTGAGAGGCAGATAGCGATGAGGCTAGGTGGAATCAGAAAAGTTTTTTTCGGACGAGGTCCTGCGCACATTCCTGGCAAAAGCAGGTCCCACCGAGATTTGAACTCGGATCGCTGGATTCAGAGTCCAGAGTGCTAACCATTACACCATGGAACCTTGGCGTGGGTAGCCTTTTCCCACCGAGCAGCAGAGGTGTTTAGTCATTCAGCCCAGAAGCGCGACAGCAAAGAGCACGTGAAGCCTTTACTTTTTAAGCCCATGTTTCCCCGATCTCGACTGGCTTTTAGAGTGCCAGTTTCACCGCCACATCAGCAGTTGCGCATCAGCTCTGTTTTTTCCCGCCCTTCCGCAAAACAAGCTAAAAAGGTTCCACCGAGATTTGAACTCGGATCGCTGGATTCAAAGCCCAGAGTGCTAACCATTACACCATGGAACCACCACACGCTGGTCTCTAGCCGTCTGAGAGGCAGATAGTGATGAGGCTAGGTGGAATCAGGTTAACAGGAGATGACGTTTGCTCACTGGAGACCCTCGACCAAAAACACAGGAACCAGGTTGCTCTGCCGAAACCCGGGATCGAACCAGGGACCTTTAGATCTTCAGTCTAACGCTCTCCCAACTGAGCTATTTCGGCCAGGTCTACCGGCAAATGGTTTGTCCAGCAGGGATTTCTGGGAGACCGCCCGTCACTTTCGAGGTGAGCAGAGCTGAGGGTCCCAGAGAGCAAAAGTGTGGCCAGTACGGGGATCGAACCCACGACCTTGGCGTTATTAGCACCACGCTCTAACCAACTGAGCTAACCGGCCCTGCTCTGACTCCTTTTATCCCCAATTTCCCAGGAATATCCTAGTTGCCCTAGTCAGCTTGAAGAGATTAAAAGCAAAGCCTGAGAACGGGCTCGTCCGGGATTTGAACCCGGGACCTCTCGCACCCTAAGCGAGAATCATACCCCTAGACCAACGAGCCAACACACACATGTCCTTCCTGCTGCTGCCTGGCCGAAAACATTTCCGTTTGCCAGGCTTAAAGCACAAAGGTTTAATTAAATGTACAACTAAACGGTAGCCAGTGCAAAGTTGCCGACACAGAGGAAATACGGTCTCTTTGCTTTGTGAGAACTTGACCTACAAAAAACGCTAGTACATATGGGCGTATGCCAAATCGATTGACCTGATGCCTGATAGGTTACAAGTTACTGGTGCCCTCCTTATGAGAACAAAATCCACATTCGATCAAAGTCGGAAGCTATTGCAGATGCTCGATGGTGTTTTAAAAGGAGTTTTGAGCAGGACCACTCTGGAACACAGGCCTCCACCACCCGGAACAAAACATGAACATTCCATGCACGCGCCACAGCAAACTTGGCAGAAGCAGGTCCCGCTGAGATTTGAACTCGGATCGCTGGATTCAGAGTAGATACGCTAATGGATACGCCCAACGTGGGGCTCAAACCCACGACCCTGAGATTAAGAGTCTCATGCTCTACCGACTGAGCTAGCCGGGCAGCCGCTGTGAGCTGCTTGGGGCTGGTCGCGGTTTTTATCCGTGCCTAAATTACGCCCGTCATCCGGAGCCTCACATTTCGCACAGGCTTGGCATAGCGTCTCGCGGGTAAAGTCAGGGTTAAGCCTAGAGCCAGGCTCAGAGTGTACTTTTTTTGTTTAAGCCATATATGTTGTTGGGGGATACAATTTCACCCAGTAGAGCAGGCCAGTAATATGCACAATCACAACCCGGAGCTAAAGTTCCGTTTCGGGTCTGTCAAACCGGAACTTGACCTACAAAAAACGCTAGTACATATGGGCGTATGCCAAATCGATTGACCTGATGCCTGATAGGTTACAAGTTACTGGTGCCCTCCTTATGAGAACAAAATCCACATTCGATCAAAGTCGGAAGCTATTGCAGATGCTCGATGGTGTTTTAAAAGGAGTTTTGAGCAGGACCTCTCTGGAACACAGGCCTCCACCACCCGGAACAAAACATGAACATTCCATGCACGCGCCACAGCAAACTTGAGCTGATGTAAACTCTCACATAACACCCGCTGTCTTCTTTGCACACGAGGCAACTGAGCAATCATACCCCTAGACCAACGAGCCAACACACACACATCCTTCCTGCTGCTGCCTGGCCGCAAACATTTCCGTTTGCAAGGCTTAAAGCACAAAGGTTTAATTAAATGTACAACTAAACGGTAGCCAGTGCAAAGTTGCCGACACAGAGGAAATACGGTCTCTTTGCTTTGTGGGCATTGGAAACCACGCTGCAGCACTTTCACACATGCTGTGGGATGGACACCTTCTCACCACATCGTCGAGGGGAATTAGCTCAAATGGTAGAGCGCTCGCTTAGCATGCGAGAGCTAGCGGGATCGATGCCTGCATTCTCCACGCGGTGTACTGCCCTTTTACGCTCACTTCAAAGGGATGTTCAGTTTCACCGCCACATCAGCAGTTGCGCATCAGCTCTGTTTTTCCCGCCCTTCCGCAAAACAAGTTAAAAAGTTTCCACCGAGATTTGAACTTGGATCGCTGGATTCAAAGCCCAGAGTGCTAACCATTGCACCATGGAACCACCACACGCTGGTCTCTGGTCGTCTGAGAGGCAGATAGCGATGAGGCTAGGTGGAATCAGAAAAGTTTTTTTCGGACGAGGTCCTGCGCACATTCCTGGCAAAAGCAGGTCCCACCGAGATTTGAACTCGGATCGCTGGATTCAGAGTCCAGAGTGCTAACCATTACACCATGGAACCTTGGCGTGGGTAGCCTTTTCCCACCGAGCAGCAGAGGTGTTTAGTCATTCAGCCCAGAAGCGCGACAGCAAAGAGCACGTGAAGCCTTTTCTTTTTAAGCCCATGTTTCCCCGATCTCGACTGGCTTTTAGAGTGCCAGTTTCACCGCCACATCAGCAGTTGCGCATCAGCTCTGTTTTTTCCCGCCCTTCCGCAAAACAAGCTAAAAAGGTTCCACCGAGATTTGAACTCGGATCGCTGGATTCAAAGCCCAGAGTGCTAACCATTACACCATGGAACCACCACACGCTGGTCTCTGGCCGTCTGAGAGGCAGATAGTGATGAGGCTAGGTGGAATCAGGTTAACAGGAGATGACGTTTGCTCACTGGAGACCCTCGACCAAAAACACAGGAACCAGGTTGCTCTGCCGAAACCCGGGATCGAACCAGGGACCTTTAGATCTTCAGTCTAACGCTCTCCCAACTGAGCTATTTCGGCCAGGTCTACTGGCAAATGGTTTGTCCAGCAGGGATTTCTGGGAGACCGCCCGTCACTTTCGAGGTGAGCAGAGCTGAGGGTCCCAGAGAGCAAAAGTGTGGCCAGTACGGGGATCGAACCCACGACCTTGGCGTTATTAGCACCACGCTCTAACCAACTGAGCTAACCTGCCCCGCTCTGACTCCTTTTATCCCCAATTTCCCAGGAATATCCTAGTTGCCCTAGTCAGCTTGAAGAGATTAAAAGCAAAGCCTGAGAACAGGCTCGTCCGGGATTTGAACCCGGGACCTCTCTCACCCTAAGCGAGAATCATACCCCTAGACCAACGAGCCAACACACACATGTCCTACCTGCTGCTGCCTGGCCGAAAACATTTCCGTTTGCCAGGCTTAAAGCACAAAGGTTTAATTAAATGTACAACTAAACGGTAGCCAGTGCAAAGTTGCCGACACAGAGGAAATACGGTCTCTTTGCTTTGTGAGAACTTGACCTACAAAAAACGCTAGTACATATGGGCGTATGCCAAATCGATTGACCTGATGCCTGATAGGTTACAAGTTACTGGTGCCCTCCTTATGAGAACAAAATCCACATTCGATCAAAGTCGGAAGCTATTGCAGATGCTCGATGGTGTTTTAAAAGGAGTTTTGAGCAGGACCACTCTGGAACACAGGCCTCCACCACCCGGAACAAAACATAAACATTCCATGCACGCGCCACAGCAAACTTGGCAGAAGCAGGTCCCGCCGAGATTTGAACTCGGATCGCTGGATTCAGAGTAGATACGCTAATAGATACGCCCAACGTGGGGCTCGAACCCACGACCCTGAGATTAAGAGTCTCATGCTCTACCGACTGAGCTAGCCGGGCAGCCGCTGTGAGCTGCTTGGGGCTGGTCGCGGTTTTTATCCGTGCCTAAATTGCGCCCGTCATCCGGAGCCTCACATTTCGCACAGGCTTGGCATAGCGTCTCGCGGGTAAAGTCAGGGTTAAGCCTAGAGCCAGGCTCAGAGTGTACTTTGTTTGTTTAAGCCATATATGTTGTTGGGGGATACAATTTCACCCAGTAGAGCAGGCCAGTAATATGCACAATCACAACCCGGAGCTAAAGTTCCGTTTCGGGTCTGTCAAACCGGAACTTGACCTACAAAAAACGCTAGTACATATGGGCGTATGCCAAATCGATTGACCTGATGCCTGATAGGTTACAAGTTACTGGTGCCCTCCTTATGAGAACAAAATCCACATTCGATCAAAGTCGGAAGCTATTGCAGATGCTCGATGGTGTTTTAAAAGGAGTTTTGAGCAGGACCTCTCTGGAACACAGGCCTCCACCACCCGGAACAAAACATGAACATTCCATGCACGCGCCACAGCAAACTTGAGCTGATGTAAACTCTCACATAACACCCGCTGTCTTCTTTGCACACGAGGCAACTGAGCAATCATACCCCTAGACCAACGAGCCAACACACACACATCCTTCCTGCTGCTGCCTGGCCGCAAACATTTCCGTTTGCAAGGCTTAAAGCACAAAGGTTTAATTAAATGTACAACTAAACGGTAGCCAGTGCAAAGTTGCCGACACAGAGGAAATACGGTCTCTTTGCTTTGTGGGCATTGGAAACCACGCTGCAGCACTTTCACACATGCTGTGGGATGGACACCTTCTCACCACATCGTCGAGGGGAATTAGCTCAAATGGTAGAGCGCTCGCTTAGCATGCGAGAGCTAGTGGGATCGATGCCTGCATTCTCCACGCAGTGTACTGCCCTTTTACGCTCACTTCAAAGGGATGTTCAGTTTCACCGCCACATCAGCAGTTGCGCATCAGCTCTGTTTTTTCCCGCCCTTCCGCAAAACAAGTTAAAAAGTTTCCACCGAGATTTGAACTTGGATCGCTGGATTCAAAGCCCAGAGTGCTAACCATTGCACCATGGAACCACCACACGCTGGTCTCTGGTCGTCTGAGAGGCAGATAGCGATGAGGCTAGGTGGAATCAGAAAAGTTTTTTTCGGACGAGGTCCTGCGCACATTCCTGGCAAAAGCAGGTCCCACCGAGATTTGAACTCGGATCGCTGGATTCAGAGTCCAGAGTGCTAACCATTACACCATGGAACCTTGGCGTGGGTAGCCTTTTCCCACCGAGCAGCAGAGGTGTTTAGTCATTCAGCCCAGAAGCGCGACAGCAAAGAGCACGTGAAGCCTTTTCTTTTTAAGCCCATGTTTCCCCGATCTCGACTGGCTTTTAGAGTGCCAGTTTCACCGCCACATCAGCAGTTGCGCATCAGCTCTGTTTTTTCCCGCCCTTCCGCAAAACAAGCTAAAAAGGTTCCACCGAGATTTGAACTCGGATCGCTGGACTCAAAGCCCAGAGTGCTAACCATTACACCATGGAACCACCACACGCTGGTCTCTGGCCGTCTGAGAGGCAGATAGCGATGAGGCTAGGTGGAATCAGGTTAACAGGAGATGACGTTTGCTCACTGGAGACCCTCGACCAAAAACACAGGAACCAGGTTGCTCTGCCGAAACCCGGGATCGAACCAGGGACCTTTAGATCTTCAGTCTAACGCTCTCCCAACTGAGCTATTTCGGCCAGGTCTACTGGCAAATGGTTTGTCCAGCAGGGATTTCTGGGAGACCGCCCGTCACTTTCGAGGTGAGCAGAGCTGAGGGTCCCAGAGAGCAAAAGTGTGGCCAGTACGGGGATCGAACCCACGACCTTGGCGTTATTAGCACCACGCTCTAACCAACTGAGCTAACCGGCCCCGCTCTGACTCCTTTTATCCCCAATTTCCCAGGAATATCCTAGTTGCCCTAGTCAGCTTGAAGAGATTAAAAGCAAAGCCTGAGAACGGGCTCGTCCGGGATTTGAACCCGGGACCTCTCGCACCCTAAGCGAGAATCATACCCCTAGACCAACGAGCCAACACACACATGTCCTTCCTGCTGCTGCCTGGCCGAAAACATTTCCGTTTCCCAGGCTTAAAGCACAAAGGTTTAATTAAATGTACAACTAAACGGTAGCCAGTGCAAAGTTGCCGACACAGAGGAAATACGGTCTCTTTGCTTTGTGAGAACTTGACCTACAAAAAACGCTAGTACATATGGGCGTATGCCAAATCGATTGACCTGATGCCTGATAGGTTACAAGTTACTGGTGCCCTCCTTATGAGAACAAAATCCACATTCGATCAAAGTCGGAAGCTATTGCAGATGCTCGATGGTGTTTTAAAAGGAGTTTTGAGCAGGACCACTCTGGAACACAGGCCTCCACCACCCGGAACAAAACATGAACATTCCATGCACGCGCCACAGCAAACTTGGCAGAAGCAGGTCCCGCCGAGATTTGAACTCGGATCGCTGGATTCAGAGTAGATACGCTAATGGATACGCCCAACGTGGGGCTCAAACCCACGACCCTGAGATTAAGAGTCTCATGCTCTACCGACTGAGCTAGCCGGGCAGCCGCTGTGAGCTGCTTGGGGCTGGTCGCGGTTTTTATCCGTGCCTAAATTACGCCCGTCATCCGGAGCCTCACATTTCGCACAGGCTTGGCATAGCGTCTCGCGGGTAAAGTCAGGGTTAAGCCTAGAGCCAGGCTCAGAGTGTACTTTTTTTGTTTAAGCCATATATGTTGTTGGGGGATACAATTTCACCCAGTAGAGCAGGCCAGTAATATGCACAATCACAACCCGGAGCTAAAGTTCCGTTTCGGGTCTGTCAAACCGGAACTTGACCTACAAAAAACGCTAGTACATATGGGCGTATGCCAAATCGATTGACCTGATGCCTGATAGGTTACAAGTTACTGGTGCCCTCCTTATGAGAACAAAATCCACATTCGATCAAAGTCGGAAGCTATTGCAGATGCTCGATGGTGTTTTAAAAGGAGTTTTGAGCAGGACCTCTCTGGAACACAGGCCTCCACCACCCGGAACAAAACATGAACATTCCATGCACGCGCCACAGCAAACTTGAGCTGATGTAAACTCTCACATAACACCCGCTGTCTTCTTTGCACACGAGGCAACTGAGCAATCATACCCCTAGACCAACGAGCCAACACACACACATCCTTCCTGCTGCTGCCTGGCCGCAAACATTTCCGTTTGCAAGGCTTAAAGCACAAAGGTTTAATTAAATGTACAACTAAACGGTAGCCAGTGCAAAGTTGCCGACACAGAGGAAATACGGTCTCTTTGCTTTGTGGGCATTGGAAACCACGCTGCAGCACTTTCACACATGCTGTGGGATGGACACCTTCTCACCACATCGTCGAGGGGAATTAGCTCAAATGGTAGAGCGCTCGCTTAGCATGCGAGAGCTAGCGGGATCGATGCCTGCATTCTCCACGCGGTGTACTGCCCTTTTACGCTCACTTCAAAGGGATGTTCAGTTTCACCGCCACATCAGCAGTTGCGCATCAGCTCTGTTTTTCCCGCCCTTCCGCAAAACAAGTTAAAAAGTTTCCACCGAGATTTGAACTTGGATCGCTGGATTCAAAGCCCAGAGTGCTAACCATTGCACCATGGAACCACCACACGCTGGTCTCTGGTCGTCTGAGAGGCAGATAGCGATGAGGCTAGGTGGAATCAGAAAAGTTTTTTTCGGACGAGGTCCTGCGCACATTCCTGGCAAAAGCAGGTCCCACCGAGATTTGAACTCGGATCGCTGGATTCAGAGTCCAGAGTGCTAACCATTACACCATGGAACCTTGGCGTGGGTAGCCTTTTCCCACCGAGCAGCAGAGGTGTTTAGTCATTCAGCCCAGAAGCGCGACAGCAAAGAGCACGTGAAGCCTTTTCTTTTTAAGCCCATGTTTCCCCGATCTCGACTGGCTTTTAGAGTGCCAGTTTCACCGCCACATCAGCAGTTGCGCATCAGCTCTGTTTTTTCCCGCCCTTCCGCAAAACAAGCTAAAAAGGTTCCACCGAGATTTGAACTCGGATCGCTGGATTCAAAGCCCAGAGTGCTAACCATTACACCATGGAACCACCACACGCTGGTCTCTGGCCGTCTGAGAGGCAGATAGTGATGAGGCTAGGTGGAATCAGGTTAACAGGAGATGACGTTTGCTCACTGGAGACCCTCGACCAAAAACACAGGAACCAGGTTGCTCTGCCGAAACCCGGGATCGAACCAGGGACCTTTAGATCTTCAGTCTAACGCTCTCCCAACTGAGCTATTTCGGCCAGGTCTACTGGCAAATGGTTTGTCCAGCAGGGATTTCTGGGAGACCGCCCGTCACTTTCGAGGTGAGCAGAGCTGAGGGTCCCAGAGAGCAAAAGTGTGGCCAGTACGGGGATCGAACCCACGACCTTGGCGTTATTAGCACCACGCTCTAACCAACTGAGCTAACCTGCCCCGCTCTGACTCCTTTTATCCCCAATTTCCCAGGAATATCCTAGTTGCCCTAGTCAGCTTGAAGAGATTAAAAGCAAAGCCTGAGAACAGGCTCGTCCGGGATTTGAACCCGGGACCTCTCTCACCCTAAGCGAGAATCATACCCCTAGACCAACGAGCCAACACACACATGTCCTACCTGCTGCTGCCTGGCCGAAAACATTTCCGTTTGCCAGGCTTAAAGCACAAAGGTTTAATTAAATGTACAACTAAACGGTAGCCAGTGCAAAGTTGCCGACACAGAGGAAATACGGTCTCTTTGCTTTGTGAGAACTTGACCTACAAAAAACGCTAGTACATATGGGCGTATGCCAAATCGATTGACCTGATGCCTGATAGGTTACAAGTTACTGGTGCCCTCCTTATGAGAACAAAATCCACATTCGATCAAAGTCGGAAGCTATTGCAGATGCTCGATGGTGTTTTAAAAGGAGTTTTGAGCAGGACCACTCTGGAACACAGGCCTCCACCACCCGGAACAAAACATAAACATTCCATGCACGCGCCACAGCAAACTTGGCAGAAGCAGGTCCCGCCGAGATTTGAACTCGGATCGCTGGATTCAGAGTAGATACGCTAATAGATACGCCCAACGTGGGGCTCGAACCCACGACCCTGAGATTAAGAGTCTCATGCTCTACCGACTGAGCTAGCCGGGCAGCCACTGTGAGCTGCTTGGGGCTGGTCGCGGTTTTTATCCGTGCCTAAATTGCGCCCGTCATCCGGAGCCTCACATTTCGCACAGGCTTGGCATAGCGTCTCGCGGGTAAAGTCAGGGTTAAGCCTAGAGCCAGGCTCAGAGTGTACTTTGTTTGTTTAAGCCATATATGTTGTTGGGGGATACAATTTCACCCAGTAGAGCAGGCCAGTAATATGCACAATCACAACCCGGAGCTTAAGTTCCGTTTCGGGTCTGTCAAACCGGAACTTGACCTACAAAAAACGCTAGTACATATGGGCGTATGCCAAATCGATTGACCTGATGCCTGATAGGTTACAAGTTACTGGTGCCCTCCTTATGAGAACAAAATCCACATTCGATCAAAGTCGGAAGCTATTGCAGATGCTCGATGGTGTTTTAAAAGGAGTTTTGAGCAGGACCTCTCTGGAACACAGGCCTCCACCACCCGGAACAAAACATGAACATTCCATGCACGCGCCACAGCAAACTTGAGCTGATGTAAACTCTCACATAACACCCGCTGTCTTCTTTGCACACGAGGCAACTGAGCAATCATACCCCTAGACCAACGAGCCAACACACACACATCCTTCCTGCTGCTGCCTGGCCGCAAACATTTCCGTTTGCAAGGCTTAAAGCACAAAGGTTTAATTAAATGTACAACTAAACGGTAGCCAGTGCAAAGTTGCCGACACAGAGGAAATACGGTCTCTTTGCTTTGTGGGCATTGGAAACCACGCTGCAGCACTTTCACACATGCTGTGGGATGGACACCTTCTCACCACATCGTCGAGGGGAATTAGCTCAAATGGTAGAGCGCTCGCTTAGCATGCGAGAGGTAGCGGGATCGATGCCCGCATTCTCCACGTGGTGTACTGCCCTTTTACGCTCACTTCAAAGGGATGTTCAGTTTCACCGCCACATCAGCAGTTGCGCATCAGCTCTGTTTTTTCCCGCCCTTCCGCAAAACAAGCTAAAAAGGTTCCACCGAGATTTGAACTCGGATCGCTGGATTCAAAGCCCAGAGTGCTAACCATTACACCATGGAACCACCACACGCTGGTCTCTGGCCGTCTGAGAGGCAGATAGTGATGAGGCTAGGTGGAATCAGGTTAACAGGAGATGACGTTTGCTCACTGGAGACCCTCGACCAAAAACACAGGAACCAGGTTGCTCTGCCGAAACCCGGGATCGAACCAGGGACCTTTAGATCTTCAGTCTAACGCTCTCCCAACTGAGCTATTTCGGCCAGGTCTACTGGCAAATGGTTTGTCCAGCAGGGATTTCTGGGAGACCGCCCGTCACTTTCGAGGTGAGCAGAGCTGAGGGTCCCAGAGAGCAAAAGTGTGGCCAGTACGGGGATCGAACCCACGACCTTGGCGTTATTAGCACCACGCTCTAACCAACTGAGCTAACCTGCCCCGCTCTGACTCCTTTTATCCCCAATTTCCCAGGAATATCCTAGTTGCCCTAGTCAGCTTGAAGAGATTAAAAGCAAAGCCTGAGAACAGGCTCGTCCGGGATTTGAACCCGGGACCTCTCTCACCCTAAGCGAGAATCATACCCCTAGACCAACGAGCCAACACACACATGTCCTACCTGCTGCTGCCTGGCCGAAAACATTTCCGTTTGCCAGGCTTAAAGCACAAAGGTTTAATTAAATGTACAACTAAACGGTAGCCAGTGCAAAGTTGCCGACACAGAGGAAATACGGTCTCTTTGCTTTGTGAGAACTTGACCTACAAAAAACGCTAGTACATATGGGCGTATGCCAAATCGATTGACCTGATGCCTGATAGGTTACAAGTTACTGGTGCCCTCCTTATGAGAACAAAATCCACATTCGATCAAAGTCGGAAGCTATTGCAGATGCTCGATGGTGTTTTAAAAGGAGTTTTGAGCAGGACCACTCTGGAACACAGGCCTCCACCACCCGGAACAAAACATAAACATTCCATGCACGCGCCACAGCAAACTTGGCAGAAGCAGGTCCCGCCGAGATTTGAACTCGGATCGCTGGATTCAGAGTAGATACGCTAATAGATACGCCCAACGTGGGGCTCGAACCCACGACCCTGAGATTAAGAGTCTCATGCTCTACCGACTGAGCTAGCCGGGCAGCCACTGTGAGCTGCTTGGGGCTGGTCGCGGTTTTTATCCGTGCCTAAATTGCGCCCGTCATCCGGAGCCTCACATTTCGCACAGGCTTGGCATAGCGTCTCGCGGGTAAAGTCAGGGTTAAGCCTAGAGCCAGGCTCAGAGTGTACTTTGTTTGTTTAAGCCATATATGTTGTTGGGGGATACAATTTCACCCAGTAGAGCAGGCCAGTAATATGCACAATCACAACCCGGAGCTAAAGTTCCGTTTCGGGTCTGTCAAACCGGAACTTGACCTACAAAAAACGCTAGTACATATGGGCGTATGCCAAATCGATTGACCTGATGCCTGATAGGTTACAAGTTACTGGTGCCCTCCTTATGAGAACAAAATCCACATTCGATCAAAGTCGGAAGCTATTGCAGATGCTCGATGGTGTTTTAAAAGGAGTTTTGAGCAGGACCTCTCTGGAACACAGGCCTCCACCACCCGGAACAAAACATGAACATTCCATGCACGCGCCACAGCAAACTTGAGCTGATGTAAACTCTCACATAACACCCGCTGTCTTCTTTGCACACGAGGCAACTGAGCAATCATACCCCTAGACCAACGAGCCAACACACACACATCCTTCCTGCTGCTGCCTGGCCGCAAACATTTCCGTTTGCAAGGCTTAAAGCACAAAGGTTTAATTAAATGTACAACTAAACGGTAGCCAGTGCAAAGTTGCCGACACAGAGGAAATACGGTCTCTTTGCTTTGTGGGCATTGGAAACCACGCTGCAGCACTTTCACACATGCTGTGGGATGGACACCTTCTCACCACATCGTCGAGGGGAATTAGCTCAAATGGTAGAGCGCTCGCTTAGCATGCGAGAGGTAGCGGGATCGATGCCCGCATTCTCCACGTGGTGTACTGCCCTTTTACGCTCACTTCAAAGGGATGTTCAGTTTCACCGCCACATCAGCAGTTGCGCATCAGCTCTGTTTTTTCCCGCCCTTCCGCAAAACAAGCTAAAAAGGTTCCACCGAGATTTGAACTCGGATCGCTGGATTCAAAGCCCAGAGTGCTAACCATTACACCATGGAACCACCACACGCTGGTCTCTGGCCGTCTGAGAGGCAGATAGTGATGAGGCTAGGTGGAATCAGGTTAACAGGAGATGACGTTTGCTCACTGGAGACCCTCGACCAAAAACACAGGAACCAGGTTGCTCTGCCGAAACCCGGGATCGAACCAGGGACCTTTAGATCTTCAGTCTAACGCTCTCCCAACTGAGCTATTTCGGCCAGGTCTACTGGCAAATGGTTTGTCCAGCAGGGATTTCTGGGAGACCGCCCGTCACTTTCGAGGTGAGCAGAGCTGAGGGTCCCAGAGAGCAAAAGTGTGGCCAGTACGGGGATCGAACCCACGACCTTGGCGTTATTAGCACCACGCTCTAACCAACTGAGCTAACCTGCCCCGCTCTGACTCCTTTTATCCCCAATTTCCCAGGAATATCCTAGTTGCCCTAGTCAGCTTGAAGAGATTAAAAGCAAAGCCTGAGAACAGGCTCGTCCGGGATTTG
>NW_026606705.1:3950000-3955000 GCF_029890125.1 Rhinichthys klamathensis goyatoka
TTCCCAGGAATATCCTAGTTGCCCTAGTCAGCTTGAAGAGATTAAAAGCAAAGCCTGAGAACGGGCTCGTCCGGGATTTGAACCCGGGACCTCTCGCACCCTAAGCGAGAATCATACCCCTAGACCAACGAGCCAACACACACATGTCCTTCCTGCTGCTGCCTGGCCGAAAACATTTCCGTTTCCCAGGCTTAAAGCACAAAGGTTTAATTAAATGTACAACTAAACGGTAGCCAGTGCAAAGTTGCCGACACAGAGGAAATACGGTCTCTTTGCTTTGTGAGAACTTGACCTACAAAAAACGCTAGTACATATGGGCGTATGCCAAATCGATTGACCTGATGCCTGATAGGTTACAAGTTACTGGTGCCCTCCTTATGAGAACAAAATCCACATTCGATCAAAGTCGGAAGCTATTGCAGATGCTCGATGGTGTTTTAAAAGGAGTTTTGAGCAGGACCTCTCTGGAACACAGGCCTCCACCACCCGGAACAAAACATGAACATTCCATGCACGCGCCACAGCAAACTTGAGCTGATGTAAACTCTCACATAACACCCGCTGTCTTCTTTGCACACGAGGCAACTGAGCAATCATACCCCTAGACCAACGAGCCAACACACACACATCCTTCCTGCTGCTGCCTGGCCGCAAACATTTCCGTTTGCAAGGCTTAAAGCACAAAGGTTTAATTAAATGTACAACTAAACGGTAGCCAGTGCAAAGTTGCCGACACAGAGGAAATACGGTCTCTTTGCTTTGTGGGCATTGGAAACCACGCTGCAGCACTTTCACACATGCTGTGGGATGGACACCTTCTCACCACATCGTCGAGGGGAATTAGCTCAAATGGTAGAGCGCTCGCTTAGCATGCGAGAGCTAGCGGGATCGATGCCTGCATTCTCCACGCGGTGTACTGCCCTTTTACGCTCACTTCAAAGGGATGTTCAGTTTCACCGCCACATCAGCAGTTGCGCATCAGCTCTGTTTTTTCCCGCCCTTCCGCAAAACAAGTTAAAAAGTTTCCACCGAGATTTGAACTTGGATCGCTGGATTCAAAGCCCAGAGTGCTAACCATTGCACCATGGAACCACCACACGCTGGTCTCTGGTCGTCTGAGAGGCAGATAGCGATGAGGCTAGGTGGAATCAGAAAAGTTTTTTTCGGACGAGGTCCTGCGCACATTCCTGGCAAAAGCAGGTCCCACCGAGATTTGAACTCGAATCGCTGGATTCAGAGTCCAGAGTGCTAACCATTACACCATGGAACCTTGGCGTGGGTAGCCTTTTCCCACCGAGCAGCAGAGGTGTTTAGTCATTCAGCCCAGAAGCGCGACAGCAAAGAGCACGTGAAGCCTTTTCTTTTTAAGCCCATGTTTCCCCGATCTCGACTGGCTTTTAGAGTGCCAGTTTCACCGCCACATCAGCAGTTGCGCATCAGCTCTGTTTTTTCCCGCCCTTCCGCAAAACAAGCTAAAAAGGTTCCACCGAGATTTGAACTCGGATCGCTGGATTCAAAGCCCAGAGTGCTAACCATTACACCATGGAACCACCACACGCTGGTCTCTGGCCGTCTGAGAGGCAGATAGTGATGAGGCTAGGTGGAATCAGGTTAACAGGAGATGACGTTTGCTCACTGGAGACCCTCGACCAAAAACACAGGAACCAGGTTGCTCTGCCGAAACCCGGGATCGAACCAGGGACCTTTAGATCTTCAGTCTAACGCTCTCCCAACTGAGCTATTTCGGCCAGGTCTACTGGCAAATGGTTTGTCCAGCAGGGATTTCTGGGAGACCGCCCGTCACTTTCGAGGTGAGCAGAGCTGAGGGTCCCAGAGAGCAAAAGTGTGGCCAGTACGGGGATCGAACCCACGACCTTGGCGTTATTAGCACCACGCTCTAACCAACTGAGCTAACCGGCCCCGATCTGACTCCTTTTATCCCCAATTTCCCAGGAATATCCTAGTTGCCCTAGTCAGCTTGAAGAGATTAAAAGCAAAGCCTGAGAACGGGCTCGTCCGGGATTTGAACCCGGGACCTCTCGCACCCTAAGCGAGAATCATACCCCTAGACCAACGAGCCAACACACACACATCCTTCCTGCTGCTGCCTGGCCGCAAACATTTCCGTTTGCAAGGCTTAAAGCACAAAGGTTTAATTAAATGTACAACTAAACGGTAGCCAGTGCAAAGTTGCCGACACAGAGGAAATACGGTCTCTTTGCTTTGTGGGCATTGGAAACCACGCTGCAGCACTTTCACACATGCTGTGGGATGGACACCTTCTCACCACATCGTCGAGGGGAATTAGCTCAAATGGTAGAGCGCTCGCTTAGCATGCGAGAGCTAGCGGGATCGATGCCTGCATTCTCCACGCGGTGTACTGCCCTTTTACGCTCACTTCAAAGGGATGTTCAGTTTCACCGCCACATCAGCAGTTGCGCATCAGCTCTGTTTTTTCCCGCCCTTCCGCAAAACAAGTTAAAAAGTTTCCACCGAGATTTGAACTTGGATCGCTGGATTCAAAGCCCAGAGTGCTAACCATTGCACCATGGAACCACCACACGCTGGTCTCTGGTCGTCTGAGAGGCAGATAGCGATGAGGCTAGGTGGAATCAGAAAAGTTTTTTTCGGACGAGGTCCTGCGCACATTCCTGGCAAAAGCAGGTCCCACCGAGATTTGAACTCGAATCGCTGGATTCAGAGTCCAGAGTGCTAACCATTACACCATGGAACCTTGGCGTGGGTAGCCTTTTCCCACCGAGCAGCAGAGGTGTTTAGTCATTCAGCCCAGAAGCGCGACAGCAAAGAGCACGTGAAGCCTTTTCTTTTTAAGCCCATGTTTCCCCGATCTCGACTGGCTTTTAGAGTGCCAGTTTCACCGCCACATCAGCAGTTGCGCATCAGCTCTGTTTTTTCCCGCCCTTCCGCAAAACAAGCTAAAAAGGTTCCACCGAGATTTGAACTCGGATCGCTGGACGCTGGTCTCTGGCCGTCTGAGAGGCAGATAGTGATGAGGCTAGGTGGAATCAGGTTAACAGGAGATGACGTTTGCTCACTGGAGACCCTCGACCAAAAACATAGGAACCAGGTTGCTCTGCCGAAACCCGGGATCGAACCAGGGACCTTTAGATCTTCAGTCTAACGCTCTCCCAACTGAGCTATTTCGGCCAGGTCTACTGGCAAATGGTTTGTCCAGCAGGGATTTCTGGGAGACCGCCCGTCACTTTCGAGGTGAGCAGAGCTGAGGGTCCCAGAGAGCAAAAGTGTGGCCAGTACGGGGATCGAACCCACGACCTTGGCGTTATTAGCACCACGCTCTAACCAACTGAGCTAACCGGCCCCGATCTGACTCCTTTTATCCCCAATTTCCCAGGAATATCCTAGTTGCCCTAGTCAGCTTGAAGAGATTAAAAGCAAAGCCTGAGAACGGGCTCGTCCGGGATTTGAACCCGGGACCTCTCGCACCCTAAGCGAGAATCATACCCCTAGACCAACGAGCCAACACACACATGTCCTTCCTGCTGCTGCCTGGCCGAAAACATTTCCGTTTTCCAGGCTTAAAGCACAAAGGTTTAATTAAATGTACAACTAAACGGTAGCCAGTGCAAAGTTGCCGACACAGAAGAAATACGGTCTCTTTGCTTTGTGAGAATTTGACCTACAAAAAACGCTAGTACATATGGGCGTATGCCAAATCGATTGACCTGATGCCTGATAGGTTACAAGTTACTGGTGCCCTCCTTATGAGAACAAAATCCACATTCGATCAAAGTCGGAAGCTATTGCAGATGCTCGATGGTGTTTTAAAAGGAGTTTTGAGCAGGACCACTCTGGAACACAGGCCTCCACCACCCGGAACAAAACATGAACATTCCATGCACGCGCCACAGCAAACTTGAGCTGATGTAAACTCTCACATAACACCCGCTGTCTTCTTTGCACACGAGGCAACTGAGCAATCATACCCCTAGACCAACGAGCCAACACACACACATCCTTCCTGCTGCTGCCTGGCCGCAAACATTTCCGTTTGCAAGGCTTAAAGCACAAAGGTTTAATTAAATGTACAACTAAACGGTAGCCAGTGCAAAGTTGCCGACACAGAGGAAATACGGTCTCTTTGCTTTTTGGGCATTGGAAACCACGCTGCAGCACTTTCACACATGCTGTGGGATGGACACCTTCTCACCACATCGTCGAGGGGAATTAGCTCAAATGGTAGAGCGCTCGCTTAGCATGCGAGAGGTAGCGGGATCGATGCCCGCATTCTCCACGCGGTGTACTGCCCTTTTACGCTCACTTCAAAGGGATGTTCAGTTTCACCGCCACATCAGCAGTTGCGCATCAGCTCTGTTTTTTCCCGCCCTTCCCCAAAACAAGTTAAAAAGTTTCCACCGAGATTTGAACTTGGATCGCTGGATTCAAAGCCCAGAGTGCTAACCATTGCACCATGGAACCACCACATGCTGGTCTCTGGTCGTCTGAGAGGCAGATAGCGATGAGGCTAGGTGGAATCAGAAAAGTTTTTTTCGGACGAGGTCCTGCGCACATTCCTGGCAAAAGCAGGTCCCACCGAGATTTGAACTCGGATCGCTGGATTCAGAGTCCAGAGTGCTAACCATTACACCATGGAACCTTGGCGTGGGTAGCCTTTTCCCACCGAGCAGCAGAGGTGTTTAGTCATTCAGCCCAGAAGCGCGACAGCAAAGAGCACGTGAAGCCTTTTCTTTTTAAGCCCATGTTTCCCCGATCTCGACTGGCTTTTAGAGTGCCAGTTTCACCGCCACATCAGCAGTTGCGCATCAGCTCTGTTTTTTCCCGCCCTTCCGCAAAACAAGCTAAAAAGGTTCCACCGAGATTTGAACTCGGATCGCTGGACTCAAAGCCCAGAGTGCTAACCATTACACCATGGAACCACCACACGCTGGTCTCTGGCCGTCTGAGAGGCAGATAGCGATGAGGCTAGGTGGAATCAGGTTAACAGGAGATGACGTTTGCTC
>NW_026606705.1:3957500-3965000 GCF_029890125.1 Rhinichthys klamathensis goyatoka
AGTTGCCGACACAGAGGAAATACGGTCTCTTTGCTTTGTGAGAACTTGACCTACAAAAAACGCTAGTACATATGGGCGTATGCCAAATCGATTGACCTGATGCCTGATAGGTTACAAGTTACTGGTGCCCTCCTTATGAGAACAAAATCCACATTCGATCAAAGTCGGAAGCTATTGCAGATGCTCGATGGTGTTTTAAAAGGAGTTTTGAGCAGGACCACTCTGGAACACAGGCCTCCACCACCCGGAACAAAACATGAACATTCCATGCACGCGCCACAGCAAACTTGGCAGAAGCAGGTCCCGCTGAGATTTGAACTCGGATCGCTGGATTCAGAGTAGATACGCTAATGGATACGCCCAACGTGGGGCTCAAACCCACGACCCTGAGATTAAGAGTCTCATGCTCTACCGACTGAGCTAGCCGGGCAGCCGCTGTGAGCTGCTTGGGGCTGGTCGCGGTTTTTATCCGTGCCTAAATTACGCCCGTCATCCGGAGCCTCACATTTCGCACAGGCTTGGCATAGCGTCTCGCGGGTAAAGTCAGGGTTAAGCCTAGAGCCAGGCTCAGAGTGTACTTTTTTTGTTTAAGCCATATATGTTGTTGGGGGATACAATTTCACCCAGTAGAGCAGGCCAGTAATATGCACAATCACAACCCGGAGCTAAAGTTCCGTTTCGGGTCTGTCAAACCGGAACTTGACCTACAAAAAACGCTAGTACATATGGGCGTATGCCAAATCGATTGACCTGATGCCTGATAGGTTACAAGTTACTGGTGCCCTCCTTATGAGAACAAAATCCACATTCGATCAAAGTCGGAAGCTATTGCAGATGCTCGATGGTGTTTTAAAAGGAGTTTTGAGCAGGACCTCTCTGGAACACAGGCCTCCACCACCCGGAACAAAACATGAACATTCCATGCACGCGCCACAGCAAACTTGAGCTGATGTAAACTCTCACATAACACCCGCTGTCTTCTTTGCACACGAGGCAACTGAGCAATCATACCCCTAGACCAACGAGCCAACACACACACATCCTTCCTGCTGCTGCCTGGCCGCAAACATTTCCGTTTGCAAGGCTTAAAGCACAAAGGTTTAATTAAATGTACAACTAAACGGTAGCCAGTGCAAAGTTGCCGACACAGAGGAAATACGGTCTCTTTGCTTTGTGGGCATTGGAAACCACGCTGCAGCACTTTCACACATGCTGTGGGATGGACACCTTCTCACCACATCGTCGAGGGGAATTAGCTCAAATGGTAGAGCGCTCGCTTAGCATGCGAGAGCTAGCGGGATCGATGCCTGCATTCTCCACGCAGTGTACTGCCCTTTTACGCTCACTTCAAAGGGATGTTCAGTTTCACCGCCACATCAGCAGTTGCGCATCAGCTCTGTTTTTTCCCGCCCTTCCGCAAAACAAGTTAAAAAGTTTCCACCGAGATTTGAACTTGGATCGCTGGATTCAAAGCCCAGAGTGCTAACCATTGCACCATGGAACCACCACACGCTGGTCTCTGGTCGTCTGAGAGGCAGATAGCGATGAGGCTAGGTGGAATCAGAAAAGTTTTTTTCGGACGAGGTCCTGCGCACATTCCTGGCAAAAGCAGGTCCCACCGAGATTTGAACTCGGATCGCTGGATTCAGAGTCCAGAGTGCTAACCATTACACCATGGAACCTTGGCGTGGGTAGCCTTTTCCCACCGAGCAGCAGAGGTGTTTAGTCATTCAGCCCAGAAGCGCGACAGCAAAGAGCACGTGAAGCCTTTTCTTTTTAAGCCCATGTTTCCCCGATCTCGACTGGCTTTTAGAGTGCCAGTTTCACCGCCACATCAGCAGTTGCGCATCAGCTCTGTTTTTTTCCCGCCCTTCCGCAAAACAAGCTAAAAAGGTTCCACCGAGATTTGAACTCGGATCGCTGGATTCAAAGCCCAGAGTGCTAACCATTACACCATGGAACCACCACACGCTGGTCTCTGGCCGTCTGAGAGGCAGATAGTGATGAGGCTAGGTGGAATCAGGTTAACAGGAGATGACGTTTGCTCACTGGAGACCCTCGACCAAAAACACAGGAACCAGGTTGCTCTGCCGAAACCCGGGATCGAACCAGGGACCTTTAGATCTTCAGTCTAACGCTCTCCCAACTGAGCTATTTCGGCCAGGTCTACTGGCAAATGGTTTGTCCAGCAGGGATTTCTGGGAGACCGCCCGTCACTTTCGAGGTGAGCAGAGCTGAGGGTCCCAGAGAGCAAAAGTGTGGCCAGTACGGGGATCGAACCCACGACCTTGGCGTTATTAGCACCACGCTCTAACCAACTGAGCTAACCGGCCCCGATCTGACTCCTTTTATCCCCAATTTCCCAGGAATATCCTAGTTGCCCTAGTCAGCTTGAAGAGATTAAAAGCAAAGCCTGAGAACGGGCTCGTCCGGGATTTGAACCCGGGACCTCTCGCACCCTAAGCGAGAATCATACCCCTAGACCAACGAGCCAACACACACATGTCCTTCCTGCTGCTGCCTGGCCGAAAACATTTCCGTTTTCCAGGCTTAAAGCACAAAGGTTTAATTAAATGTACAACTAAACGGTAGCCAGTGCAAAGTTGCCGACACAGAGGAAATACGGTCTCTTTGCTTTGTGAGAACTTGACCTACAAAAAACGCTAGTACATATGGGCGTATGCCAAATCGATTGACCTGATGCCTGATAGGTTACAAGTTACTGGTGCCCTCCTTATGAGAACAAAATCCACATTCGATCAAAGTCGGAAGCTATTGCAGATGCTCGATGGTGTTTTAAAAGGAGTTTTGAGCAGGACCACTCTGGAACACAGGCCTCCACCACCCGGAACAAAACATGAACATTCCATGCACGCGCCACAGCAAACTTGGCAGAAGCAGGTCCCGCCGAGATTTGAACTCGGATCGCTGGATTCAGAGTAGATACGCTAATAGATACGCCCAACGTGGGGCTCGAACCCTCGACCCTGAGATTAAGAGTCTCATGCTCTACCAACTGAGCTAGCCGGGCAGCCGCTGCGAGCTGCTTGGGGCTGGTCGCGGTTTTTATCCGTGCCTAAATTGCGCCCGTCATCCGGAGCCTCACATTTCGCACAGGCTTGGCATAGCGTCTCGCGGGTAAAGTCAGGGTTAAGCCTAGAGCCAGGCTCAGAGTGTACTTTGTTTGTTTAAGCCATATATGTTGTTGGGGGATACAATTTCACCCAGTAGAGCAGGCCAGTAATATGCACAATCACAACCCGGAGCTAAAGTTCCGTTTCGGGTCTGTCAAACCGGAACTTGACCTACAAAAAACGCTAGTACATATGGGCGTATGCCAAATCGATTGACCTGATGCCTGATAGGTTACAAGTTACTGGTGCCCTCCTTATGAGAACAAAATCCACATTCGATCAAAGTCGGAAGCTATTGCAGATGCTCGATGGTGTTTTAAAAGGAGTTTTGAGCAGGACCTCTCTGGAACACAGGCCTCCACCACCCGGAACAAAACATGAACATTCCATGCACGCGCCACAGCAAACTTGAGCTGATGTAAACTCTCACATAACACCCGCTGTCTTCTTTGCACACGAGGCAACTGAGCAATCATACCCCTAGACCAACGAGCCAACACACACACATCCTTCCTGCTGCTGCCTGGCCGCAAACATTTCCGTTTGCAAGGCTTAAAGCACAAAGGTTTAATTAAATGTACAACTAAACGGTAGCCAGTGCAAAGTTGCCGACACAGAGGAAATACGGTCTCTTTGCTTTGTGGGCATTGGAAACCACGCTGCAGCACTTTCACACATGCTGTGGGATGGACACCTTCTCACCACATCGTCGAGGGGAATTAGCTCAAATGGTAGAGCGCTCGCTTAGCATGCGAGAGGTAGCGGGATCGATGCCCGCATTCTCCACGTGGTGTACTGCCCTTTTACGCTCACTTCAAAGGGATGTTCAGTTTCACCGCCACATCAGCAGTTGCGCATCAGCTCTGTTTTTTCCCGCCCTTCCGCAAAACAAGCTAAAAAGGTTCCACCGAGATTTGAACTCGGATCGCTGGATTCAAAGCCCAGAGTGCTAACCATTACACCATGGAACCACCACACGCTGGTCTCTGGCCGTCTGAGAGGCAGATAGTGATGAGGCTAGGTGGAATCAGGTTAACAGGAGATGACGTTTGCTCACTGGAGACCCTCGACCAAAAACACAGGAACCAGGTTGCTCTGCCGAAACCCGGGATCGAACCAGGGACCTTTAGATCTTCAGTCTAACGCTCTCCCAACTGAGCTATTTCGGCCAGGTCTACCGGCAAATGGTTTGTCCAGCAGGGATTTCTGGGAGACCGCCCGTCACTTTCGAGGTGAGCAGAGCTGAGGGTCCCAGAGAGCAAAAGTGTGGCCAGGACGGGGATCGAACCCACGACCTTGGCGTTATTAGCACCAACTGAGCTAACCAACTGAGCTAACCGGCCCCGCTCTGACTCCTTTTATCCCCAATTTCCCAGGAATATCCTAGTTGCCCTAGTCAGCTTGAAGAGATTAAAAGCAAAGCCTGAGAACGGGCTCGTCCGGGATTTGAACCCGGGACCTCTCGCACCCTAAGCGAGAATCATACCCCTAGACCAACGAGCCAACACACACATGTCCTTCCTGCTGCTGCCTGGCCGAAAACATTTCCGTTTGCCAGGCTTAAAGCACAAAGGTTTAATTAAATGTACAACTAAACGGTAGCCAGTGCAAAGTTGCCGACACAGAGGAAATACGGTCTCTTTGCTTTGTGAGAACTTGACCTACAAAAAACGCTAGTACATATGGGCGTATGCCAAATCGATTGACCTGATGCCTGATAGGTTACAAGTTACTGGTGCCCTCCTTATGAGAACAAAATCCACATTCGATCAAAGTCGGAAGCTATTGCAGATGCTCGATGGTGTTTTAAAAGGAGTTTTGAGCAGGACCACTCTGGAACACAGGCCTCCACCACCCGGAACAAAACATGAACATTCCATGCACGCGCCACAGCAAACTTGGCAGAAGCAGGTCCCACCGAGATTTGAACTCGGATCGCTGGATTCAGACTAGATACGCTAATGGATACGCCCAACGTGGGGCTCAAACCCACGACCCTGAGATTAAGAGTCTCATGCTCTACCGACTGAGCTAGCCGGGCAGCCGCTGTGAGCTGCTTGGGGCTGGTCGCGGTTTTTATCCGTGCCTAAATTACGCCCGTCATCCGGAGCCTCACATTTCGCACAGGCTTGGCATAGCGTCTCGCGGGTAAAGTCAGGGTTAAGCCTAGAGCCAGGCTCAGAGTGTACTTTTTTTGTTTAAGCCATATATGTTGTTGGGGGATACAATTTCACCCAGTAGAGCAGGCCAGTAATATGCACAATCACAACCCGGAGCTAAAGTTCCGTTTCGGGTCTGTCAAACCGGAACTTGACCTACAAAAAACGCTAGTACATATGGGCGTATGCCAAATCGATTGACCTGATGCCTGATAGGTTACAAGTTACTGGTGCCCTCCTTATGAGAACAAAATCCACATTCGATCAAAGTCGGAAGCTATTGCAGATGCTCGATGGTGTTTTAAAAGGAGTTTTGAGCAGGACCTCTCTGGAACACAGGCCTCCACCACCCGGAACAAAACATGAACATTCCATGCACGCGCCACAGCAAACTTGAGCTGATGTAAACTCTCACATAACACCCGCTGTCTTCTTTGCACACGAGGCAACTGAGCAATCATACCCCTAGACCAACGAGCCAACACACACACATCCTTCCTGCTGCTGCCTGGCCGCAAACATTTCCGTTTGCAAGGCTTAAAGCACAAAGGTTTAATTAAATGTACAACTAAACGGTAGCCAGTGCAAAGTTGCCGACACAGAGGAAATACGGTCTCTTTGCTTTGTGGGCATTGGAAACCACGCTGCAGCACTTTCACACATGCTGTGGGATGGACACCTTCTCACCACATCGTCGAGGGGAATTAGCTCAAATGGTAGAGCGCTCGCTTAGCATGCGAGAGCTAGCGGGATCGATGCCTGCATTCTCCACGCGGTGTACTGCCCTTTTACGCTCACTTCAAAGGGATGTTCAGTTTCACCGCCACATCAGCAGTTGCGCATCAGCTCTGTTTTTTCCCGCCCTTCCGCAAAACAAGTTAAAAAGTTTCCACCGAGATTTGAACTTGGATCGCTGGATTCAAAGCCCAGAGTGCTAACCATTGCACCATGGAACCACCACACGCTGGTCTCTGGTCGTCTGAGAGGCAGATAGCGATGAGGCTAGGTGGAATCAGAAAAGTTTTTTTCGGACGAGGTCCTGCGCACATTCCTGGCAAAAGCAGGTCCCACCGAGATTTGAACTCGGATCGCTGGATTCAGAGTCCAGAGTGCTAACCATTACACCATGGAACCTTGGCGTGGGTAGCCTTTTCCCACCGAGCAGCAGAGGTGTTTAGTCATTCAGCCCAGAAGCGCGACAGCAAAGAGCACGTGAAGCCTTTTCTTTTTAAGCCCATGTTTCCCCGATCTCGACTGGCTTTTAGAGTGCCAGTTTCACCGCCACATCAGCAGTTGCGCATCAGCTCTGTTTTTTCCCGCCCTTCCGCAAAACAAGCTAAAAAGGTTCCACCGAAATTTGAACTCGGATCGCTGGATTCAAAGCCCAGAGTGCTAACCATTACACCATGGAACCACCACACGCTGGTCTCTGGCCGTCTGAGAGGCAGATAGTGATGAGGCTAGGTGGAATCAGGTTAACAGGAGATGACGTTTGCTCACTGGAGACCCTCGACCAAAAACACAGGAACCAGGTTGCTCTGCCGAAACCCGGGATCGAACCAGGGACCTTTAGATCTTCAGTCTAACGCTCTCCCAACTGAGCTATTTCGGCCAGGTCTACCGGCAAATGGTTTGTCCAGCAGGGATTTCTGGGAGACCGCCCGTCACTTTCGAGGTGAGCAGAGCTGAGGGTCCCAGAGAGCAAAAGTGTGGCCAGTACAGGGATCGAACCCACGACCTTGGCGTTATTAGCACCACGCTCTAACCAACTGAGCTAACCTGCCCCGCTCTGACTCCTTTTATCCCCAATTTCCCAGGAATATCCTAGTTGCCCTAGTCAGCTTGAAGAGATTAAAAGCAAAGCCTGAGAACAGGCTCGTCCGGGATTTGAACCCGGGACCTCTCTCACCCTAAGCGAGAATCATACCCCTAGACCAACGAGCCAACACACACATGTCCTACCTGCTGCTGCCTGGCCGAAAACATTTCCGTTTGCCAGGCTTAAAGCACAAAGGTTTAATTAAATGTACAACTAAACGGTAGCCAGTGCAAAGTTGCCGACACAGAGGAAATACGGTCTCTTTGCTTTGTGAGAACTTGACCTACAAAAAACGCTAGTACATATGGGCGTATGCCAAATCGATTGACCTGATGCCTGATAGGTTACAAGTTACTGGTGCCCTCCTTATGAGAACAAAATCCACATT
>NW_026606705.1:3972500-4027500 GCF_029890125.1 Rhinichthys klamathensis goyatoka
AAAAACGCTAGTACATATGGGCGTATGCCAAATCGATTGACCTGATGCCTGATAGGTTACAAGTTACTGGTGCCCTCCTTATGAGAACAAAATCCACATTCGATCAAAGTCGGAAGCTATTGCAGATGCTCGATGGTGTTTTAAAAGGAGTTTTGAGCAGGACCTCTCTGGAACACAGGCCTCCACCACCCGGAACAAAACATGAACATTCCATGCACGCGCCACAGCAAACTTGAGCTGATGTAAACTCTCACATAACACCCGCTGTCTTCTTTGCACACGAGGCAACTGAGCAATCATACCCCTAGACCAACGAGCCAACACACACACATCCTTCCTGCTGCTGCCTGGCCGCAAACATTTCCGTTTGCAAGGCTTAAAGCACAAAGGTTTAATTAAATGTACAACTAAACGGTAGCCAGTGCAAAGTTGCCGACACAGAGGAAATACGGTCTCTTTGCTTTGTGGGCATTGGAAACCACGCTGCAGCACTTTCACACATGCTGTGGGATGGACACCTTCTCACCACATCGTCGAGGGGAATTAGCTCAAATGGTAGAGCGCTCGCTTAGCATGCGAGAGGTAGCGGGATCGATGCCCGCATTCTCCACGCGGTGTACTGTCCTTTTACGCTCACTTCAAAGGGATGTTCAGTTTCACCGCCACATCAGCAGTTGCGCATCAGCTCTGTTTTTTCCCGCCCTTCCCCAAAACAAGTTAAAAAGTTTCCACCGAGATTTGAACTTGGATCGCTGGATTCAAAGCCCAGAGTGCTAACCATTGCACCATGGAACCACCACATGCTGGTCTCTGGTCGTCTGAGAGGCAGATAGCGATGAGGCTAGGTGGAATCAGAAAAGTTTTTTTCGGACGAGGTCCTGCGCACATTCCTGGCAAAAGCAGGTCCCACCGAGATTTGAACTCGGATCGCTGGATTCAGAGTCCAGAGTGCTAACCATTACACCATGGAACCTTGGCGTGGGTAGCCTTTTCCCACCGAGCAGCAGAGGTGTTTAGTCATTCAGCCCAGAAGCGCGACAGCAAAGAGCACGTGAAGCCTTTTCTTTTTAAGCCCATGTTTCCCCGATCTCGACTGGCTTTTAGAGTGCCAGTTTCACCGCCACATCAGCAGTTGCGCATCAGCTCTGTTTTTTCCCGCCCTTCCGCAAAACAAGCTAAAAAGGTTCCACCGAGATTTGAACTCGGATCGCTGGACTCAAAACCAAGAGTGCTAACCATTACACCATGGAACCACCACACGCTGGTCTCTGGCCGTCTGAGAGGCAGATAGCGATGAGGCTAGGTGGAATCAGGTTAACAGGAGATGACGTTTGGTCACTGGAGACCCTCGACCAAAAACACAGGAACCAGGTTGCTCTGCCGAAACCCGGGATCGAACCAGGGACCTTTAGATTTTCAGTCTAACGCTCTCCCAACTGAGCTATTTCGGCCAGGTCTACTGGCAAATGGTTTGTCCAGCAGGGATTTCTGGGAGACCGCCCGTCACTTTCGAGGTGAGCAGAGCTGAGGGTCCCAGAGAGCAAAAGTGTGGCCAGTACGGGGATCGAACCCACGACCTTGGCGTTATTAGCACCACGCTCTAACCAACTGAGCTAACCGGCCCCGCTCTGACTCCTTTTATCCCCAATTTCCCAGGAATATCCTAGTTGCCCTAGTCAGCTTGAAGAGATTAAAAGCAAAGCCTGAGAACGGGCTCGTCCGGGATTTGAACCCGGGACCTCTCGCACCCTAAGCGAGAATCATACCCCTAGACCAACGAGCCAACACACACATGTCCTTCCTGCTGCTGCCTGGCCGAAAACATTTCCGTTTCCCAGGCTTAAAGCACAAAGGTTTAATTAAATGTACAACTAAACGGTAGCCAGTGCAAAGTTGCCGACACAGAGGAAATACGGTCTCTTTGCTTTGTGAGAACTTGACCTACAAAAAACGCTAGTACATATGGGCGTATGCCAAATCGATTGACCTGATGCCTGATAGGTTACAAGTTACTGGTGCCCTCCTTATGAGAACAAAATCCACATTCGATCAAAGTCGGAAGCTATTGCAGATGCTCGATGGTGTTTTAAAAGGAGTTTTGAGCAGGACCTCTCTGGAACACAGGCCTCCACCACCCGGAACAAAACATGAACATTCCATGCACGCGCCACAGCAAACTTGAGCTGATGTAAACTCTCACATAACACCCGCTGTCTTCTTTGCACACGAGGCAACTGAGCAATCATACCCCTAGACCAACGAGCCAACACACACACATCCTTCCTGCTGCTGCCTGGCCGCAAACATTTCCGTTTGCAAGGCTTAAAGCACAAAGGTTTAATTAAATGTACAACTAAACGGTAGCCAGTGCAAAGTTGCCGACACAGAGGAAATACGGTCTCTTTGCTTTGTGGGCATTGGAAACCACGCTGCAGCACTTTCACACATGCTGTGGGATGGACACCTTCTCACCACATCGTCGAGGGGAATTAGCTCAAATGGTAGAGCGCTCGCTTAGCATGCGAGAGCTAGCGGGATCGATGCCTGCATTCTCCACGCGGTGTACTGCCCTTTTACGCTCACTTCAAAGGGATGTTCAGTTTCACCGCCACATCAGCAGTTGCGCATCAGCTCTGTTTTTTCCCGCCCTTCCGCAAAACAAGTTAAAAAGTTTCCACCGAGATTTGAACTTGGATCGCTGGATTCAAAGCCCAGAGTGCTAACCATTGCACCATGGAACCACCACACGCTGGTCTCTGGTCGTCTGAGAGGCAGATAGCGATGAGGCTAGGTGGAATCAGAAAAGTTTTTTTCGGACGAGGTCCTGCGCACATTCCTGGCAAAAGCAGGTCCCACCGAGATTTGAACTCGAATCGCTGGATTCAGAGTCCAGAGTGCTAACCATTACACCATGGAACCTTGGCGTGGGTAGCCTTTTCCCACCGAGCAGCAGAGGTGTTTAGTCATTCAGCCCAGAAGCGCGACAGCAAAGAGCACGTGAAGCCTTTTCTTTTTAAGCCCATGTTTCCCCGATCTCGACTGGCTTTTAGAGTGCCAGTTTCACCGCCACATCAGCAGTTGCGCATCAGCTCTGTTTTTTCCCGCCCTTCCGCAAAACAAGCTAAAAAGGTTCCACCGAGATTTGAACTCGGATCGCTGGATTCAAAGCCCAGAGTGCTAACCATTACACCATGGAACCACCACACGCTGGTCTCTGGCCGTCTGAGAGGCAGATAGTGATGAGGCTAGGTGGAATCAGGTTAACAGGAGATGACGTTTGCTCACTGGAGACCCTCGACCAAAAACACAGGTACCAGGTTGCTCTGCCGAAACCCGGGATCGAACCAGGGACCTTTAGATCTTCAGTCTAACGCTCTCCCAACTGAGCTATTTCGGCCAGGTCTACTGGCAAATGGTTTGTCCAGCAGGGATTTCTGGGAGACCGCCCGTCACTTTCGAGGTGAGCAGAGCTGAGGGTCCCAGAGAGCAAAAGTGTGGCCAGTACGGGGATCGAACCCACGACCTTGGCGTTATTAGCACCACGCTCTAACCAACTGAGCTAACCGGCCCCGATCTGACTCCTTTTATCCCCAATTTCCCAGGAATATCCTAGTTGCCCTAGTCAGCTTGAAGAGATTAAAAGCAAAGCCTGAGAACGGGCTCGTCCGGGATTTGAACCCGGGACCTCTCGCACCCTAAGCGAGAATCATACCCCTAGACCAACGAGCCAACACACACACATCCTTCCTGCTGCTGCCTGGCCGCAAACATTTCCGTTTGCAAGGCTTAAAGCACAAAGGTTTAATTAAATGTACAACTAAACGGTAGCCAGTGCAAAGTTGCCGACACAGAGGAAATACGGTCTCTTTGCTTTGTGGGCATTGGAAACCACGCTGCAGCACTTTCACACATGCTGTGGGATGGACACCTTCTCACCACATCGTCGAGGGGAATTAGCTCAAATGGTAGAGCGCTCGCTTAGCATGCGAGAGCTAGCGGGATCGATGCCTGCATTCTCCACGCGGTGTACTGCCCTTTTACGCTCACTTCAAAGGGATGTTCAGTTTCACCGCCACATCAGCAGTTGCGCATCAGCTCTGTTTTTTCCCGCCCTTCCGCAAAACAAGTTAAAAAGTTTCCACCGAGATTTGAACTTGGATCGCTGGATTCAAAGCCCAGAGTGCTAACCATTGCACCATGGAACCACCACACGCTGGTCTCTGGTCGTCTGAGAGGCAGATAGCGATGAGGCTAGGTGGAATCAGAAAAGTTTTTTTCGGACGAGGTCCTGCGCACATTCCTGGCAAAAGCAGGTCCCACCGAGATTTGAACTCGAATCGCTGGATTCAGAGTCCAGAGTGCTAACCATTACACCATGGAACCTTGGCGTGGGTAGCCTTTTCCCACCGAGCAGCAGAGGTGTTTAGTCATTCAGCCCAGAAGCGCGACAGCAAAGAGCACGTGAAGCCTTTTCTTTTTAAGCCCATGTTTCCCCGATCTCGACTGGCTTTTAGAGTGCCAGTTTCACCGCCACATCAGCAGTTGCGCATCAGCTCTGTTTTTTCCCGCCCTTCCGCAAAACAAGCTAAAAAGGTTCCACCGAGATTTGAACTCGGATCGCTGGATTCAAAGCCCAGAGTGCTAACCATTACACCATGGAACCACCACACGCTGGTCTCTGGCCGTCTGAGAGGCAGATAGTGATGAGGCTAGGTGGAATCAGGTTAACAGGAGATGACGTTTGCTCACTGGAGACCCTCGACCAAAAACACAGGAACCAGGTTGCTCTGCCGAAACCCGGGATCGAACCAGGGACCTTTAGATCTTCAGTCTAACGCTCTCCCAACTGAGCTATTTCGGCCAGGTCTACTGGCAAATGGTTTGTCCAGCAGGGATTTCTGGGAGACCGCCCGTCACTTTCGAGGTGAGCAGAGCTGAGGGTCCCAGAGAGCAAAAGTGTGGCCAGTACGGGGATCGAACCCACGACCTTGGCGTTATTAGCACCACGCTCTAACCAACTGAGCTAACCGGCCCCGCTCTGACTCCTTTTATCCCCAATTTCCCAGGAATATCCTAGTTGCCCTAGTCAGCTTGAAGAGATTAAAAGCAAAGCCTGAGAACGGGCTCGTCCGGGATTTGAACCCGGGACCTCTCGCACCCTAAGCGAGAATCATACCCCTAGACCAACGAGCCAACACACACATGTCCTTCCTGCTGCTGCCTGGCCGAAAACATTTCCGTTTTCCAGGCTTAAAGCACAAAGGTTTAATTAAATGTACAACTAAACGGTAGCCAGTGCAAAGTTGCCGACACAGAAGAAATACGGTCTCTTTGCTTTGTGAGAACTTGACCTACAAAAAACGCTAGTACATATGGGCGTATGCCAAATCGATTGACCTGATGCCTGATAGGTTACAAGTTACTGGTGCCCTCCTTATGAGAACAAAATCCACATTCGATCAAAGTCGGAAGCTATTGCAGATGCTCGATGGTGTTTTAAAAGGAGTTTTGAGCAGGACCACTCTGGAACACAGGCCTCCACCACCCGGAACAAAACATGAACATTCCATGCACGCGCCACAGCAAACTTGAGCTGATGTAAACTCTCACATAACACCCGCTGTCTTCTTTGCACACGAGGCAACTGAGCAATCATACCCCTAGACCAACGAGCCAACACACACACATCCTTCCTGCTGCTGCCTGGCCGCAAACATTTCCGTTTGCAAGGCTTAAAGCACAAAGGTTTAATTAAATGTACAACTAAACGGTAGCCAGTGCAAAGTTGCCGACACAGAGGAAATACGGTCTCTTTGCTTTTTGGGCATTGGAAACCACGCTGCAGCACTTTCACACATGCTGTGGGATGGACACCTTCTCACCACATCGTCGAGGGGAATTAGCTCAAATGGTAGAGCGCTCGCTTAGCATGCGAGAGGTAGCGGGATCGATGCCCGCATTCTCCACGCGGTGTACTGCCCTTTTACGCTCACTTCAAAGGGATGTTCAGTTTCACCGCCACATCAGCAGTTGCGCATCAGCTCTGTTTTTTCCCGCCCTTCCCCAAAACAAGTTAAAAAGTTTCCACCGAGATTTGAACTTGGATCGCTGGATTCAAAGCCCAGAGTGCTAACCATTGCACCATGGAACCACCACATGCTGGTCTCTGGTCGTCTGAGAGGCAGATAGCGATGAGGCTAGGTGGAATCAGAAAAGTTTTTTTCGGACGAGGTCCTGCGCACATTCCTGGCAAAAGCAGGTCCCACCGAGATTTGAACTCGGATCGCTGGATTCAGAGTCCAGAGTGCTAACCATTACACCATGGAACCTTGGCGTGGGTAGCCTTTTCCCACCGAGCAGCAGAGGTGTTTAGTCATTCAGCCCAGAAGCGCGACAGCAAAGAGCACGTGAAGCCTTTTCTTTTTAAGCCCATGTTTCCCCGATCTCGACTGGCTTTTAGAGTGCCAGTTTCACCGCCACATCAGCAGTTGCGCATCAGCTCTGTTTTTTCCCGCCCTTCCGCAAAACAAGCTAAAAAGGTTCCACCGAGATTTGAACTCGGATCGCTGGACTCAAAGCCCAGAGTGCTAACCATTACACCATGGAACCACCACACGCTGGTCTCTGGCCGTCTGAGAGGCAGATAGCGATGAGGCTAGGTGGAATCAGGTTAACAGGAGATGACGTTTGCTCACTGGAGACCCTCGACCAAAAACACAGGAACCAGGTTGCTCTGCCGAAACCCGGGATCGAACCAGGGACCTTTAGATCTTCAGTCTAACGCTCTCCCAACTGAGCTATTTCGGCCAGGTCTACTGGCAAATGGTTTGTCCAGCAGGGATTTCTGGGAGACCGCCCGTCACTTTCGAGGTGAGCAGAGCTGAGGGTCCCAGAGAGCAAAAGTGTGGCCAGTACGGGGATCGAACCCACGACCTTGGCGTTATTAGCACCACGCTCTAACCAACTGAGCTAACCGGCCCCGCTCTGACTCCTTTTATCCCCAATTTCCCAGGAATATCCTAGTTGCCCTAGTCAGCTTGAAGAGATTAAAAGCAAAGCCTGAGAACGGGCTCGTCCGGGATTTGAACCCGGGACCTCTCGCACCCTAAGCGAGAATCATACCCCTAGACCAACGAGCCAACACACACATGTCCTTCCTGCTGCTGCCTGGCCGAAAACATTTCCGTTTCCCAGGCTTAAAGCACAAAGGTTTAATTAAATGTACAACTAAACGGTAGCCAGTGCAAAGTTGCCGACACAGAGGAAATACGGTCTCTTTGCTTTGTGAGAACTTGACCTACAAAAAACGCTAGTACATATGGGCGTATGCCAAATCGATTGACCTGATGCCTGATAGGTTACAAGTTACTGGTGCCCTCCTTATGAGAACAAAATCCACATTCGATCAAAGTCGGAAGCTATTGCAGATGCTCGATGGTGTTTTAAAAGGAGTTTTGAGCAGGACCTCTCTGGAACACAGGCCTCCACCACCCGGAACAAAACATGAACATTCCATGCACGCGCCACAGCAAACTTGAGCTGATGTAAACTCTCACATAACACCCGCTGTCTTCTTTGCACACGAGGCAACTGAGCAATCATACCCCTAGACCAACGAGCCAACACACACACATCCTTCCTGCTGCTGCCTGGCCGCAAACATTTCCGTTTGCAAGGCTTAAAGCACAAAGGTTTAATTAAATGTACAACTAAACGGTAGCCAGTGCAAAGTTGCCGACACAGAGGAAATACGGTCTCTTTGCTTTGTGGGCATTGGAAACCACGCTGCAGCACTTTCACACATGCTGTGGGATGGACACCTTCTCACCACATCGTCGAGGGGAATTAGCTCAAATGGTAGAGCGCTCGCTTAGCATGCGAGAGCTAGCGGGATCGATGCCTGCATTCTCCACGCGGTGTACTGCCCTTTTACGCTCACTTCAAAGGGATGTTCAGTTTCACCGCCACATCAGCAGTTGCGCATCAGCTCTGTTTTTTCCCGCCCTTCCGCAAAACAAGTTAAAAAGTTTCCACCGAGATTTGAACTTGGATCGCTGGATTCAAAGCCCAGAGTGCTAACCATTGCACCATGGAACCACCACACGCTGGTCTCTGGTCGTCTGAGAGGCAGATAGCGATGAGGCTAGGTGGAATCAGAAAAGTTTTTTTCGGACGAGGTCCTGCGCACATTCCTGGCAAAAGCAGGTCCCACCGAGATTTGAACTCGGATCGCTGGATTCAGAGTCCAGAGTGCTAACCATTACACCATGGAACCTTGGCGTGGGTAGCCTTTTCCCACCGAGCAGCAGAGGTGTTTAGTCATTCAGCCCAGAAGCGCGACAGCAAAGAGCACGTGAAGCCTTTTCTTTTTAAGCCCATGTTTCCCCGATCTCGACTGGCTTTTAGAGTGCCAGTTTCACCGCCACATCAGCAGTTGCGCATCAGCTCTGTTTTTTCCCGCCCTTCCGCAAAACAAGCTAAAAAGGTTCCACCGAGATTTGAACTCGGATCGCTGGATTCAAAGCCCAGAGTGCTAACCATTACACCATGGAACCACCACACGCTGGTCTCTGGGCGTCTGAGAGGCAGATAGTGATGAGGCTAGGTGGAATCAGGTTAACAGGAGATGACGTTTGCTCACTGGAGACCCTCGACCAAAAACACAGGAACCAGGTTGCTCTGCCGAAACCCGGGATCGAACCAGGGACCTTTAGATCTTCAGTCTAACGCTCTCCCAACTGAGCTATTTCGGCCAGGTCTACCGGCAAATGGTTTGTCCAGCAGGGATTTCTGGGAGACCGCCCGTCACTTTCGAGGTGAGCAGAGCTGAGGGTCCCAGAGAGCAAAAGTGTGGCCAGTACGGGGATCGAACCCACGACCTTGGCGTTATTAGCACCACGCTCTAACCAACTGAGCTAACCGGCCCTGCTCTGACTCCTTTTATCCCCAATTTCCCAGGAATATCCTAGTTGCCCTAGTCAGCTTGAAGAGATTAAAAGCAAAGCCTGAGAACGGGCTCGTCCGGGATTTGAACCCGGGACCTCTCGCACCCTAAGCGAGAATCATACCCCTAGACCAACGAGCCAACACACACATGTCCTTCCTGCTGCTGCCTGGCCGAAAACATTTCCGTTTGCCAGGCTTAAAGCACAAAGGTTTAATTAAATGTACAACTAAACGGTAGCCAGTGCAAAGTTGCCGACACAGAGGAAATACGGTCTCTTTGCTTTGTGAGAACTTGACCTACAAAAAACGCTAGTACATATGGGCGTATGCCAAATCGATTGACCTGATGCCTGATAGGTTACAAGTTACTGGTGCCCTCCTTATGAGAACAAAATCCACATTCGATCAAAGTCGGAAGCTATTGCAGATGCTCGATGGTGTTTTAAAAGGAGTTTTGAGCAGGACCACTCTGGAACACAGGCCTCCACCACCCGGAACAAAACATGAACATTCCATGCACGCGCCACAGCAAACTTGGCAGAAGCAGGTCCCGCTGAGATTTGAACTCGGATCGCTGGATTCAGAGTAGATACGCTAATGGATACGCCCAACGTGGGGCTCAAACCCACGACCCTGAGATTAAGAGTCTCATGCTCTACCGACTGAGCTAGCCGGGCAGCCGCTGTGAGCTGCTTGGGGCTGGTCGCGGTTTTTATCCGTGCCTAAATTACGCCCGTCATCCGGAGCCTCACATTTCGCACAGGCTTGGCATAGCGTCTCGCGGGTAAAGTCAGGGTTAAGCCTAGAGCCAGGCTCAGAGTGTACTTTTTTTGTTTAAGCCATATATGTTGTTGGGGGATACAATTTCACCCAGTAGAGCAGGCCAGTAATATGCACAATCACAACCCGGAGCTAAAGTTCCGTTTCGGGTCTGTCAAACCGGAACTTGACCTACAAAAAACGCTAGTACATATGGGCGTATGCCAAATCGATTGACCTGATGCCTGATAGGTTACAAGTTACTGGTGCCCTCCTTATGAGAACAAAATCCACATTCGATCAAAGTCGGAAGCTATTGCAGATGCTCGATGGTGTTTTAAAAGGAGTTTTGAGCAGGACCTCTCTGGAACACAGGCCTCCACCACCCGGAACAAAACATGAACATTCCATGCACGCGCCACAGCAAACTTGAGCTGATGTAAACTCTCACATAACACCCGCTGTCTTCTTTGCACACGAGGCAACTGAGCAATCATACCCCTAGACCAACGAGCCAACACACACACATCCTTCCTGCTGCTGCCTGGCCGCAAACATTTCCGTTTGCAAGGCTTAAAGCACAAAGGTTTAATTAAATGTACAACTAAACGGTAGCCAGTGCAAAGTTGCCGACACAGAGGAAATACGGTCTCTTTGCTTTGTGGGCATTGGAAACCACGCTGCAGCACTTTCACACATGCTGTGGGATGGACACCTTCTCACCACATCGTCGAGGGGAATTAGCTCAAATGGTAGAGCGCTCGCTTAGCATGCGAGAGCTAGCGGGATCGATGCCTGCATTCTCCACGCGGTGTACTGCCCTTTTACGCTCACTTCAAAGGGATGTTCAGTTTCACCGCCACATCAGCAGTTGCGCATCAGCTCTGTTTTTCCCGCCCTTCCGCAAAACAAGTTAAAAAGTTTCCACCTAGATTTGAACTTGGATCGCTGGATTCAAAGCCCAGAGTGCTAACCATTGCACCATGGAACCACCACACGCTGGTCTCTGGTCGTCTGAGAGGCAGATAGCGATGAGGCTAGGTGGAATCAGAAAAGTTTTTTTCGGACGAGGTCCTGCGCACATTCCTGGCAAAAGCAGGTCCCACCGAGATTTGAACTCGGATCGCTGGATTCAGAGTCCAGAGTGCTAACCATTACACCATGGAACCTTGGCGTGGGTAGCCTTTTCCCACCGAGCAGCAGAGGTGTTTAGTCATTCAGCCCAGAAGCGCGACAGCAAAGAGCACGTGAAGCCTTTTCTTTTTAAGCCCATGTTTCCCCGATCTCGACTGGCTTTTAGAGTGCCAGTTTCACCGCCACATCAGCAGTTGCGCATCAGCTCTGTTTTTTCCCGCCCTTCCGCAAAACAAGCTAAAAAGGTTCCACCGAGATTTGAACTCGGATCGCTGGATTCAAAGCCCAGAGTGCTAACCATTACACCATGGAACCACCACACGCTGGTCTCTGGCCGTCTGAGAGGCAGATAGTGATGAGGCTAGGTGGAATCAGGTTAACAGGAGATGACGTTTGCTCACTGGAGACCCTCGACCAAAAACACAGGAACCAGGTTGCTCTGCCGAAACCCGGGATCGAACCAGGGACCTTTAGATCTTCAGTCTAACGCTCTCCCAACTGAGCTATTTCGGCCAGGTCTACTGGCAAATGGTTTGTCCAGCAGGGATTTCTGGGAGACCGCCCGTCACTTTCGAGGTGAGCAGAGCTGAGGGTCCCAGAGAGCAAAAGTGTGGCCAGTACGGGGATCGAACCCACGACCTTGGCGTTATTAGCACCACGCTCTAACCAACTGAGCTAACCTGCCCCGCTCTGACTCCTTTTATCCCCAATTTCCCAGGAATATCCTAGTTGCCCTAGTCAGCTTGAAGAGATTAAAAGCAAAGCCTGAGAACAGGCTCGTCCGGGATTTGAACCCGGGACCTCTCTCACCCTAAGCGAGAATCATACCCCTAGACCAACGAGCCAACACACACATGTCCTACCTGCTGCTGCCTGGCCGAAAACATTTCCGTTTGCCAGGCTTAAAGCACAAAGGTTTAATTAAATGTACAACTAAACGGTAGCCAGTGCAAAGTTGCCGACACAGAGGAAATACGGTCTCTTTGCTTTGTGAGAACTTGACCTACAAAAAACGCTAGTACATATGGGCGTATGCCAAATCGATTGACCTGATGCCTGATAGGTTACAAGTTACTGGTGCCCTCCTTATGAGAACAAAATCCACATTCGATCAAAGTCGGAAGCTATTGCAGATGCTCGATGGTGTTTTAAAAGGAGTTTTGAGCAGGACCACTCTGGAACACAGGCCTCCACCACCCGGAACAAAACATAAACATTCCATGCACGCGCCACAGCAAACTTGGCAGAAGCAGGTCCCGCCGAGATTTGAACTCGGATCGCTGGATTCAGAGTAGATACGCTAATAGATACGCCCAACGTGGGGCTCGAACCCACGACCCTGAGATTAAGAGTCTCATGCTCTACCGACTGAGCTAGCCGGGCAGCCGCTGTGAGCTGCTTGGGGCTGGTCGCGGTTTTTATCCGTGCCTAAATTGCGCCCGTCATCCGGAGCCTCACATTTCGCACAGGCTTGGCATAGCGTCTCGCGGGTAAAGTCAGGGTTAAGCCTAGAGCCAGGCTCAGAGTGTACTTTGTTTGTTTAAGCCATATATGTTGTTGGGGGATACAATTTCACCCAGTAGAGCAGGCCAGTAATATGCACAATCACAACCCGGAGCTAAAGTTCCGTTTCGGGTCTGTCAAACCGGAACTTGACCTACAAAAAACGCTAGTACATATGGGCGTATGCCAAATCGATTGACCTGATGCCTGATAGGTTACAAGTTACTGGTGCCCTCCTTATGAGAACAAAATCCACATTCGATCAAAGTCGGAAGCTATTGCAGATGCTCGATGGTGTTTTAAAAGGAGTTTTGAGCAGGACCTCTCTGGAACACAGGCCTCCACCACCCGGAACAAAACATGAACATTACATGCACGCGCCACAGCAAACTTGAGCTGATGTAAACTCTCACATAACACCCGCTGTCTTCTTTGCACACGAGGCAACTGAGCAATCATACCCCTAGACCAACGAGCCAACACACACACATCCTTCCTGCTGCTGCCTGGCCGCAAACATTTCCGTTTGCAAGGCTTAAAGCACAAAGGTTTAATTAAATGTACAACTAAACGGTAGCCAGTGCAAAGTTGCCGACACAGAGGAAATACGGTCTCTTTGCTTTGTGGGCATTGGAAACCACGCTGCAGCACTTTCACACATGCTGTGGGATGGACACCTTCTCACCACATCGTCGAGGGGAATTAGCTCAAATGGTAGAGCGCTCGCTTAGCATGCGAGAGGTAGCGGGATCGATGCCCGCATTCTCCACGTGGTGTACTGCCCTTTTACGCTCACTTCAAAGGGATGTTCAGTTTCACCGCCACATCAGCAGTTGCGCATCAGCTCTGTTTTTTCCCGCCCTTCCGCAAAACAAGCTAAAAAGGTTCCACCGAGATTTGAACTCGGATCGCTGGATTCAAAGCCCAGAGTGCTAACCATTACACCATGGAACCACCACACGCTGGTCTCTGGCCGTCTGAGAGGCAGATAGTGATGAGGCTAGGTGGAATCAGGTTAACAGGAGATGACGTTTGCTCACTGGAGACCCTCGACCAAAAACACAGGAACCAGGTTGCTCTGCCGAAACCCGGGATCGAACCAGGGACCTTTAGATCTTCAGTCTAACGCTCTCCCAACTGAGCTATTTCGGCCAGGTCTACCGGCAAATGGTTTGTCCAGCAGGGATTTCTGGGAGACCGCCCGTCACTTTCGAGGTGAGCAGAGCTGAGGGTCCCAGAGAGCAAAAGTGTGGCCAGGACGGGGATCGAACCCACGACCTTGGCGTTATTAGCACCACGCTCTAACCAACTGAGCTAACCGGCCCCGCTCTGACTCCTTTTATCCCCAATTTCCCAGGAATATCCTAGTTGCCCTAGTCAGCTTGAAGAGATTAAAAGCAAAGCCTGAGAACGGGCTCGTCCGGGATTTGAACCCGGGACCTCTCGCACCCTAAGCGAGAATCATACCCCTAGACCAACGAGCCAACACACACATGTCCTTCCTGCTGCTGCCTGGCCGAAAACATTTCCGTTTGCCAGGCTTAAAGCACAAAGGTTTAATTAAATGTACAACTAAACGGTAGCCAGTGCAAAGTTGCCGACACAGAGGAAATACGGTCTCTTTGCTTTGTGAGAACTTGACCTACAAAAAACGCTAGTACATATGGGCGTATGCCAAATCGATTGACCTGATGCCTGATAGGTTACAAGTTACTGGTGCCCTCCTTATGAGAACAAAATCCACATTCGATCAAAGTCGGAAGCTATTGCAGATGCTCGATGGTGTTTTAAAAGGAGTTTTGAGCAGGACCACTCTGGAACACAGGCCTCCACCACCCGGAACAAAACATGAACATTCCATGCACGCGCCACAGCAAACTTGGCAGAAGCAGGTCCCGCCGAGATTTGAACTCGGATCGCTGGATTCAGAGTAGATACGCTAATGGATACGCCCAACGTGGGGCTCAAACCCACGACCCTGAGATTAAGAGTCTCATGCTCTACCGACTGAGCTAGCCGGGCAGCCGCTGTGAGCTGCTTGGGGCTGGTCGCGGTTTTTATCCGTGCCTAAATTACGCCCGTCATCCGGAGCCTCACATTTCGCACAGGCTTGGCATAGCGTCTCGCGGGTAAAGTCAGGGTTAAGCCTAGAGCCAGGCTCAGAGTGTACTTTTTTTGTTTAAGCCATATATGTTGTTGGGGGATACAATTTCACCCAGTAGAGCAGGCCAGTAATATGCACAATCACAACCCGGAGCTAAAGTTCCGTTTCGGGTCTGTCAAACCGGAACTTGACCTACAAAAAACGCTAGTACATATGGGCGTATGCCAAATCGATTGACCTGATGCCTGATAGGTTACAAGTTACTGGTGCCCTCCTTATGAGAACAAAATCCACATTCGATCAAAGTCGGAAGCTATTGCAGATGCTCGATGGTGTTTTAAAAGGAGTTTTGAGCAGGACCTCTCTGGAACACAGGCCTCCACCACCCGGAACAAAACATGAACATTCCATGCACGCGCCACAGCAAACTTGAGCTGATGTAAACTCTCACATAACACCCGCTGTCTTCTTTGCACACGAGGCAACTGAGCAATCATACCCCTAGACCAACGAGCCAACACACACACATCCTTCCTGCTGCTGCCTGGCCGCAAACATTTCCGTTTGCAAGGCTTAAAGCACAAAGGTTTAATTAAATGTACAACTAAACGGTAGCCAGTGCAAAGTTGCCGACACAGAGGAAATACGGTCTCTTTGCTTTGTGGGCATTGGAAACCACGCTGCAGCACTTTCACACATGCTGTGGGATGGACACCTTCTCACCACATCGTCGAGGGGAATTAGCTCAAATGGTAGAGCGCTCGCTTAGCATGCGAGAGCTAGCGGGATCGATGCCTGCATTCTCCACGCGGTGTACTGCCCTTTTACGCTCACTTCAAAGGGATGTTCAGTTTCACCGCCACATCAGCAGTTGCGCATCAGCTCTGTTTTTTCCCGCCCTTCCGCAAAACAAGTTAAAAAGTTTCCACCGAGATTTGAACTTGGATCGCTGGATTCAAAGCCCAGAGTGCTAACCATTGCACCATGGAACCACCACACGCTGGTCTCTGGTCGTCTGAGAGGCAGATAGCGATGAGGCTAGGTGGAATCAGAAAAGTTTTTTTCGGACGAGGTCCTGCGCACATTCCTGGCAAAAGCAGGTCCCACCGAGATTTGAACTCGGATCGCTGGATTCAGAGTCCAGAGTGCTAACCATTACACCATGGAACCTTGGCGTGGGTAGCCTTTTCCCACCGAGCAGCAGAGGTGTTTAGTCATTCAGCCCAGAAGCGCGACAGCAAAGAGCACGTGAAGCCTTTTCTTTTTAAGCCCATGTTTCCCCGATCTCGACTGGCTTTTAGAGTGCCAGTTTCACCGCCACATCAGCAGTTGCGCATCAGCTCTGTTTTTTCCCGCCCTTCCGCAAAACAAGCTAAAAAGGTTCCACCGAAATTTGAACTCGGATCGCTGGATTCAAAGCCCAGAGTGCTAACCATTACACCATGGAACCACCACACGCTGGTCTCTGGCCGTCTGAGAGGCAGATAGTGATGAGGCTAGGTGGAATCAGGTTAACAGGAGATGACGTTTGCTCACTGGAGACCCTCGACCAAAAACACAGGAACCAGGTTGCTCTGCCGAAACCCGGGATCGAACCAGGGACCTTTAGATCTTCAGTCTAACGCTCTCCCAACTGAGCTATTTCGGCCAGGTCTACTGGCAAATGGTTTGTCCAGCAGGGATTTCTGGGAGACCGCCCGTCACTTTCGAGGTGAGCAGAGCTGAGGGTCCCAGAGAGCAAAAGTGTGGCCAGTACGGGGATCGAACCCACGACCTTGGCGTTATTAGCACCACGCTCTAACCAACTGAGCTAACCTGCCCCGCTCTGACTCCTTTTATCCCCAATTTCCCAGGAATATCCTAGTTGCCCTAGTCAGCTTGAAGAGATTAAAAGCAAAGCCTGAGAACAGGCTCGTCCGGGATTTGAACCCGGGACCTCTCTCACCCTAAGCGAGAATCATACCCCTAGACCAACGAGCCAACACACACATGTCCTACCTGCTGCTGCCTGGCCGAAAACATTTCCGTTTGCCAGGCTTAAAGCACAAAGGTTTAATTAAATGTACAACTAAACGGTAGCCAGTGCAAAGTTGCCGACACAGAGGAAATACGGTCTCTTTGCTTTGTGAGAACTTGACCTACAAAAAACGCTAGTACATATGGGCGTATGCCAAATCGATTGACCTGATGCCTGATAGGTTACAAGTTACTGGTGCCCTCCTTATGAGAACAAAATCCACATTCGATCAAAGTCGGAAGCTATTGCAGATGCTCGATGGTGTTTTAAAAGGAGTTTTGAGCAGGACCACTCTGGAACACAGGCCTCCACCACCCGGAACAAAACATAAACATTCCATGCACGCGCCACAGCAAACTTGGCAGAAGCAGGTCCCGCCGAGATTTGAACTCGGATCGCTGGATTCAGAGTAGATACGCTAATAGATACGCCCAACGTGGGGCTCGAACCCACGACCCTGAGATTAAGAGTCTCATGCTCTACCGACTGAGCTAGCCGGGCAGCCGCTGTGAGCTGCTTGGGGCTGGTCGCGGTTTTTATCCGTGCCTAAATTGCGCCCGTCATCCGGAGCCTCACATTTCGCACAGGCTTGGCATAGCGTCTCGCGGGTAAAGTCAGGGTTAAGCCTAGAGCCAGGCTCAGAGTGTACTTTGTTTGTTTAAGCCATATATGTTGTTGGGGGATACAATTTCACCCAGTAGAGCAGGCCAGTAATATGCACAATCACAACCCGGAGCTAAAGTTCCGTTTCGGGTCTGTCAAACCGGAACTTGACCTACAAAAAACGCTAGTACATATGGGCGTATGCCAAATCGATTGACCTGATGCCTGATAGGTTACAAGTTACTGGTGCCCTCCTTATGAGAACAAAATCCACATTCGATCAAAGTCGGAAGCTATTGCAGATGCCCGATGGTGTTTTAAAAGGAGTTTTGAGCAGGACCTCTCTGGAACACAGGCCTCCACCACCCGGAACAAAACATGAACATTCCATGCACGCGCCACAGCAAACTTGAGCTGATGTAAACTCTCACATAACACCCGCTGTCTTCTTTGCACACGAGGCAACTGAGCAATCATACCCCTAGACCAACGAGCCAACACACACACATCCTTCCTGCTGCTGCCTGGCCGCAAACATTTCCGTTTGCAAGGCTTAAAGCACAAAGGTTTAATTAAATGTACAACTAAACGGTAGCCAGTGCAAAGTTGCCGACACAGAGGAAATACGGTCTCTTTGCTTTGTGGGCATTGGAAACCACGCAGCAGCACTTTCACACATGCTGTGGGATGGACACCTTCTCACCACATCGTCGAGGGGAATTAGCTCAAATGGTAGAGCGCTCGCTTAGCATGCGAGAGCTAGCGGGATCGATGCCTGCATTCTCCACGCGGTGTACTGCCCTTTTACGCTCACTTCAAAGGGATGTTCAGTTTCACCGCCACATCAGCAGTTGCGCATCAGCTCTGTTTTTTCCCGCCCTTCCGCAAAACAAGTTAAAAAGTTTCCACCGAGATTTGAACTTGGATCGCTGGATTCAAAGCCCAGAGTGCTAACCATTGCACCATGGAACCACCACACGCTGGTCTCTGGTCGTCTGAGAGGCAGATAGCGATGAGGCTAGGTGGAATCAGAAAAGTTTTTTTCGGACGAGGTCCTGCGCACATTCCTGGCAAAAGCAGGTCCCACCGAGATTTGAACTCGGATCGCTGGATTCAGAGTCCAGAGTGCTAACCATTACACCATGGAACCTTGGCGTGGGTAGCCTTTTCCCACCGAGCAGCAGAGGTGTTTAGTCATTCAGCCCAGAAGCGCGACAGCAAAGAGCACGTGAAGCCTTTTCTTTTTAAGCCCATGTTTCCCCGATCTCGACTGGCTTTTAGAGTGCCAGGGCTGAGTGAAGGGCTCACAGACAGTGAGGTACTCCAGCGTCCGCTGTGACCACGCTGATGTGTGTTGCTCCTGCAGCTTTTTGTGAAGCTGTGTGACACTGTTGCCCCGGGTCCTCTCCCGCATCATTATGACTACACGGTAGTCACACGAGTACCTACAGACAGTCAAATAATTCTGTTCAGTGCCACATCTTATTATTTCAATGTTAATATCAGTAAATCAACGTATTTGATTTTATACAGTACAACAAATTACAGTGCATTGCTCTAAATATGAATGTGTTCTACCTGTATGTCAGAATGGCGGGGAATTTTCTGCGGTGTCCCATGTCGAGCTGTCCCAGGATGTCTTCAGACCAGGCTGGATACTTCTTCTTGCACCCTTTGCACTCCAGATACTCTGTGGCCATGTCATACCACCCGTCTATGTCCAGGACCTTGCGCACAGTGCGATAAAGGCCAGCAGCTGTCAGCTTGTGGTTATTGCAGGCTGGCTGGACACAGACAAGTGGAATGGACCACATCTTCAGCGGCATCCAGAGGAACAGAGGGCGGCAGAAGAAGATATCAGGAGAAGTAGGGGGCTGGGTGAAGACGGTCGGGGGCTGGGGAGGGTACCACCAGAAGTTGGGATGTGGCGTCAGCTCAGGCTTCCCTGTTTTTATGTTGGCCCTGAACAGAGTCTTCCTGATCCAGTCCTGCTGGAAAGATGGGAGTTGCTCTTTCCAGTGAACAGGAAGCTCTGCAGGCGACTGGGACACCTGGCCAGGGGTCCACAATGCTGGAGGAGCAGGATAAGGGGCAGGAGCAGGGGCAGTAGCACGAGCCGGGGCAGGAGCAGGGCCTCTCGAGCCTGCAGTGGCTGGAGCGTAAAAAAACACAACAAAATTATCTTATTGTTTTAGACTTTCACTGCATGACTTTCTCAGCTCTGCTGGACAGCTACTGCGATTACAAGGTTTACTGCAAAGCATGTATGATTAGTAGAGAGACGACATGATGATGAAAAGATGGAAGGAAGCAGTGAAAATCATCCTGTTTTTCATCCAAGCACCATTAGAAGAAATACAAGAAGAAAAAAAGATGGGATCAGCCAAGTGTGAAGCGAAGCAGACCAAACACTACAACAGCCACTTATTCCAAGGGGAGTGGGGGAAGTGTGAGATGACAAGAATGAGCTTTAGTCAGTGATTACGATAAAAAATGAAATCAAACCTTTTACATACACCTTTAAATTCTCTTTTTTCCTTTGAGGATGTTCACTCAAAGAGTGAATGTAGATTGACACCTGAGAAGTGCCATTCCTCTGTGTTGTGAAATAAAATAATATGATATGTCATTTAAAAAATACTGTTTTGTTTTATTTGTAATTGTTTGTAAAATATTGTTTAAGATTTACATACCTTGAGGAAGTTGTTCCTCAGCTTGCGAGGCTACAGTTGCCATCTCCACGTCATCTTCCTCCTCAAAAAAATCCGTAGCAGCAGAGTCTGTAAAATAACATAAAACACTAAGCACATGTCACCAACACACTTGTATGCGTTAAGTGATACTCACCACATGTAAAGAGCTGTCTCCGGGCTGCGGACTCAGACGCAGGAGGTACACGTGGTCCTGCAGCTGTTGAACACGTATTTTCGTTAGACATATATACTGCATAATATATACTGTAATGATTTTAAAGCTTGCAAATCACTTACAGGTTTTGGCTGGAGACAAAATCTTTTGTGCCAGCTGTGAAGCAGATAAATGCTTCCCCCGCGCCAACAGGGCCTTCACATTGGTCGCCAGCAGTGGCCTGTTCTGAGTGGCAGTAGGTCGAGGAGGAACAGACACAGTGGCAGTGGGCACAGCAGCAGTGAGGGCAGATGCAGCGGGCACAGTGGTGGTGGGCACGTGGGCTGGAGCCTGCCTCTTCAGCACGTATGCTTTGAAAAGGGCCATATTGGTGTTAGGCCTGGCCTTTGCCTTCTTCAGGTAGGTGATGAGAGCCTGGGCCTCCTTGCTTGGGTCCTCATACACCTCCTTCATTGACCTACCCTTAAAATCCCCAAACTCCACCATCAGACATCCAGAGTCTCCTGTCCTCTGGGCCTCCTGCAGCATGGCCTGTTTTTTCTGATACACCTCCACAGCCTCGCCTACCTCCCTGATCTGCGAGGTGTATCTGAGGAACAGGTGTTTGTTGGCCGACAGCGGGTTGTCCCTCTCCTCCTCCCCCAAAATGCTGCTGACCAGATAGCAGGCATACCCCAGTGAGTTCTCCAGCAGCCACAGAAACCTCTGACCCTGGTGTTTCCCAAACTGGATCTTGCAGTGAGCCAGAACCAGGAACTGGTCTGCAGGATTCCCTCCATTCTGCCTCACAAAGGCAGTGGCCTCAGCCAGGACCTCCTCCTTACACCTGGCCCTCCCTGCCAACACGATCTCCCTCCTATTGGCCTCCTCAGTTGGCCCCATTAGGAGTCGACCCTCAAGAGTTCTTCGTAAAACCGGGTATGCATACATAATCTGAAAGGACACAGGCATAAACAGAACGTTACATAGCTGTCATATTCCAACTGAAAGTATTTTACTACAGCATTTGTTTTTTATGTAATTAATTATTATAATATTATAATAATTAATGATTATTATTATTATGAGCATAAGCATTATTGTTTTTTTATACAACTGTGAATCACTTTGAATTGCCTTGTGTACAAATTGTAAATAGTGTGATGAACTTATTAATAAGAAAATAAATAACACTTCTTGGTACAATCTTGCTGGTATCATGCCATGCTTAAATCGTTTTGTTTTGTTTAGCTTTTGTGGCAGAGATTACTAAGAAACACCAAATATAACATAAAGGCATTTATTACAATTCATAATAATATGATCATCAAACAGATCTAAAACTTAAAATGGTATATCAAATCGTTTTGGTATTTCTTTTATAACATAGTTGAGAATCATTTGTTGAAACAAAAAAAAAAAACTTGTCTTTAAATATGTATAACATAGTATTTAAAAAGATAACATAAATATGTATACTGGTGTATAACATAGTATAGTATAACATATATGAATTAAACTTTTTTTTTAAAGGTTTTAGTAAAAATGTTCTTGTGCTCAAAATAATGTAATGAATGACACAAAAAAAAAACTAAATTAACAACAACAACAACAAAATGGTTTAAGGAGGATATAGCTTAATTAGCGGTCGGCTAATTATCTTGACAGTAGTGACATGTTTTTTACTGTATATCATGGTAAAGTTGCAGGTTCACATGTACAGAAGAAAACATGTGCTATTACACGCTAGCTAGCTTTATTGGCATGTTTAATTGTCTAAAAACACACACTGTTTATGAATAAATAATGATCGATTATACAGTCGTGAAGAATAGACTTACCTGTTGCAAAGATTGCAAAGATGACGATAATAATAGCGGTCGCCGATTGGTCAAAAGTAAGCCACAGGGAGCAGAGCCAGGAGAGAAACGCGATTGGTCAAAAGTAAGCCCCAGGAGAGAAACGCGATTGGTCAAAAGTAAGCCACAGGAGAGAAACGCGATTGGTCAAAAGTAAGCCACAGGAGAGAACGCGATTGGTCAAAAGTAAGCCACAGCAGAGAAACGCGATTGGCTCACGTGGGCTTACTTTGGGCTTACTTTGGCTCAATCGGTAGGAAGCAGTAGGCGCAAGCGAGAGGTAGCGGGATCGATGCCCGCATTCTCCACGTGGTGTACTGCCCTTTTACGCTCACTTCAAAGGGATGTTCAGTTTCACCGCCACATCAGCAGTTGCGCATCAGCTCTGTTTTTTCCCGCCCTTCCGCAAAACAAGCTAAAAAGGTTCCACCGAGATTTGAACTCGGATCGCTGGATTCAAAGCCCAGAGTGCTAACCATTACACCATGGAACCACCACACGCTGGTCTCTGGCCGTCTGAGAGGCAGATAGTGATGAGGCTAGGTGGAATCAGGTTAACAGGAGATGACGTTTGCTCACTGGAGACCCTCGACCAAAAACACAGGAACCAGGTTGCTCTGCCGAAACCCGGGATCGAACCAGGGACCTTTAGATCTTCAGTCTAACGCTCTCCCAACTGAGCTATTTCGGCCAGGTCTACTGGCAAATGGTTTGTCCAGCAGGGATTTCTGGGAGACCGCCCGTCACTTTCGAGGTGAGCAGAGCTGAGGGTCCCAGAGAGCAAAAGTGTGGCCAGTACGGGGATCGAACCCACGACCTTGGCGTTATTAGCACCACGCTCTAACCAACTGAGCTAACCTGCCCCGCTCTGACTCCTTTTATCCCCAATTTCCCAGGAATATCCTAGTTGCCCTAGTCAGCTTGAAGAGATTAAAAGCAAAGCCTGAGAACAGGCTCGTCCGGGATTTGAACCCGGGACCTCTCTCACCCTAAGCGAGAATCATACCCCTAGACCAACGAGCCAACACACACATGTCCTTCCTGCTGCTGCCTGGCCGAAAACATTTCCGTTTGCCAGGCTTAAAGCACAAAGGTTTAATTAAATGTACAACTAAACGGTAGCCAGTGCAAAGTTGCCGACACAGAGGAAATACGGTCTCTTTGCTTTGTGAGAACTTGACCTACAAAAAACGCTAGTACATATGGGCGTATGCCAAATCGATTGACCTGATGCCTGATAGGTTACAAGTTACTGGTGCCCTCCTTATGAGAACAAAATCCACATTCGATCAAAGTCCGAAGCTATTGCAGATGCTCGATGGTGTTTTAAAAGGAGTTTTGAGCAGGACCACTCTGGAACACAGGCCTCCACCACCCGGAACAAAACATAAACATTCCATGCACGCGCCACAGCAAACTTGAGCTGATGTAAACTCTCACATAACACCCGCTGTCTTCTTTGCACACGAGGCAACTGAGCAATCATACCCCTAGACCAACGAGCTCCCCGTGGAAATTGCATTAAAAGGTCATATTTCATAAATAAGGTGGTTATTTGTGGTCAAGCCTACTGTACACCCCTTAGGGGACACAGCACAACACACTGATGTACATTACAGATATTAATTGTGCAAAATTTACATAAAATCATACTGTTCACGGGGAGCCTAAAGGGGCTCCGTCGAATGAGTTGCGGGTGGGATGCAGTTTTCGACTTAGACATTTTCAGCGGGTGAATCCCCGTAATTACGAGGCGATTTCAACACATGTGTGGAAGTCCCACCTGCAACTAATTTGACGGAGCCCCTGTAGGCTCCCCGTGGAAATTGCATTAAAAGGTCATATTTCTTAAATAAAGTGATTATTTGTGGTCAAGCCTACTGTACACCCCTCAGGGGACACAGCACAACACACTGATTTACATTACAGATATTGATTGTGCAAAATTGGCATAAAATCATACTGTTCACGGGGAGCCTACAGGGGCTCCGTCGAATGAGTTGCGGGTGGGATGCTCTTTTTAACTTTGACATTTTCAGCGGGTGAATCCCCGTAATTACGAGGCGATTTCAACACATGTGTGGAAGTCCCACGGGTGCCTCCCCATGCCCGGAGTATGGACCTCCAAGTCGGCTTGCTTTCCGAGATACACCCGGTCAAAGTCACATTTTTGACCGGGCATAACTCCAAAGCCAAGCCGACTTTGGGCTCCATACTCTGGGGTAATGGGGGGCCCATGGGTGCCTACCCAAGCCCGGAGTATGGACCTCCAAGTCGGCGTGGTTTCTGAGATACACCCGGTCAAACCTGGACAGGAAGTGGCCGTATCTCGGAAACGGTAGGTCCCACGAGCCGGGGACGGTGGGGTCTGAAGGGCCCCAATGGGCCCCCCTCATGCCCGGAGTTTGGAGCTCCAACTCGGCTTGGTTTTCGAGATACACCCGATCAAACCTGGACAGGAAGTGGCCGTATCTCGGAAACGGAAGGTCCCACGAGCCGGGGACGGTGGGGTCTGAAGGGCCCCAATGGGCCCCCCTCATGCCCGGAGTTTGGAGCTCCAACTCGGCTTAACTCCCGAGATACACCCGGTTATACAAAAGGGACTTTTGGACAAAACGATCTATATCTCGGAAATGACGGGCCCCAGCGGATCGTACTTCGGGGCAGTGAGGGGTCCCTAGGGGCCCTCTCAGACCCCAGAGTCCCGAGCCTCTAGGACCCTTCCTTCTGAAGTGAACCCTTTCCTGTTGGGCCCCGTATCTCGGACCGTGGGGGCGCTAGAAGCACGGGCTAGGGCGCGTTGGAGAGGGCCCCTCGGGACCCTACTTTGACCCGAGTTTGGTGTCTCTAGGTGGTTGGGTCCCCGAGTTATAGCCGTTTAAAGTTCGGAGCCCACCTGCAACTCATTTGACGGACCCCCTGTAGGCTCCCCGTGGAAATTGCATTAAAAGGTCATATTTCATAAATAAGGTGGTTATTTGTGGTCAAGCCTACTGTACACCCCTTAGGGGACACAGCACAACACACTGATGTACATTACAGATATTAATTGTGCAAAATTTACATAAAATCATACTGTTCACGGGGAGCCTAAAGGGGCTCCGTCGAATGAGTTGCGGGTGGGATGCAGTTTTCGACTTAGACATTTTCAGCGGGTGAATCCCTGTAATTACGAGGCGATTTCAACACATGTGTGGAAGTCCCACCTGCAACTAATTTGACGGAGCCCCTGTAGGCTCCCCGTGGAAATTGCATTAAAAGGTCATATTGCTTAAATAAAGTGATTATTTGTGGTCAAGCCTACTGTACACCCCTCAGGGGACACAGCACAACACACTGATTTACATTACAGATATTGATTGTGCAAAATTGGCATAAAATCATACTGTTCACGGGGAGCCTACAGGGGCTCCGTCGAATGAGTTGCGGGTGGGATGCTCTTTTTAACTTTGACATTTTCAGCGGGTGAATCCCCGTAATTACGAGGCGATTTCAACACATGTGTGGAAGTCCCACGGGTGCCTCCCCATGCCCGGAGTATGGACCTCCAAGTCGGCTTGCTTTCCGAGATACACCCGGTCAAAGTCACATTTTTGACCGGGCATAACTCCAAAGCCAAGCCGACTTTGGGCTCCATACTCTGGGGTAATGGGGGGCCCATGGGTGCCTACCCAAGCCCGGAGTATGGACCTCCAAGTCGGCGTGGTTTCTGAGATACACCCGGTCAAACCTGGACAGGAAGTGGCCGTATCTCGGAAACGGTAGGTCCCACGAGCCGGGGACGGTGGGGTCTGAAGGGCCCCAATGGGCCCCCCTCATGCCCGGAGTTTGGAGCTCCAACTCGGCTTGGTTTTCGAGATACACCCGATCAAACCTGGACAGGAAGTGGCCGTATCTCGGAAACGGAAGGTCCCACGAGCCGGGGACGGTGGGGTCTGAAGGGCCCCAATGGGCTTCCCTCATGCCCGGAGTTTGGAGCTCCATCTCGGCTTAACTCCCGAGATACACCCGGTTATACAGAAGGGACTTTTGGACAAAACGATCTATATCTCGGAAATGACGGGCCCCAGCGGATCGTACTTCGGGGCAGTGAGGGGTCCCTAGGGGCCCTCTCAGACCCCAGAGTCCCGAGACTCTAGGACCCTTCCTTCTGAAGTGAACCCTTTCCTGTTGGGCCCCGTATCTCGGACCGTGGGGGCGCTAGAAGCACGGGCTAGGGCGCGTTGGAGAGGGCCCCTCGGGACCCTACTTTGACCCGAGTTTGGTGTCTCTAGGCGGTTGGGTCCCCGAGTTATAGCCGTTTGAAGTTCGGAGCCCACCTGCAACTCATTTGACGGACCCCCTGTAGGCTCCCCGTGGAAATTGCATTAAAAGGTCATATTTCATAAATAAGGTGGTTATTTGTGGTCAAGCCTACTGTACACCCCTTAGGGGACACAGCACAACACACTGATGTACATTACAGATATTAATTGTGCAAAATTTACATAAAATCATACTGTTCACGGGGAGCCTAAAGGGGCTCCGTCGAATGAGTTGCGGGTGGGATGCAGTTTTCGACTTAGACATTTTCAGCGGGTGAATCCCCGTAATTACGAGGCGATTTCAACACATGTGTGGAAGTCCCACCTGCAACTCATTTGACGGAGCCCCTGTAGGCTCCCCGTGGAAATTGCATTAAAAGGTCATATTTCTTAAATAAAGTGATTATTTGTGGTCAAGCCTACTGTACACCCCTCAGGGGACACAGCACAACACACTGATGTACATTACAGATATTAATTGTGCAAAATTTACATAAAATCATACTGTTCACGGGGAGCCTAAAGGGGCTCCGTCGAATGAGTTGCGGGTGGGATGCAGTTTTCGACTTAGACATTTTCAGCGGGTGAATCCCCGTAATTACGAGGCGATTTCAACACATGTGTGGAAGTCCCACCTGCAACTCATTTGACGGAGCCCCTGTAGGCTCCCCGTGGAAATTGCATTAAAAGGTCATATTTCATAAATAAAGTGATTATTTGTGGTCAAGCCTACTGTACACCCCTCAGGGGACACAGCACAACACACTGATTTACATTACAGATATTGATTGTGCAAAATTGGCATAAAATCATACTGTTCACGGGGAGCCTACAGGGGCTCCGTCGAATGAGTTGCGGGTGGGATGCTCTTTTTAACTTTGACATTTTCAGCGGGTGAATCCCCGTAATTACGAGGCGATTTCAACACATGTGTGGAAGTGCCACGGGTGCCTCCCCATGCCCGGAGTATGGACCTCCAAGTCGGCTTGCTTTCCGAGATACACCCGGTCAAAGTCACATTTTTGACCGGGCATAACTCCAAAGCCAAGCCGACTTTGGGCTCCATACTCTGGGGTAATGGGGGGCCCATGGGTGCCTACCCAAGCCCGGAGTATGGACCTCCAAGTCGGCGTGGTTTCTGAGATACACCCGGTCAAACCTGGACAGGAAGTGGCCGTATCTCGGAAACGGTAGGTCCCACGAGCCGGGGACGGTGGGGTCTGAAGGGCCCCAATGGGCCCCCCTCATGCCCGGAGTTTGGAGCTCCAACTCGGCTTGGTTTTTTAGATACACCCGATCAAACCTGGACAGGAAGTGGCCGTATCTCGGAAACGGAAGGTCCCACGAGCCGGGGACGGTGGGGTCTGAAGGGCCCCAATGGGCCCCCCTCATGCCCGGAGTTTGGAGCTCCAACTCGGCTTAACTCCCGAGATACACCCGGTTATACAAAAGGGACTTTTGGACAAAACGATCTATATCTCGGAAATGACGGGCCCCAGCGGATCGTACTTCGGGGCAGTGAGGGGTCCCTAGGGGCCCTCTCAGACCCCAGAGTCCCGAGACTCTAGGACCCTTCCTTCTGAAGTGAACCCTTTCCTGTTGGGCCCCGTATCTCGGACCGTGGGGGCGCTAGAAGCACGGGCTAGGGCGCGTTGGAGAGGGCCCCTCGGGACCCCACTTTGGCCCGAGTTTGGTGTCTCTAGGTGGTTGGGTCCCCGAGTTATAGCCGTTTAAAGTTCGGAGCCCACCTGCAGCTCATTTGACGGACCCCCTGTAGGCTCCCCGTGGAAATTGCATTAAAAGGTCATATTTCATAAATAAGTTGGTTATTTGTGGTCAAGCCTACTGTACACCCCTTAGGAGACACAGCACAACACACTGATGTACATTACAGATATTGATTGTGCAAAATTTACATAAAATCATACTGTTCACGGGGAGCCTAAAGGGGCTCCGTCGAATGAGTTGCGGGTGGGATGCAGTTTTCGACTTAGACATTTTCAGCGGGTGAATCCCCGTAATTACGAGGCGATTTCAACACATGTGTGGAAGTCCCACCTGCAACTCATTTGACGGAGCCCCTGTAGGCTCCCCGTGGAAATTGCATTAAAAGGTCATATTTCATAAATAAAGTGATTATTTGTGGTCAAGCCTACTGTACACCCCTCAGGGGACACAGCACAACACACTGATTTACATTACAGATATTGATTGTTCAAAATTGGCATAAAATCATACTGTTCACGGGGAGCCTACAGGGGCTCCGTCGAATGAGTTGCGGGTGGGATGATCTTTTTAACTTTGACATTTTCAGCGGGTGAATCCCCGTAATTACGAGGCGATTTCAACACATGTGTGGAAGTCCCACGGGTGCCTCCCCATGCCCGGAGTATGGACCTCCAAGTCGGCTTGCTTTCCGAGATACACCCGGTCAAAGTCGGATTTTTGACCGGGCATAACTCCAAAGCCAAGCCGACTTGGGGCTCCATACTCTGGGGTAATGGGGGGCCCATGGGTGCCTACCCAAGCCCGGAGTATGGACCTCCAAGTCGGCGTGGTTTCTGAGATACACCCGGTCAAACCTGGACAGGAAGTGGCCGTATCTCGGAAACGGTAGGTCCCACGAGCCGGGGACGGTGGGGTCTGAAGGGCCCCAATGGGCCCCCCTCATGCCCGGAGTTTGGAGCTCCAACTCGGCTTGGTTTTCGAGATACACCCGATCAAACCTGGACAGGAAGTGGCCGTATCTCGGAAACGGAAGGTCCCACGAGCCGGGGACGGTGGGGTCTGAAGGGCCCCAATGGGCCCCCATCATGCCCGGAGTTTGGAGCTCCAACTCGGCTTAACTCCCGAGATACACCCGGTTATACAAAAGGGACTTTTGGATAAAACGATCTATATCTCGGAAATGACGGGCCCCAGCGGATCGTACTTCGGGGCAGTGAGGGGTCCCTAGGAGCCCTCTCAGACCCCAGAGTCCCGTGCCTCTAGGACCCTTCCTTCTGAAGTGAACCCTTTCCTGTTGGGCCCCGTATCTCGGACCGTGGAGGCGCTAGAAGCACGGGCTAGGGCGCGTTGGAGAGGGCCCCTCGGGACCCTACTTTGACCCGAGTTTGGTGTCTCTAGGCGGTTGGGTCCCCGAGTTATAGCCGTTTAAAGTTCGGAGCCCACCTGCAACTCATTCGACGGACCCCCTGTAGGCTCCCCGTGGAAATTGCATTAAAAGGTCATATTTCATAAATAAGGTGGTTATTTGTGGTCAAGCCTACTGTACACCCCTTAGGGGACACAGCACAACACACTGATGTACATTACAGATATTAATTGTGCAAAATTTACATAAAATCATACTGTTCACGGGGAGCCTAAAGGGGCTCCGTCGAATGAGTTGCGGGTGGGATGCAGTTTTCGACTTAGACATTTTCAGCGGGTGAATCCCCGTAATTACGAGGCGATTTCAACACATGTGTGGAAGTCCCACCTGCAACTCATTTGACGGAGCCCCTGTAGGCTCCCCGTGGAAATTGCATTAAAAGGTCATATTTCTTAAATAAAGTGATTATTTGTGGTCAAGCCTACTGTACACCCCTCAGGGGACACAGCACAACACACTGATGTACATTACAGATATTAATTGTGCAAAATTTACATAAAATCATACTGTTCACGGGGAGCCTAAAGGGGCTCCGTCGAATGAGTTGCGGGTGGGATGCAGTTTTCGACTTAGACATTTTCAGCGGGTGAATCCCCGTAATTACGAGGCGATTTCAACACATGTGTGGAAGTCCCACCTGCAACTCATTTGACGGAGCCCCTGTAGGCTCCCCGTGGAAATTGCATTAAAAGGTCATATTTCATAAATAAAGTGATTATTTGTGGTCAAGCCTACTGTACACCCCTCAGGGGACACAGCACAACACACTGATTTACATTACAGATATTGATTGTGCAAAATTGGCATAAAATCATACTGTTCACGGGGAGCCTACAGGGGCTCCGTCGAATGAGTTGCGGGTGGGATGCTCTTTTTAACTTTGACATTTTCAGCGGGTGAATCCCCGTAATTACGAGGCGATTTCAACACATGTGTGGAAGTGCCACGGGTGCCTCCCCATGCCCGGAGTATGGACCTCCAAGTCGGCTTGCTTTCCGAGATACACCCGGTCAAAGTCACATTTTTGACCGGGCATAACTCCAAAGCCAAGCCGACTTTGGGCTCCATACTCTGGGGTAATGGGGGGCCCATGGGTGCCTACCCAAGCCCGGAGTATGGACCTCCAAGTCGGCGTGGTTTCTGAGATACACCCGGTCAAACCTGGACAGGAAGTGGCCGTATCTCGGAAACGGTAGGTCCCACGAGCCGGGGACGGTGGGGTCTGAAGGGCCCCAATGGGCCCCCCTCATGCCCGGAGTTTGGAGCTCCAACTCGGCTTGGTTTTTTAGATACACCCGATCAAACCTGGACAGGAAGTGGCCGTATCTCGGAAACGGAAGGTCCCACGAGCCGGGGACGGTGGGGTCTGAAGGGCCCCAATGGGCCCCCCTCATGCCCGGAGTTTGGAGCTCCAACTCGGCTTAACTCCCGAGATACACCCGGTTATACAAAAGGGACTTTTGGACAAAACGATCTATATCTCGGAAATGACGGGCCCCAGCGGATCGTACTTCGGGGCAGTGAGGGGTCCCTAGGGGCCCTCTCAGACCCCAGAGTCCCGAGACTCTAGGACCCTTCCTTCTGAAGTGAACCCTTTCCTGTTGGGCCCCGTATCTCGGACCGTGGGGGCGCTAGAAGCACGGGCTAGGGCGCGTTGGAGAGGGCCCCTCGGGACCCCACTTTGGCCCGAGTTTGGTGTCTCTAGGTGGTTGGGTCCCCGAGTTATAGCCGTTTAAAGTTCGGAGCCCACCTGCAGCTCATTTGACGGACCCCCTGTAGGCTCCCCGTGGAAATTGCATTAAAAGGTCATATTTCATAAATAAGTTGGTTATTTGTGGTCAAGCCTACTGTACACCCCTTAGGAGACACAGCACAACACACTGATGTACATTACAGATATTGATTGTGCAAAATTTACATAAAATCATACTGTTCACGGGGAGCCTAAAGGGGCTCCGTCGAATGAGTTGCGGGTGGGATGCAGTTTTCGACTTAGACATTTTCAGCGGGTGAATCCCCGTAATTACGAGGCGATTTCAACACATGTGTGGAAGTCCCACCTGCAACTCATTTGACGGAGCCCCTGTAGGCTCCCCGTGGAAATTGCATTAAAAGGTCATATTTCATAAATAAAGTGATTATTTGTGGTCAAGCCTACTGTACACCCCTCAGGGGACACAGCACAACACACTGATTTACATTACAGATATTGATTGTTCAAAATTGGCATAAAATCATACTGTTCACGGGGAGCCTACAGGGGCTCCGTCGAATGAGTTGCGGGTGGGATGATCTTTTTAACTTTGACATTTTCAGCGGGTGAATCCCCGTAATTACGAGGCGATTTCAACACATGTGTGGAAGTCCCACGGGTGCCTCCCCATGCCCGGAGTATGGACCTCCAAGTCGGCTTGCTTTCCGAGATACACCCGGTCAAAGTCGGATTTTTGACCGGGCATAACTCCAAAGCCAAGCCGACTTGGGGCTCCATACTCTGGGGTAATGGGGGGCCCATGGGTGCCTACCCAAGCCCGGAGTATGGACCTCCAAGTCGGCGTGGTTTCTGAGATACACCCGGTCAAACCTGGACAGGAAGTGGCCGTATCTCGGAAACGGTAGGTCCCACGAGCCGGGGACGGTGGGGTCTGAAGGGCCCCAATGGGCCCCCCTCATGCCCGGAGTTTGGAGCTCCAACTCGGCTTGGTTTTCGAGATACACCCGATCAAACCTGGACAGGAAGTGGCCGTATCTCGGAAACGGAAGGTCCCACGAGCCGGGGACGGTGGGGTCTGAAGGGCCCCAATGGGCCCCCATCATGCCCGGAGTTTGGAGCTCCAACTCGGCTTAACTCCCGAGATACACCCGGTTATACAAAAGGGACTTTTGGATAAAACGATCTATATCTCGGAAATGACGGGCCCCAGCGGATCGTACTTCGGGGCAGTGAGGGGTCCCTAGGAGCCCTCTCAGACCCCAGAGTCCCGTGCCTCTAGGACCCTTCCTTCTGAAGTGAACCCTTTCCTGTTGGGCCCCGTATCTCGGACCGTGGAGGCGCTAGAAGCACGGGCTAGGGCGCGTTGGAGAGGGCCCCTCGGGACCCTACTTTGACCCGAGTTTGGTGTCTCTAGGCGGTTGGGTCCCCGAGTTATAGCCGTTTAAAGTTCGGAGCCCACCTGCAACTCATTCGACGGACCCCCTGTAGGCTCCCCGTGGAAATTGCATTAAAAGGTCATATTTCATAAATAAGGTGGTTATTTGTGGTCAAGCCTACTGTACACCCCTTAGGGGACACAGCACAACACACTGATGTACATTACAGATATTAATTGTGCAAAATTTACATAAAATCATACTGTTCACGGGGAGCCTAAAGGGGCTCCGTCGAATGAGTTGCGGGTGGGATGCAGTTTTCGACTTAGACATTTTCAGCGGGTGAATCCCCGTAATTACGAGGCGATTTCAACACATGTGTGGAAGTCCCATCGGCAACTCATTTGACATAGGCTGTTAGTGTCCAATTGGGCCAATTAAGCACGAAAATAGGTCAAAGGGACACGGAACTTCACACACCGTCCCAGGGGCCCGTGACGAGATGCACAAGTCAGTTTCGGGTCGATTGGACCATTCTGTCCGTTTTCCACGAAACACCTTCGAAAACAAATGGTATGAGTTGCAAGTGTACACAGTCCCCGTCGGGCACCCGGAGCTTCGAGGGGCCCCAAACTTCACGTACCGCTCGTCTGGGGGCCCCACGAGAGCATATCAATAGGAAGGGCCTCTAGAACACAGGGGAAATATTTTTGGTGCGCTTTGTTAAAAATTCTCAATAGGCCCTCTTTCTCACATAGACCTACAGACCCTCTTGAATGGGCAATTTGAAAAAATAGGGTGGAGAATGTTTTTCTGCAAAAACACATACTTATGACTGACACAGGACCCCGGGGGGCCCCCGATCACCACCGTACAAAATTTGGAGCCCCTGCGACCTTTTGACACCTGCTTGCTCAACTTATTCGACATAGGCTATAGGTTTCCAAACGGGCCAATTAAGCAAGAAAACATATCGAAGAGACACGGAACTTCACACACCGTCCCAGGGGCCCGTGACGAGGCGCCCAAGTCAGTTTCGGGACGACAGCGCCGAACCTTGGCTTAACCCTAACCCTAGCCGTAGTCCCATCTGTAACTCGTTTGACATAGGCTGGTGGTGTCCAACTAGACCAAATAAGAACGAAAAAAGGTCGAAGGGGCGCGGAACTTCGGACGCCGCCCCAGGGGCCCGTGACGAGACGCACGACCGGGTTTCGGGTCGAACGGACCTTTTTAACCAACCCGTTGGCTGAATGACACACTCGGAAATGACCCAGGACCCCGGGGTCCGGGGTCTTGGGCCGGTGGCCCCTGGACTACCCCCATGCCAAATTTGGAGCCCCTGCGACCTTTTGACCCCTGCTTTCCAGACGTACCACCGGCAACTTATTCGACATAGGCTGCTGGTGTCCAATTGGGCCAATTGAGCACGAAAATAGGTCAAAGGGACACGGAACTCGTCGGAACTTCACGTACCGCTCGTCTGGGGGCCCCACGAGAGCATATCAAAAGGAAGGGCCTCTAGAACACAGGGGAAATATTTTTGGTGCGCTTTGTTAAAAATTCTCAATAGAACCTCTTTCTCACATAGACCTGCAGACCCTCTTGAATGGGCAGTTTGAAAAATACGGTGGAGAATGTTTTTCTGCAAAAACACGTATTTATGACTGACATAGGACCCCGGGGGTACCCCGATCACCACCATACAAAATTTGGAGCCCCTGAGACCTTTTGACCCCTGCTTTACAGACGTACCACCGGCAACTTATTCGACATAGGCTGCTGGTGTCCAATTGGGCCAATTGAGCACGAAAATAGGTCAAAGGGACACGGAACTCGTCGGAACTTCACGTACCGCTCGTCTGGGGGCCCCACGAGAGCATATCAAAAGGAAGGGCCTCTAGAACACAGGGGAAATATTTTTGGTGCGCTTTGTTAAAAATTCTCAATAGAACCTCTTTCTCACATAGACCTGCAGACCCTCTTGAATGGGCAGTTTGAAAAATAGGGTGGAGAATGTTTTTCTGCAAAAACACGTATTTATGACTGTCATAGGACCCCGGGGGTACCCCGATCACCACCATACAAAATTTGGAGCCCCCGAGACCTTTTGACCCCTGCTTTACAGACGTACCACCGGCAACTTATTCGACATAGGCTGCTGGTGTCCAATTGGGCCAATTGAGCACGAAAATAGGTCAAAGGGACACGGAACTCGTCGGAACTTCACGTACCGCTCGTCTGGGGGCCCCACGAGAGCATATCAAAAGGAAGGGCCTCTAGAACACAGGGGAAATATTTTTGGTGCGCTTTGTTAAAAATTCTCAATAGAACCTCTTTCTCACATAGACCTGCAGACCCTCTTGAATGGGCAGTTTGAAAAATAGGGTGGAGAATGTTTTTCTGCAAAAACACGCATTTATGACTGACATAGGACCCCGGGGGTACCCCGATCACCACCATACAAAATTTGGAGCCCCTGAGACCTTTTGACCCCTGCTTTACAGACGTACCACCGGCAACTTATTCGACATAGGCTGCTGGTGTCCAATTGGGCCAATTGAGCACGAAAATAGGTCAAAGGGACACGGAACTCGTCGGAACTTCACGTACCGCTCGTCTGGGGGCCCCACGAGAGCATATCAAAAGGAAGGGCCTCTAGAACACAGGGGAAATATTTTTGGTGCGCTTTGTTAAAAATTCTCAATAGAACCTCTTTCTCACATAGACCTGCAGACCCTCTTGAATGGGCAGTTTGAAAAATAGGGTGGAGAATGTTTTTCTGCAAAAACACGTATTTATGACTGACATAGGACCCCGGGGGTACCCCGATCACCACCATACAAAATTTGGAGCCCCTGAGACCTTTTGCACACTCGGAAATGACCCTGGACCCCGGGGTCCGGGGTCTTGGCCCGGGGGGCCCTGCACTACCTCCATGACAAATTTGGAGCCCCTGTGACCTTTTGACCCCTGAAGAACAAAATACCACGAAGAACACCATAGGTAGGCTGTCAGGGGACAAATATGCACTTCGTGGACAAACGTAGGCTGTCAGGGGACAAAAAATGCACTTCGTGGACAAACGTAGGCTGTCAGGGGACTAAAAATGCACTTCGTGGACAGACGTAGGCTGTCAGGGGACAAAAATGCACTTCGTGGACAGACGTAGGCTGTCAGGGGACTAAAAATGCACTTCGTGGACAAACGTAGGCTGTCAGGGGACTAAAAATGCACTTCGTGGACAAACGTAGGCTGTCAGGGGGACAAATAGGCACTTTCATGGATAAACACATTAAATAAGTTAGAAGTAGGCGTTTTAGGCTGGTCTTGGACATGAACAGCGCCCCTAGAGGTGTACCTACGGAGCCTATGGCCCCTTGCACTCCCTTATAGCAAAGTAAGGGACATCATCCCAATGGACAACACAGCTGAATGGCAAATGGGATCCAAAATGAAGCCAGCGTGTCCACCGTAATACAGTTTGACCAATGGCCGCTTAAATCAATGGGAAAATTTCCACGAACAGCCTAAATTCCCTTACCGTTAATAAGGGAAGTTCCTTACTCGCCGCGTTGAATTGACACACGGTGGACGGCATTCCCTGATCGCTGCGCGCTGACCTCAAAACATTTTTTAGGGACAACGAAACGCCACTGGCCTCATCTTGGGACTCCCCCGACGTCCGTGGAAAAAAACCCATGTCTCCAGACCCCCCAGGGGCCCCGCAACGGGGGTCCAAAGTCACAACGGCCTTACTGCTGAAGCCTTTACTAGCTGAAAATGTCTAAGTCAAACACAGCATCCCACCTGCAACTAATTTGACGGACCACCTGTATGCTCCCCGTGGACATTGCATTAAAAGGTCATATTTCATAAATAAAGTGGTTATATGTGGTCAAGCCTACTGTACACCACTCAGGGGACACAGCACAACACACTGATGTACATTACAGATATTAATTGTGCAAAATTTGCATGAAATCATACTGTTCACGGGGAGCCTACAGGGGCTCCGTCGAATGAGTTGCGGGTGGGATGCTCTTTTTAACTTAGACATTTTCAGCGGGTGAATCCCCGTAATTACGAGGCGATTTCAACACATGTGTTGAAGGCCAGTGAGTATTAAGCTACAGGTTTGATGCTTATTTTGACCGGGTGTATCTTAAGAACCAAGCCGACTTTTGGCTCCATACTAGGGGGTCATGGGGGGCCCATGAGTACCTACCCACGCCCGGAGTTTGGAGCTCCAAGTCGGCCTGGTTTCCGAGATACACCCGGTCAAAGTTCCACAGGAAGTTGCAATGTCTTTGGAACCAAGCCGACTTGAGGCTCCATAATCTGGGGTCATGGGGGGCCCATGGGTACCTACCCACACCCGGAGTTTGGAGCTCCAAGTCGGTGTAGTTTCCGAGTTACACCCGGTCAAAGTTCCACAGGAAGTTGCCATATCTCGGGAACCAAGCCAACTTGGGGCTCCATACTCTGGGGTCATGGGGGGCCCATAGGTTCCTACCAACACCCGGAGATTGGAGCTCCAAGTCGGCGTGGTTTCCGAGATACACCCGGTCAAATTCCCACAGGAAGTTGCCATATCTCGGGAACCAAGCCGAATTGGGGCTCCATACTCTGGGGTCATGTGGGGCCCAAGGGTGACTCCCCATGCCCGGAGTATGGAGCCCCAAGTCGGCTTGGTTTCCGAGATACACCCGGTCAAACCTGGACAGGAAGTGGCCGTATCTCGGAAACGGAAGGTCCCACGAGCCGGGGACGGTGGGGTCTGAAGGGGCCCAATGGGCCCCTCTCATGCCCGGAGTTTGGAGCTCCAACTCGGCTTAACTCCCGAGATACACCCGGTTATACATAAGGAACTTTTGCAAAAAACGGTCTATATCTCCGAAATGACGGGTCCCAGCGGATCGTTCTTTGGGGTGGTGAGGGGTCCTTAGGGGCCCTCTCAGACCCCAGAGTCCCGAGGTTCTGAGACCCTTACTTCTGAAGTGAACCCTTTCCTGTTGGGCCCCGTATCTCGGACCGTGGGGGCGCTAGAAGCACGGGCTAGGGCGCGTTGGAGAGGGCCCCTCGGGACCCTACTTTGACCCGAGTTTGGTGTCTCTAGGTGGTTGGGTCCCCGAGTTATAGCCGTTTAAAGTTCGGAGCCCACCTGCAACTCATTTGACGGACCCCCTGTAGGCTCCCCGTGGAAATTACATTAAAAGGTCATATTTCATAAATAAGGTGGTTATTTGTGGTCAAGCCTACTGTACACCCCTCAGGGGACACAGCACAACACACTGATGCACATTACAGATATTAATTGTGCAAAATTGGCATAAAATCATACTGTTCACGGGGAGCATACAGGGGCTCCGTCGAATGAGTTGCGGGTGGGATGCTCTTTTTAACTTAGACATTTTCAGCGGGTGAATCCCCGTAATTACGAGGCGATTTCAACACATGTGTTGAAGGCCAGTGAGTATTAAGCTACAGGTTCAATGCTTATTTTGACCGGGTGTATCTTAAGAACCAAGCCGACTTTTGGCTCCATACTAGGGGGTCATGGGGGGCCCATGAGTACCTACCCACGCCCGGAGTTTGGAGCTCCAAGTCGGCCTGGTTTCCGAGATACACCCGGTCAAAGTTCCACAGGAAGTTGCAATGTCTTTGGAACCAAGCCGACTTGAGGCTCCATAATCTGGGGTCATGGGGGGCCCATGGGTACCTACCCACACCCGGAGTTTGGAGCTCCAAGTCGGTGTAGTTTCCGAGTTACACCCGGTCAAAGTTCCACAGGAAGTTGCCATATCTCGGGAACCAAGCCAACTTGGGGCTCCATACTCTGGGGTCATGGGGGGCCCATACGTTCCTACCAACACCCGGAGATTGGAGCGCCAAGTCGGCGTGGTTTCCGAGATAGACCCAGTCAAAGCTGGACCGGAAGTTGCAGTATCTCAGAAACGGAAGGGCCCAGCAGCTGGAAACGGTGGGGTCTGAAGGGTCCTTATGGGCCCCTCTCATTCCCGGAGATTGGAGCTCCAACTCGGCTTAACTCCCATGATACACCCGGTTATACATTAGGGACTTTTGGACAAAACGATCTACATCTCGGAAAATACGAGTCCCAGCGGATCGTCCTTCGGGGCGGTGAGGGGTCCCTAGGGGCCCTCTCAGACCCCAGAGTCCCGAGGTTCTGAGACCCTTCCTTCTGAAGTGAACCCTTTCCTGTTGGGCCCCGTATCTCGGACCGTGGGGGCGCTAGAAGCACGGGCTAGGGCGCGTTGGAGAGGGCCCCTCGGGACCCTACTTTGACCCGAGTTTGGTGTCTCTAGGCGGTTGGGTCCCCGAGTTATAGCCGTTTAAAGTTCGGAGCCCACCTGCAACTCATTCGACGGACCCCCTGTAGGCTCCCCGTGGAAATTGCATTAAAAGGTCATATTTCATAAATAAGGTGGTTATTTGTGGTCAAGCCTACTGTACACCCCTCAGGGGACACAGCACAACACACTGATGCACATTACAGATATTAATTGTGCAAAATTGGCATAAAATCATACTGTTCACGGGGAGCCTACAGGGGCTCCGTCGAATGAGTTGCGGGTGGGATGCTCTTTTTAACTTTGACATTTTCAGCGGGTGAATCCCCGTATTTACGAGGCGATTTCAACACATGTGTGGAAATCCCATCTGCAACTCATTCAACGGAGCCCCTGCGGGCTCCCTGTGGACACTGCATTAAACGGTCATGTTTCATGAATAAAGTGGTCATTTGCGGTCAAACCTACTGTACACCACTCAAGGGACACAGCACAACACACTGATGTACATTACAGATATTAATTGTGCAAAATTTGCATAAAATAATGAAATGTACACGGGGAGCCTACAGGGGCCCTGTCGAATTAGTTGAGGGTGGGATGCTGTTTTTGACCGGGCATAACTCAGGAACCAAGCCGACTTGGGGCTCCATACTCTGGGGTCATGGAGGGCCCAAGGGTACCTCCCCACGCCCGGAGTATGGACCTCCAAGTCGGCGTGGTTTTTGAGTTACACCCGGTCAAAATTACACAGGAAGTTGCCATATCTCGAGAACCAAGCCGACTTGGGGCTCCATACTCTGGGGTCATTGGGGGCCCATGGGTACCTACCCACGCCCGGAGTTTGGAGCTCCAAGTCGGCGTGGTTTCTGAGTTACACCCGGTCAAATTTCCACAGGAAGTTGCCATATCTCGAGAACCAAGCCGACTTTGGGCTCCATACTCTGGGGTCATGGGGGGCCCATGAGTACCTACCCACGCCCGGAGTTTGGAGCTCCAAAACGGCGTGGTTTACGAGTTACACCCGGTCAAATTTCCACAGGAAGTTGCCATATCTCGGGAACCAAGCCGACTTGGGGCTCCATACTCTGGGGTCATGGGGGGCCCATGGGTACCTACTCACACCCGGAGTTTGGAGTTCCAAGTCGGCGTGGTTTCCGAGATACACCCGGTCAAAGCCTGGTTATGGCATGTCCACAGGGAGCATACAGGGGCTCCGTCGAATGAGTTGCGGGTGGGATGCTCTTTTTAACTTTGACATTTTCAGCGGGTGAATCCCCGTATTTACGAGGCGATTTCAACACATGTGTGGAAGTCCCATCTGCAACTCATTCGACGGAGCCCCTGCGGGCTCCCTGTGGACACTGCATTAAACGGTCATGTTTCATGAATAAAGTGATTATTTGTGGTCAAGCCTACTGTACACCCCGCAGGGGACACAGCACAACACACTGATGTACATTACAGATATTAATTGTGCAAAATTTGCTTAAAATCATACTGTTCACGGGGAGCCTACAGGGGCTCCGTCGAATGAGTTGCGGGTGGGATGCTCTTTTTAACTTTGACATTTTCAGCGGGTGAATCCCCGTAATTACGAGGCGATTTCAACACATGTGTGGAAGTCCCACCTGCAACTAATTTGACGGAGCCCCTGTATGCTCCACGTGGACATTGAATTAAAAAGTCATATTTCATAAATAAAGTGGTTATTTGTGGTCAAGCCTACTGTACTCCACTCAGGGGACACAGCACAACACACTGATGTACATTACAGATATTAATTGTGCAAAATTTGCATAAAATCATACTGTCCACGGGGAGCATACAGGGGCTCCGTCGAATGAGTTGCGGGTGGGATGCTGTTTTTGACCGGGCATAACTCAGGAACCAAGCCGACTTGGGGCTCCATACTCTGGGGTCATGGAGGGCCCAAGGGTGCCTCCCCATGCCCGGAGTATGGACCTCCAAGTCGGCGTGGTTTCCAAGATATACCCGGTCAAAGTCCCATTTTTTACCGGGCATAACTCCAAAGCCAAGCCGACTTTGGGCTCCATACTCAGGGGTAATGGGGGGCCCATGGGTGCCTACCCAGGCCCGCAATTTGGAGCTCCAAGCCGGCGTGGTTTCCGAGTTACACCCGGTCAAAGTTCCACAGGAAGTTGCCATATCTCGAGAACCAAGCCGACTTGGGGCTCCATACTCTGGGATCATGGGGGGCCCATGGGTACCTACTCACACCCGGAGTTTGGAGTTCCAAGTCGGCGTGGTTTCCGAGATACACCCGGTCAAAGCCTGGTTATGGCATTTCCACAGACAGCCTATATGGGACCCATCGGATAACTTACAGATGGGATGCTGTTTTCGACTTAGACATTTTCTAACTCTAACCCCTCTGGTAGGGACCCCCACCCTGGTCCACCCTCTGCCCGACTCAGAGAACCAGAGCTCCGGGCAGGGATACCCACCCTGGTCAACCCTCCGCCCGACTCAGGACAACCAGAGCTCCGGGCAGGAACCCCCACCCTGGTCCACCCTCTGCCCGACTCGGAGAACCAGAGCTCCGGGCAGGGACCCCCACCCTGGTCCACCCTCTGCCCGACTCAGAGAACCAGAGCTACCCCAGAGCAAAGGCCTCCACCCTCACCCGAGCACCAGGCGAACCCGGGGGTCCCAAACTTAAGCCCGGGCATTATTGTCCCAGCCACCCCGCGCCACCAGAGAACCAGGCCACTGGTAACCCAAAATCGACTTAGGTTTTGGCGGCCGCTCTGGTTCTCTGGTTCCCTCGGCCGAGGTTCTCCGGCTCTAGCCCGACTTGGAGAACCAGAGCTCTGGGCAGGGACCCCCACCCTGGTCCACCCTCTGCCCGACTCGGAGAACCAGAGCTACCCCAGAGCAAAGGCCTCCACCCTCACCCGGGCACCAGGCGAACCCGGGGGTCCCAAACTTAAGCCCGGGCATTATTGTCCCAGCCACCCCGCGCCACCAGAGAACCAGGCCACTGGTAACCCAAAATCGACTTAGGTTTTGGCGGCCGCTCTGGTTCTCTGGTTCCCTCCGGCCGAGGTTCTCCGGCTCTAGCCCGACTTGGAGAACCAGAGCTCTGGGCAGGGACCCCCACCCTGGTCCACCCTCTGCCCGACTCGGAGAACCAGAGCAAAGGCCTCCACCCTCACCCGAGCACCAGGCGAACCCCGGGGTCCCAAACTTAAGCCCGGGCATTACTGTCCAAGCCACCCCGCGCCACCAGAGAACCGGGCCACTGGTAACCCAAAATCGACTTAGGTTTTGGATTGCTCCTGGAGGCCCCCTCCCTCCAGGATTTTTTCGCCAGCCAGAGTGCACCCTGGCTGGGCTCGGATTGCTCCTGGAGGCCCTCTCCCTCCAGATTTTTTTTACCCAGTCAGGATTGATGTTTTCCCCAGTCAGGGGGCATTATTGGCTTGGATTTTACCCCAGCCAGAGTACACCCTGGCTGGCCTTGGATTGCTCTTGGAGGCCCTCTCCCTCCAGATTTTTTTCCCCCAGTCAGGATAAACGTTTTCCCCAGTCAGGATTTTGTTTTATCCCCAGACAGAGTGAGCCCTGGCTGGGCTTGGATTGCTCCTGGAGGCCCTCTCCCTCCAGGATGTTTTCCCCAGTCACGATAAACGTTTTCCCCAGTCAGGGGGCACTATTGGCTTGGATTTTACCCCAGCCAGAGTACACCCTGGCTGGCCTTGGATTGCTCCTGGAGGCCCTCTCCCTCCAGGATTTATGCCCAGCCAGAATGCCCCCTGGCTGGGCTTGGATTGCTCTTGGAGGCCCTCTCCCTCCAGGACTTCCAGAGCTCCATGGCACGGCCAAATTTATATTTTAACCCAGTCAGAGCGCACACTGGCTGGGTTTGGATTGCTCTTGGAGGCCCTCTCCCTCCAGATTTTTTTTCCCCAGTCAGGATAAATGTTTTCCCCAGTCAGGATTTTGTTTTATCCCCAGACAGAGTGAGCCCTGGCTGGGCTTGGATTGCTCCTGGAGGCCCTCTCCCTCCAGGATGTTTTCCCCAGTCACGATAAACGTTTTCCCCAGTCAGGGGGCACTATTGGCTTGGATTTTACCCCAGCCAGAGTACACCCTGGCTGGCCTTGGATTGCTCCTGGAGGCCCTCTCCCTCCAGGATTTATGCCCAGCCAGAATGCCCCCTGGCTGGGCTTGGATTGCTCTTGGAGGCCCTCTCCCTCCAGGACTTCCAGAGCTCCATGACACGGCCAAATTTATATTTTAACCCAGTCAGAGCGCACACTGGCTGGGTTTGGATTGCTCTTGGAGGCCCTCTCCCTCCAGATTTTTTTTCCCCAGTCAGGATAAATGTTTTCCCCAGTCAGGATTTTGTTTTATCCCCAGACAGAGTGAGCCCTGGCTGGGCTTGGATTGCTCCTGGAGGCCCTCTCCCTCCAGGATGTTTTCCCCAGTCACGATAAACGTTTTCCCCAGTCAGGGGCCACTATTGGCTTGGATTTTACCCCAGCCAGAGTACACCCTGGCTGGCCTTGGATTGCTCCTGGAGGCCCTCTCCCTCCAGGATTTATGCCCAGCCAGAATGCCCCCTGGCTGGGCTTGGATTGCTCTTGGAGGCCCTCTCCCTCCAGGACTTCCAGAGCTCCATGACACGGCCAAATTTATATTTTAACCCAGTCAGAGCGCACACTGGCTGGGTTTGGATTGCTCCTGGAGGCCCTCTCCCTCCAGGATTTTTACCCCAGCTAGAGTGCACCCTGGCTGGGCTTGGATTGCTCCTGGAGGCCCTCTCCCTCCAGGATTTTTTTCCCCAGTCACAATAAACGTTTTCCCCAGTCAGGGGGCACTATTGGCTTGGATTTTACCCCAGCCAAAGTGCACCCTGGTTGGGCTTGGTTTGCTCTTTGTACCTCTCCTCATAAAACCCCGGAGGTCCATTTTAGGACCGTCTTAGCTTCAGATGGACCTCCAGGGGTGGCGGTTAAATCTGCCTTTGACCCAGGATGGGCCACCTTCCCCGGGGCAGGCCGAGGAGTCTCGAGTGCCTGGAGCTCCATGAGTAACGCAACGTTTTGGACTTAGGTTTTGGATTGCTCCTGGAGGCCCCCTCCCTCCAGGATTTTTACCCAGCAAGAGTGCACCCTGGCTGGGCTTGGATTGCTCCTGGAGGCCCTCTCCCTCCAGGAGGTTTTCTCCAGTCACGATAAACGTTTTCCCCAGTCAGGGGGCACTATTGGCTTGGATTTTACCCCAGCCAGAGTACACCCTGGCTGGCCTTGGACTGCTCCTGGAGGCCCTCTCCCTCCAGGATTTATGCCCAGCCAGAGTGACCCCTGGCTGGGCTTGGATTGCTCCTGGAGGCCCTCTCCCTCCAGGACTTCCAGAGCTCCATGGCACGGACAAATTTATATTTTACCCTAGTCAGAGCGCACACTGGCTGGGCTTGGATTGCTCCTGGAGGCCCTCTCCCTCCAGGATTTATCCCCAGCCAGAGTGCACCCTGGCTGGGCTTTGTTTGCTCTTTGTACCTCTCCTCATAAAACCCCTGAGGTCCATTTTAGGACCGTCTTAGCTTCAGATGGACCTCCAGGGGTGGCGGTTAAATCTGCCTTTGACCCAGGATGGGCCACCTTCCCCGGGGCAGGCCGAGGAGTCTCGAGTGCCTGGAGCTCCATGAGTAACGCAACGTTTTGGACTTAGGTTTTGGATTGCTCCTGGAGGCCCCCTCCCTCCAGGATTTTTACCCAGCAAGAGTGCACCCTGGCTGGGCTTGGATTACTCCTGGAGGCCCTCTCCCTCCAGGACTTCCAGAGCTCCATGGCACGGACAAATTTATATTTTACCCCAGCCAGAGTGCACCCTGGCTGGGCTTGGATTGCTCCTGGAGGCCCTCTCCCTCCAGGAGGTTTTCCCCAGTCACGATAAACGTTTTCCCCAGTCAGGGGGCACTATTGGCTTGGATTTTACCCCAGCCAGAGTACACCCTGGCTGGCCTTGGATTGCTCCTGGAGGCCCTCTCCCTCCAGGATTTATGCCCAGCCAGAGTGACCCCTGGCTGGGCTTGGATTGCTCCTGGAGGCCCTCTCCCTCCAGGACTTCCAGAGCTCCATGGCACGGAAAAATTTATATTTTACCCTAGTCAGAGCGCACACTGGCTGGGCTTGGATTGCTCCTGGAGGCCCTCTCCCTCCAGGATTTATCCCCAGCCAGAGTGCACCCTGGCTGGGCTTGGTTTGCTCTTTGTACCTCTCCTCATAAAACCCCGGAGGTCCATTTTAGGACCGTCTTAGCTTCAGATGGACCCCCAGGGGTGGCGGTTATATCTGCCTTTGACCCAGGATGGGCCACCTTCCCCGGGGCAGGCCGAGGAGTCCCGAGTGCCTGGAGCTCCATGAGTAACGCAACATTTTGGACTTAGGTTTTGGATTGCTCCTGGAGGCCCCCTCCCTCCAGGATTTTTACCCAGCCAGAGTGCACCCTGGCTTGGCTTGGATTGTTCCTGGAGGCCCTCTCCCTCCAGGACTTCCAGAGCTCCATGGCACGGACAAATTTATATTTTACCCCAGCCAGAGTGCACCCTGGCTGGGCTTGGATTGCTCCTGGAGGCCCTCTCCCTCCAGGATTTTTTCCCCAGTCACGATAAACATTTTCCCCAGTCAGGGGGCACTATTGGCTTGGATTTTACCCCAGCCAGAGTGCACCCTGGTTGGGCTTGGATTGCTCTTTGTACCTCTCCTCATAAAACCCCGGAGGTCCATTATAGTACCGTCTTAGCTTCAGATGGACCTCCAGGGGTGGCGGTTAAATCTGCCTTTGACCCAGGACGGGCCACCTACCCCGGGGCAGGCCGAGGAGTCTCGAGTGCCTGGAGCTCCATGAGTAACGCAACGTTTTGGACTTAGGTTTTGGATTGCTCCTGGAGGCCCCCTCCCTCCAGGATTTTTACCCAGCCAGAGTGCACCCTGGCTGGGCTTGGATTGTTCCTGGAGGCCCTCTCCCTCCAGGACTTCCAGAGCTCCATGGCACGGACAAATTTATATTTTACCCCAGCCAGAGTGCACCCTGGCTGGGCTTGGATTGCTCCTGGAGGCCCTCTCCCTCCAGGATTTTTTCCCCAGTCACGATAAACGTTTTCCCCAGTCAGGGGGCACTATTGGCTTGGATTTTACCCCAGCCAGAGTGCACCCTGGTTGGACTTGGATTGCTCTTGGTACCTCTCCTCATAAAACCCCGGAGGTCCATTTTAGGACCGTCTTAGCTTCAGATGGACCTCCAGGGGTGGCGGTTAAATCTGCCTTTGACCCAGGACGGGCCACCTTCCCCGGGGCAGGCCGAGGAGTCTCGAGTGCCTGGAGCTCCATGAGTAACGCAACGTTTTGGACTTAGGTTTTGGATTGCTCCTGGAGGCCCCCTCCCTCCAGGATTTTTACCCAGCCAGAGTGCACCCTGGCTGGGCTTGGATTGCTCCTGGAGGCCCTCTCCCTCCAGGATTTTTTCCCCAGTCAGGATAAAGGTTTTCCCCAGTCAGGGGGCACTATTGGCTTGGATTTTACCCCAGCCAGAGTACACCCTGGCTGGCCTTGGATTGCTCCTGGAGGCCCTCTCCCTCCAGGATTTATGCCCAGCCAGAGTGCCCCCTGGCTGGGCTTGGATTGCTCTTGGAGGCCCTCTCCCTCCAGATTTTTTCCCCCAGTCAGGATAAAGGTTTTCCCCAGTCAGGGGGCACTATTGGCTTGGATTTTTACCCCAGCCAGAGTGCACCCTGGCTGGGCTTGGTTTGCTCTTTGTACCTCTCCTCATAAAACCCCGGAGGTCCATTTTAGGACCGTCTTAGCTTCATATGGACCTCCAGGGGTTGCGGCTAAATCTGCCTTTCACCCAGGACAGGCCACCTTCCCCGGGGCAGGCCGAGGAGTCCCGAGTGCCTGGAGCTACATGAGTACCACAACGTTTTGGACTTAGGTTTTGGATTGCTCCTGGAGGCCCCCTCCCTCCAGGATTTTTCCCCAGCCAGAGTGCACCCTGGCTGGGCTTGGATTGCTCCTGGAGGCCCTCTCCCTCCAGATTTTTTTTTTCCCCAGTCAGGATAAACGTTTTCCCCAGTCAGGGGGGCACTCTTGGCTTGGATTTTCCCCTGCCAGAGAGCCCCCTGGCTGGGCTTGGATTGCTCTTGGAGGCCCTCTCCCTCCAGATTTTTTTCCCCCCAGTCAGGATAAACGTTTTCCCCAGTCAGGGGGGCACTCTTGGCTTGGATTTTCCCCTGCCAGAGAGCCCCCTGGCTGGGCTTGGATTGCTCTTGGAGGCCCTCTCCCTCCAGATTTTTTTTCCCCCAGTCAGGATAAACGTTTTCCCCAGTCAGGGGGGCACTCTTGGCATGGATTTTCCCCTGCCAGAGAGCCCCCTGGCTGGGCTTGGATTGCTCCTGGAGGCCCTCTCCCTCCAGAATATTTTCCCCTGTCAGGATTTTCCCCAGTCAGGATTTTTTCCCCAACAAGGGGGCACTCTTGGATCTTCCCCAGCCAGAAAGTCCCCTGGCTGGGCTTGGATTTCTCCTGGAGGCCCTCACCCTCCAGGAGTTTTTCCCCAGCCACAGTGCTGGGCTTGGATTGCTCCTTTTACCTCTCCTATATAACCCCGGAGGTCCATTTTAGGACCGTCTTAGCTCCAGATGGACCTCCAGGGGTGGGGGTTAAATCTGCCTTTGACCCAGGACGGGCCACCCACCCCGGGGCTGGCTGAGGAGTCCAGGAGTGCCTGGATCCTCAAGGGCACCACAACAAATTCAGCCCCAGAATCAAGCCCCAAGATCGGGACCCCAGAGAGGCTCAAGCCCCAGGGTCAACCCCTGAGAATCAAGCCTCAATGGAGGACACTGTTGCAGGGTACCCTCTCGCACCAGCAGGCCCCAGGGTGAACTGCGGCGAAAGGGGATCCCAGCCGGGTATGAAGCAGGGTGGCCCGGCCTGGGCAGACTCACCTACGAGCGCATGTAGTTACATGGATGGTAACCCACTGCGAAAATTTTAAATAGCCCGTAACTCGGCGAAAGTGAGCTCAATGGAACCATCTCGCCAAACTGAAAAGAACGATACCAGTCTCATGATTTTTGGTGGTGTTTTCGCTGAGATATTAGCCAAAAACGACCACATCAAATTTGGGCGACATCCGATTGGTTGCAGCCACTGGATATCTTATCAAGCTACAGTTTAGTGTGTTTATTGAGTTTTTTTTAGGTAAAGGCTACTTTACAACACACAGGGACCACAATCCAACACAATGGTGTGCATTACAGATATTAATTGTGCAAAATTAGCATAAAATCATACTGTCCAGGGGGAGCCTACAGGGGCTCCGTCGAATAAGTTGCGGTTGGGATGTTTTGGTTGAAGTCCCACCTGCAAGTTATTTTACAGAGCCCCTGTACGCTCCCCGTGGACATTGCATTAAAAGGTCATATTTCATAAATAAAATGGTTATTTGTGGTCAAGCCTACTGTACACCACTCTGGGGACACAGCACAACACACTGATGTACATTACAGATATTAATTGTGCAAAATTAGCATAAAATCATACTGTACAGGGGGAGCCTACAGGGGCTCCGTCAAATAAGTTGCGGTTGGTATGTTTTGGTTGAAGTCCCACCTGCAACTAATTTGACGGAGCCCCTGTATGCTCCCCGTGGACATTGCATTAAAAGGTCATATTTCATAAATAAAGTGGTTATTTGCGGTCAAGCCTACTGTACTCCACTCAGGGGACACAGCACAACACACTGATGTACATTACAGATATTAATTGTGCAAAATTTGCATAAAATCATACTGTTCACGGGGATCCTACAGGGGCTCCGTCGAATGAGTTGCGGGTGGGATGCTGTTTTTAACTTAGACATTTTCAGCGGGTGAATCCCCGTAATTACGAGGCGATTTCAACACATGTGTTGAAGGCCAGTGAGTATTAAGCTACAGGTTTGATGCTTATTTTGACCGGGTGTATCTTAAGAACCAAGCCGACTTTTGGCTCCATACTAGGGGGTCATGGGGGGCCCATGAGTACCTACCCACGCCCGGAGTTTGGAGCTCCAAGTCGGTCTGGTTTCCGAGATACACCCGGTCAAAGTTCCACAGGAAGTTGCAATATCTTTGGAACCAAGCCGACTTGAGGCTCCATACTCTGGGGTCATGGGGGGCCCATAGGTACCTACCAACACCCGGAGATTGGAGCTCCAAGTCGGCGTGGTTTCCGAGATACACCCGGTCAAAATCCCACAGGAAGTTGCCATATCTCGGGAACCAAGCCGAATTGGGGCTCCATACTCTGGGGTCACAGGGGGGCCCATAGGTACCTACCAACACCCGGAGATTGGAGCGCCAAGTTGGCGTGGTTTCCGAGATAGACCCAGTCAAAGCTGGACCGGAAGTTGCAGTATCTCAGAAACGGAAGGTCGCAGCAGCTGGAAACGGTGGGGTCTGAAGGGCCCCAATGGGCCCCTCTCATGCCCGGAGTTTGGAGCTCCAACTCGGCTTAACTCCCGAGATACACCCGGTTATACATAAGGAACTTTTGCAGAAAACGGTCTATATCTCGGAAATGACGGGTCCCAGCGGATCGTCATTTGGGGTGGTGAGGGGTCCCTAGGGGCCCTCTCAGACCCCAGAGTCCCGAGGTTCTGAGACCCTTACTTCTGAAGTGAACCCTTTCCTGTTGGGCCCCGTATCTCAGACCGTGGGGGCGCTAGAAGCACGGGCTAGGGCGCGTTGGAGAGGGCCCCTCGGGACCCTACTTTGACCCGAGTTTGGTGTCTCTAGGTGGTTGGGTCCCCGAGTTATAGCCGTTTAAATTTCGGAGCCCACCTGCAACTCATTTGACAGACCCCCTGTAAGCTCCCCGTGGATATTGCATTAAAAGGTCATTTTTCATAAATAAAGTGATTTTTTGTGGTCAAGCCTACTGTACACCCCTCAGGGGACACAGCACAACACACTGATGTACATTACAGATATTGACTGTGCAAAATTGGCATAAAATCATACTGTTCACGGGGAGCCTACAGGGGCTCCGTCGAATGAGTTGCGGGTGGGATGCAGTTTTCTACTTAGACATTTTCAGCGGGTGAATCCCCGTAATTACGAGGCGATATCAACACATGTGTGGAAGTCCCACGGGTGCCTCCCCATGCCTGGAGTATGGACCTCCAAGTCGGCTTGCTTTCCGAGATACACCCGGTCAAAGTCACATTTTTGACCGGGCATAACTCCAAAGCCAAGCCGACTTTGGGCTCCATACTCTGGGGTAATGGGGGGCCCATGGGTGCCTACCCAAGCCAGGAGTATGGACCTCCAAGTCGGCGTGGTTTCTAAGATACACCCGGTCAAACCTGGACAGGAAGTGGCCGTATCTCGGAAACGGTAGGTCCCACGAGCCGGGGACGGTGGGGTCTGAAGGGCCCCAATGGGCCCCCCTCATGCCCGGAGTTTGGAGCTCCAAGTCGGCGTGGTTTCTGAGATACACCCGATCAAACCTGGACAGGAAGTGGCCGTATCTCGGAAACAGAAGGGCCCACGAGCCGGGGACGGTGGGGTCTGAAGGGCCCCAATGGGCCCCCCAAATGCCCGGAGTTTGGAGCTCCAACTCGGCTTAACTCCCGAGATACACCCGGTTATACAAAAGGGACTTTTGGACAAAACGATCTATATCTCTGAAATGACGGGCCCCAGCGGATCGTGCTTCGGAGCAGTGAGGGGTCGCTAGGGGCCCTCTCAGACCCCAGAGTCCCGAGCCTCTAGGACCCTTCCTTCTGAAGTAACCCCCTTTCCTGTTGGGCCCCGTATCTCGGACCGTGGGGGCGCTAGAAGCACGGGCTAGGGCGCGTTGGAGAGGGCCCCTCGGGACCCTACTTTGACCCGAGTTTGGTGTCTCTAGGCGGTTGGGTCCCCGAGTTATAGCCGTTTAAAGTTCGGAGCCCACCTGCAACTCATTTGACGGACCCCCTGTAGGCTCCCCGTGGAAATTGCATTAAAAGGTAATATTTCATAAATTAGGTGGTTATTTGTGGTCAGGCCTACTGTACACCCCTCAGGGGACACAGCACAACACACTGATGTACATTACATAAATTAATTGTGCAAAATTTGCATAAAATCATACTGTCCACGGGGAGAATACAGGGGCTCCGTCGAATGAGTTGCGGGTGGGATGCTCTTTTTAACTTTGACATTTTCAGCGGGTGAATCCCCGTAATTACGAGGCCATTTCTACACATGTGTGGAAGTCCCACGGGTGCCTCCCCATGCCCGGAGTATGGACCTCCAAGTCGGCTTGCTTTCCGAGATACACCCGGTCAAAGTCCCATTTTTGACCGGGCATAACTCCAAAGCCAAGCCGACTTTGGGCTCCATACTCTGGGGTAATGGGGGGCCCATGGGTGCCTACCCACGCCCGGAGTATGGACCTCCAAGTCGGCTTGGTTTCCGAGATACACCCGGTCAAACCTGGACAGGAAGTGGCCGTATCTCGGAAACGGAAGGTCCCACGAGCCGGGGACGGTGGGGTCTGAAGGGCCCCAATGGGCCCTCCTCAGGCCCGGAGTTTGGAGCTCCAACTCGGCTTAACTCCCGAGATACACCCGGTTATACAAAAGGGACTTTTGGACAAAACGATCTATATCTCGGAAATGACGGGCCCCAGCGGATCGTACTTCGGAGCAGTGAGGGGTCGCTAGGGGCCCTCTCAGTCCCCAGAGTCCCGAGCCTCTAGGACCCTTCCTTCTGAAGTGAACCCTTTCCTGTTGGGCCCCGTATCTCGGACCGTGGGGGCGCTAGAAGCACGGGCTAGGGCGCGTTGGAGAGGGCCCCTCGGGACCCTACTTTGACCCGAGTTTGGTGTCTCTAGGCGGTTGGGTCCCCGAGTTATAGCCGTTTAAAGTTCGGAGCCCACCTGCAACTCATTTGACGGACCCCCTGTAGGCTCCCCGTGGAAATTGCATTAAAAGGTCATATTTCATAAATAAAGTGATTATTTGTGGTCAAGCCTACTGTACACCCCTCAGGGGACACAGCACAACACACTGATTTACATTACAGATATTGATTGTGCAAAATTGGCATAAAATCATACTGTTCACGGGGAGCCTACAGGGGCTCCGTCGAATGAGTTGCGGGTGGGATGCTCTTTTTAACTTTGACATTTTCAGCGGGTGAATCCCCGTAATTACGAGGCGATTTCAACACATGTGTGGAAGTCCCACGGGTGCCTCCCCATGCCTGGAGTATGGACCTCCAAGTCGGCTTGCTTTCCGAGATACACCCGGTCAAAGTCACATTTTTGACCGGGCATAACTCCAAAGCCAAGCCGACTTTGGGCTCCATACTCTGGGGTAATGGGGGGCCCATGGGTGCCTACCCACGCCCGGAGTATGGACCTCCAAGTCGGCTTGGTTTCCGAGATACACCCGGTCAAACCTGGACAGGAAGTGGCCGTATCTCGGAAACGGAAGGTCCCACGAGCCGGGGACGGTGGGGTCTTTGGAGTTTGGAGCTCCCTGTGGACACTGCATTAAAAGGTCATGTTTCATGAATAAAGTGGTCATTTGCGGTGACCGGCATCGATCCCTGCCCCCTGGCTTCATTTAGGCTGTAAGGGGACAAATAGACGGCCCCGCCCACCCCGCGACTTCGGCCAATGGCGTGGAGCGGGCGTGCGGGAAAAAGGCTGTAAGGGGGACGGATATGCTCTCCGTGGACAGGGGGCGTGTCCGGGATCGATCCCCGCCCCCAGCTTCATTTAGGCTGTAAGGGGACATAATGGGCTCTCCGTGGACAGCCCCGCCCACCCCGCGACTTCGGCCAATGGCGTGGAGCGGGTGTGAGGGAAAAAGGCTGTAAGGGGGACGGATACGCTCTCCGTGGACAGGGGGCGTGTCCGGGATCGATCCCCGCCCCCTAACTTCATTTAGGCTGTAAGGGGACATAATGGGCTCTCCGTGGACAGCCCCGCCCACCCCGCGACTTCGGCCAATGGCGTGGAGTGGGTGTGAGGGAAAAAGGCTGTAAGGGGGACGGATACGCTCTCCGTGGACAGGGGGCGTGTCCGGGATCGATCCCCGCCCCCTAACTTCATTTAGGCTGTAAGGGGACATAATGGGCTCTCCGTGGACAATAATAGGCTGTCAGGGGGCACTCTGGGCACTTGGTGGACAAGAGGAAGACTATGGTAGGGGATAGGCTGTCAGGGGGAAACCTAACGCACTCCGTGGACAAAAGGATGAAGAATAAGCTGACAGGGGGATGGTATGTGCAGTTCGTGGACAAAGGGGCCCCCGTGGACATCGTAGGCCCTCTGTGGAAACCCCCGGTGGAGCGAGATCGCCCCCTAGAGGTGTACGTCAAGGGCCCTACAGGACATGCACTGCATTGTCACGCCTTACCCCCAAAAACGAAAAATGTACATTTCACCGTTCACTACAATGGCAAATGGGCGTCCATATGCTGCAGCGGGCCCACCGAGTGCTTAAGCGTACAATGGCAATTTAAATGAATGGGGAAAATACCACGAACTGCACCACTTCCCTTACGCAAAACAAGTTAAAAAGTTTCCACCGAGATTTGAACTTGGATCGCTGGATTCAAAGCCCAGAGTGCTAACCATTGCACCATGGAACCACCACACGCTGGTCTCTGGTGGTCTGAGAGGCAGATAGCGATGAGGCTAGGTGGAATCAGAAAAGTTTTTTTCGGACGAGGTCCTGCGCACATTCCTGGCAAAAGCAGGTCCCACCGAGATTTGAACTCGGATCGCTGGATTCAGAGTCCAGAATGCTAACCATTACACCATGGAACCTTGGCGTGGGTAGCCTTTTCCCACCGAGCAGCAGAGGTGTTTAGTCATTCAGCCCAGAAGCGCGACAGCAAAGAGCACGTGAAGCCTTTTCTTTTTAAGCCCATGTTTCCCCGATCTCGACTGGCTTTTAGAGTGCCAGTTTCACCGCCACATCAGCAGTTGCGCATCAGCTCTGTTTTTTTCCGCCCTTCCGCAAAACAAGCTAAAAAGGTTCCACCAAGATTTGAACTCGGATCGCTGGATTCAAAGCCCAGAGTGCTAACCATTACACCATGGAACCACCACACGCTGGTCTTTGGCCGTCTGAGAGGCAGATAGTGATGAGGCTAGGTGGAATCAGGTTAACAGGAGATGACGTTTGCTCACTGGAGACCCTCGACCAAAAACACAGGAACCAGGTTGCTCTGCCAAAACCCAGGATCGAACCAGGGACCTTTAGATCTTCAGTCTAACGCTCTCCCAACTGAGCTATTTCGGCCAGGTCTACTGGCAAATGGTTTGTCCAGCAGGGATTTCTGGGAGACCGCCCGTCACTTTCGAGGTGAGCAGAGCTGAGGGTCCCAGAGAGCAAAAGTGTGGCCAGTACGGGGATCGAACCCACGACCTTGGCGTTATTAGCACCACGCTCTAACCAACTGAGCTAACCGGCCCCGCTCTGACTCCTTTTATCCCCAATTTCCCAGGAATATCCTAGTTGCCCTAGTCAGCTTGAAGAGATTAAAAGCAAAGCCTGAGAACGGGCTCGTCCGGGATTTGAACCCGAGACCTCTCGCACCCTAAGCGAGAATCATACCCCTAGACCAACGAGCCAACACACACATGTCCTTCCTGCTGCTGCCTGGCCGAAAACATTTCCGTTTGCCAGGCTTAAAGCACAAAGGTTTAATTAAATGTACAACTAAACGGTAGCCAGTGCAAAGTTGCCGACACAGAGGAAATACGGTCTCTTTGCTTTGTGAGAACTTGACCTACAAAAAACGCTAGTACATATGGGCGTATGGCAAATCGATTGACCTGATGCCTGATAGGTTACAAGTTACTGGTGCCCTCCTTATGAGAACAAAATCCACATTCGATCAAAGTCGGAAGCTATTGCAGATGCTCGATGGTGTTTTAAAAGGAGTTTTGAGCAGGACCACTCTGGAACACAGGCCTCCACCACCCGGAACAAAACATGAACATTCCATGCACGCGCCACAGCAAACTTGGCAGAAGCAGGTCCCGCCGAGATTTGAACTCGGATCGCTGGATTCAGAGTAGATACGCTAATAGATACGCCCAACGTGGGGCTCGAACCCACGACCCTGAGATTAAGAGTCTCATGCTCTACCGACTGAGCTAGCCGGGCAGCCGCTGTGAGCTGCTTGGGGCTGGTCGCGGTTTTTATCCGTGCCTAAATTGCGCCCGTCATCCGGAGCCTCACATTTCGCACAGGCTTGGCATAGCGTCTCGCGGGTAAAGTCAGGGTTAAGCCTAGAGCCAGGCTCAGAGTGTACTTTGTTTGTTTAAGCCATATATGTTGTTGG